>NC_056501.1:28177105-28188584 GCF_014905685.2 Nematolebias whitei | reverse complement strand
TATCTATCTATCTATCTATCTATCTATCTATCTATCTATCTATCTATAATGAGATGCACGTCTACAACTGAGTCACTTTTGGAGTCACTCCCATTCAAGATGGCCGTTACAACTAAGCAAATTTGTCAAACACAAAAATGTGTTTAATTCAACTAATCTGACATACTGTATGTTAAACTAACATCTGGAATGTTACTGGCTTAGATTAATCCCCAACCCACATTCAGAGTTGTTTACTATGTTTCAAATAATTACTGCGGTCAACTGTCTGTCTGTTAGCAAAATATCTCATGGAGCACTTGACAGATTTTAATGAAACTTTCAGGAAGTACTCACTGAGTGTACATCTACAAGTGATTAACTCTTAGAGTCGTCTCAATTAAAGCTGGGCACTACAGCCAAATGATGAACAAAGAAGCAAACAAGGCTTTAGTTCAAACAGTTTTACATATATTGATATAAAATGTATTTCAGTGTGATCTTAGCTGAGACTGGTCCTCAACACAGCCTCTAAGTGCTACACATTATATAACACCTTCATGTATAAATTTGGCTTTGACTTTTACATCAAAACTGTCTGTTAGCAAAACATCTTAAGAACCACTGAACAGAAATGACTGAAAATTTAATAAAGTAATTAATAGATGAACATGTACCACTCAATAACATCGGGAGTCAAACTAATTCAAGATGGCCACCACAGCTAATCAAATTTAGCCAACTCAAAAACATGACTACATATAACTTGGATTACTTTTACAGAGAAAAAGCTAGAATTTGTTGCGGTAATGACTGAGAGTGATCCTCGACACATGCTCCAAGTGCTAATACATCTCACAAAATCACACAATATTGCGCGTAATGTGGCAACGATTGGGCTTTCAGTAATTAATTAATTAATTTTCCAACATTGGTTATTGATTGGAATGCAATAAGCAGCAGACCACCAAACAAAAGGAAACATTTGTCATTCGCGATTCGATTCACCAATCCACAAACCTTGTTTTATTCCCAAATCGTCTTGGGAGCAGCTGCCCTAATTTCCATCTTTCCAAGTGGGATTCAGGCTAAAAGGAAGGTGAAGGCTGCGGAGGCAGACACATAAAGAAACAGAACGCATTTCAAAGCTTTAATGAGTCACACTCCCAGAAATTCTCCAAAGCGGTGCACACTTTGATTTGAACAAGCATAAACATATACACGCTTATACGTTTGGATCTTCTTTCTGATGAAGCTGGTAAAAAATGTGAAACATCATTGAGATTTTCAAATGAATCACCTCATAAAAATAGCTTCACAGCCAGTCGGTTCTTACTGGAATTCATCAGCTAAAGTAAAAAAAAAAGGTGACTCTGGATGAGGTAAGTGGCTGGAAGCAGCACACCGTAACACATATGTGAAATAGAAGAAATAAAGCAACAGATCAGTGTTTGTGACTTATATTATCATTGATGTTTATTCGATTTAAATTGTGTTATAATCTTATCGCTACTCCCAGATAAATAACAACCAAGGAGTCCTGTGGTGAACGGCGAAATTGAATCCAGCGTGCGACAGACAAAAACCCCTGCATGAAGTCGGGGGAAAATGACCTTTTAATATTAATGATGCAGAGACTCATATCATCATCAGGACCTGATTGGGGTCCATGTGATCCAAGAGAAAATGAAGTGATCCGTCTGTGTGAGAAAAGCAGCTCTCTCCCACAGGCCCATTCACGCTGTATTTATGTTAATAAAAATCTATCAAGCCAACTGCGACGCTCCGAGCTTGAGTCACTCTTTACTGAATGTAACAGCAGAAGTGTAATTCAGTCAGCACTTCCTACCACTTTCCACACAGCTGATAATAAGTCAGATGATGTCATGTTGAATGCAGTACTTTTGTTTTCATGTCCCCAGCTCCACAAAGCAGAACGGAGGCTCCCAAATACATTTTTCTACCTTCTGGCCAGTGTAGAGAGAATTACAAGTGTTGGCTAAAAGCGAAATACTAGTTAAAAGAAGCAAAAATGTTAGCTAAAAGTGGCAAAATGATAGCTGAAAGGTAAAAGCAGCAAAGGGCTAACTAGTATCAAAAGGCTAGCCAAAAATAAAATATCATATGGCTAACTGAAAGTAAAGTAGCAAAGTGACAACTAAAAGTATCAAATGGCTAGCTGAAAGCTAAAAGTAGCCAAAAGGCAGCAAAAAGTTAAAAGAAGAAAATGTTTAGCTATAAATTAAATGTAGCAATATCAGCCAAAAGAACAACATTTTTGTAGCAAAAAGAAAATTGTTACTAAAAGTGGCAAAAGCCAGCTAAAAGCTAAAAGTAACTAAGGTTAACCCAACAATTTTCAGTCAGGTCATCTGGACAGTTTCTTCTTTTTTTTTTTTTTTTTTGCTGAAATGTTTCACCTTCCATCCAGAAGGCTTCATCAGTCAAGGAAACACACAACACAAAACTGATTCTTCCCCTAAACAGCTTACTCCAAAGTGGAACAAACCAGTTATGTTGGTGCTAAGATGGTGTCTTTGGCACAACCCCTCCTTTGGGGCCATCCCTCTTCCTCGTCGACAGTCATGTCAAACTGGTTCAAAACCAAAAAAGTCCATGCTCAATAATCCAGGTATACAATCCAACAAGTATACCTGGATTATTGAGCATGGACTTTTTTGGTTTAACTAAAGTTAACTAAAATAACTATCAGTTTGATACATCTGACTTTAAGCAAACCTATATTTTAGGCTACTGGCCAATACAGTATACCAAAAGGCTAGCCAAAAGCTATAAGTGTCAAATGGCTAGCTCAAAGCTCATAATAGCAAATGGGTAGCTAAAACTTTTAAATTATCAAAAGATTAGCAAAAGGCTAGCTAAAAGCCAAACTGTAGCTTAACTGTAACCTTAAGTAGCATAGGAAGACAAAACAAATATGCTGGAGCAAATATTAAAAAGAGCATGGATTTTTAAGGAACTTAAGCATCTCATTGTATTTAGATAGGAAAAGTAAAACAAGATATTTTGAAAATTATAAAATCTACAAATAAAAAACAAACTCACAGCACTCATCTCCTGAATGTGCTGAATGTTTTGTTAATGTTTTGAATGACTAAACTTGCACTAAGTATGCAAAAATAGTTGGGATGTAAAAATGTACAAAAAAATAAAACAGGAAAACAGTACTTTTAATGTGGAGTCAGCGTTCACACAATTGGCAATTTTAAAAGGAGGCAATGTTGCTACAAATCAAAATTCCAACATCCACTTTGTAATGATCTAAAAAAAAAACATCTATATTATGTATAAACATGTAGAGAACTATGACCAAAAGAGATGTTAAATGTGCTCTCATTTGTGCTTTATTGTCACCATAATTACACATCTGTGTCTCCCTTAGGCTTATAGCACTCCTAAAAGAGGCAGACTGAATCACAGACCAAAAAGTAAGCCTCAATCAGTCACTGCGCACAAAAAAAAATTACTAATCGTATTTTTTAAATTCTTGAACTGTGTGTAGCAGACAACTGATCACATGTAGGAGATAAGACAAGTTAAAAAGACTAAAAGTTTTGAAGAGATCATTTTGAGTTAAAAATGGATGAGGTCTACAGAAGCGTGTTGGTGTACTCTGCACTCGGAGGGGTTTTGGGAGGAAACATTAAGTCCTATACCAGGGTGTAAAAAAACATGTTTACATTTTGATGTATAATTTGTATATGTACTAAAAAGTGGCTGGAGTAAGAAGAGTTTGTTGACACAATTGTGGAAAGTTGAGACAGCTCAAAAGTTAGATTGTGTGACACTAACTGTCCGGAAAAAAAATAAAAAACCTCCTTAAGTCTCCAAAAATCATGAAACTTAAACTGTAGATGTGTGAATGCTAAAGTTTAAAATAAATATTGTGTGCAACCAGTTAGCAATGACACCAAATTTTCCATCAATGTTTGCAAAATTACCGTATTTTTCAGACTATAAGGCTCACTTAAAATCCTTTAATTTTCTTAAAAATCAGCAGTGAGCCTTAGTAATCAGGCGAGGCTTATGTATTAATTCTGGTGCTTAATGACCTCAAATCGTTTTTTTTTTGTAGTTATTGTGAATGAGCTGAATAAAGTTTGACTTATCTGACCGTTTAGTTTCGCTCAACGCGCCTTATAGTCCGAAAAATACGGTAACTGAACCAGTTTGCGTTTGCAAAACTCACGTAGCTTTGGTGGCCATCTTGAATAGGATTGACTCCAAAAGTTAATAAGTTGTTGGCATACATCTACACGTTGCTTTCTGAAAGTTTCATTAACTTTACAAGCTCTAACACAAGTTTCAATGACTGTTTGCTAACAGACTGTTAAACAGACACACACACAGGGTGATACATGATCACCTGCCTTTTATACAGAAACTCAGCTGTAATAATTATGCACTGAATACTTCCTTTACACGTCTTTCATGACCCAACACGATAAACAGCAGTTTTTATTTCTCTCGGAGTTCTTAAGAAGCTGAAGGGAATTCATCAAGCATGATGTTCATCAGGATGGGAATAGATAATTACCCATAAATTATCCAGAGTGACAGGTTTTTGCTCTATGTGTAACCGCAGCACACCTACAAGGGAAAAACAGTGTGAAGAAGTGACAGACAGGATACTCCACGACTCAACTGGAGATGCTTTTTTCTATGAGTGTGGGCTCCGAGACTCGACTCGCCCACAGCTCTCTCTCTCGAGAGTTGCATTGGTGAAATACTGCAGGGGCAGACAGCAATAATCACCCGGTAGTTGCCAGGGTCCACCTCGGTAAACAGGCAGCTGGTTGTCTGTCGGCTGCGTGCCCAATCCATCAGGAGGATGTGTCCAGTTTAATGTGCCGTCAAGAGATTTTTTATAGATTTCTGTTTTGATGCATCAAGGCTCTCATGTGAAATTTTAGGGAACATAAGGATGTTTCATGAAAAAAAATTCTGCTGTAACGCAACTTTTAGAGGAGGGTGAGGATTCAAACTCAAATTCAATTTCTTGTATGTTAAAAATATGAAAAACATGAAAACATTACTGGCAAAGCAGCATACAAACGTACAAATAATAAATCAAACGTAAAAAGTCAGACGAGTTAATCATAGTTTGTTAAATAAGAGATTAATCAGAAAATGTTAAAACTGATTTTGAATATTACATTATTTTATTCAACACTCAGTTGCGGTAAGAAGTTTGCACATCCTTTGTGGACATGAATGGTAACGCCGTTATCGACTTATCAAATGGTTTGAATTGTTAATTTTCCTGAGAGAAATGATAAAGCATACAACATTAATATTTATTTAAAACAAGAATATATGCACAGGTTTAAGATTATTCTGGATTTTCCACAAGTTCAAGATAAATCAAAAAAAGCCCTAAATTTTGTAACACTAATGCCCATGATGAAACTTCTGACCAGAACAGTATAAAAACTGAAATTTGTCTCATTTTGCAAATAACAATGGCTGCAATAAAGCACTGTATGGCAAATTTAAAGAGCATTATAGTTATTATTATCTCAAAACATAAAGGGTGGCATAAGTAGGTATGAACAGAACAAACCGGAGAACGTTGTAAAAACATTTTTTTTAAAACACAACAAATAAAAGAGAAGTGGAACAGGATGTCTTATTGGTTGGAAGGACCCCATAGACAGCACGTATGATGAAAACAGGATAGAGCCCAGGATGGAACCTTGAGGAACTCCGCATATAAGTGGTACTGCAAGTATACTGAACTATAGACTGAGAAAAGTTTAAAAACTGCAGTAACAGTACACATAATGCACAGATGAACTCAGAACAGATGCAGGAACAATTTCTGAAAACAGAATAAAGTTAGAGATGTAGTGAACTTAACCTGATGTCAAAACTAAGCCTAAGGTCAAAACCCTTGACCTTAAGAACCTTGTGGGACAGAAACTGTCATTTCATTGATTTGAATCCAGAAATACAGGTTCAACCCTCCTGAGACTTTCTTTCTTGAAAATTCAAGTGAAAGAACACTCTCTTTTCTATTATCATTCCTGTTTTACAAATGTTTGATAATCAAAGTGTTTTAGTTCAAACATTTTAGATGTTACAGTGAACTAATCAATTTTATTAACTGTAAAACAGTAACAATGATTTTTTAATCCTCATGCAAAGTTAGAATTCATGTTAAGGCCTGTTACAGAGTAATCATGTATTTTCTGATTTCTGTCTTTGAATGAGCAAGTGTAAGTTTTGTCCAAGGTCGGAGTCGAAGCAGACATGTGTCTTGTTTTAAAATCCTCTCAGACGTAAACAGAGGAGTTGGCACCTGTTTCTCCAAACTCGCCAAAATATTTCTCTCGCCTGTCTGAGAACAGTTTTAATCTGTTCCATAACAATTCTTGCTGTTTTCTGACTTCTAGTAACCTCTTACATCACAAAACACACCCCTGTCTGGTTGATATTGACCAATCAGGGACGCTCAAATATACCGGAAATAGAGCTCTGTAAAATGCCGGTACTTCCTAGTTCTCTCAGTTCGGTGGAGCGCGGAGAAGTTCTGAGATGTTCGCAGTTCTGTGAAGTCGTTTGGGAGAACAGAAGTCCAGCCATGATAAGGCTCTTCCGAGTTGGATTATAACATCTTCCACCTCTGAGTGGAACTTCTGAAGGACTCCACTCATGTGAAGTCCACTTGCTGAAGTGAGCTTGTGTCGGACGGAATCTCGTCACTACTTCGGACGAGTCACAGCCATCCTATGGAGACGCTGGACAGGTAGCGTTAACTGGAACTCCATATCTGCTGATTTATCTTCAGAAAGGTAATGAGTCAAGTTTACTACCAAAGCGTACCGAGGAAAAGCTGGGTTCGAATGGAGAGTGTCGGTTCTGGTCAACACTCCCCCTCACACACCATCTTTTACTCCCTTTAAACTTCATTTCCATCTTTAAATCCTTCTATCAAGTAGAAATCCTTCCAGATAATTTAGAAATGTCTGTGTAAAGTGCTCATCCACCGCCGTGTGGATAATTGATCATAATTGTACAGTTTTCATAAATGTCTGTGGTGAAGCAACGGAAAATCATGGCTGTATGGTTTTCCTGGTTGTAAAGCTGATTGATTATGTTGTTATTTTCATATTTTGCCAAATTAATGTAAATGTTTGATGTTAAACTTTGATTCTGTAAAATAAATGACCGCATTCATTTTGATGGGTCAAAGATAAATGACGTCTCACGTTTACATTTCATTAAATTCAATGCACGTTTTATTCAGTCCAGAAAAACGAAGAATCCGTTTTAATTGATGAATATATCTCAGCATCTGTTCATCTACAGAGAAAATCAGCTGTTAGTCCTAAAAAAAAGAAAAATATTTGCTAGCAATCACTTCAGCATTTTAAAATTGCTTAGGTTGAAACACAATTTCATTTAAAATGTGCTTTATGCAAATATTATCTCTGACATAATGACCACTGCCTGATGCAACTCAGTTTGTTTGGGCAACAAAATGATTGACTGAACAAGCTGCATTTACTTGTTTCTCTGATACTCACCTTCCTGAACACAAACACATCTTTTTCTTTTTTATGGGACCACTCTGATGGAAGTTTGAATGCAGCTTTGGCATCTCTAATTAGGTCCACAGAGACCATTTGCAGTCCGCAGGGTTCAAAGGTATTATTGCTCACTTCCTGGTGGGAAACAACTCAGAACACCACAATTTGTATTTTTTGGAACTGTTTTTCAGGATTTAATGATAGTAATAATAATACCAGATAAACCGAGAGAGGACTCAACACGTGGGTAAAAGGTAAGTGAAATTTATTTACAGTGATTGAAACTTTGGATGAATCTTTTTTTGGGGGAGGGGGAGCAAAAGGTGTCAATATCTTGTAGAGAAAGATCTGTTGTAAATGAAGGAATCTAATATAGTTTCCTTACAGTTTCAGGAGCAGCTATAAGGATGGAGAGGAGGCTGGAGATTTCCAGAAGCAATGGGGAGAAGATAAGATGAGTAGTGTTTAGATGGAGAATGGCTGGACGGAACCAGGTGAAATGGACCCAAAGATTTTTGTAGTTTAATAGAGGTAGATGGTTCCAGGCTTGGGTTTCACAGAGGCAAGAGAAACCACAAGAGCAGGCTTACCTTGCAGGAGCTGCAAGGATCAGGGTTAGCAGCAACACACGCAGGATCTCCACACGGTTTAGCTAATAAAAGCTGGGTCCGCTCAGTCGTTTGTCACTGGTGGTCATAATGTTATGGCTGACTAGTCAGCAAATCCTGCTTTGTTTCTAGTGGTGTGAACAAAATGTGTTCTGATTCAATAAGTAAAAAACAAACAAACATGATATGTTAAAAAAAGCAATGTTAATTAAAATATTTAAAAAAAATCTTTCAAAATCCATTGTTTGATTTTTTGATTAACATTTCTTTCACTCTAAAATAAGATTCGTCCTGCAGAGCTCCACCTTACTGTAATAGAAGTTCCCCTTTTTTAAAGTTTCTTTTAATTTTACTTTATCTTTGTTTGCTTGCCAGAGGACACAGTTGATTAAAAATAATAATGCAACATTCACCATCTGTGTCTATTAATATTGCACAACCTTTTGTGTTTGTTCTGATCCTTTTAAAGATATTTTACTGAAGCCAAGAGGTTCTTGTGTTTCCACTTCAGAGTAAATTAAAGATTATTTAGTTGCACAAATCACCTTGTAACAATTTGTCCAAAACGTTCACAGTTGGATTCATTCCTTCATAAAGTTTTGTTTTTCACCGTGTTTAACCTTTTTTTGAGGGATTAGTGAAAATGGCTAATTAATCATATATGTAAAGTGATAGTTCAGACCTTATGAAGTGTTGTTCTGTTAAAAGGTTGCAAACATTTAATATCATACTCATTATTCTCTGAATAATCTCAGTTTGGAAAAACAGAGTTTATTTCTGTCGAGGTAGATTGACTAATGATTAGTCAGAACGAGGCCAAGTGTTTTACTGTCGTCCATAAATAACTATAATCTCAAAATATCATGGAGGTTTGTGTCCACTCTCCAAATATAAATTTGAACCTACCAGTTTTCTAATAAACAAGTATACTAGCAGACATAAAATTGTATTTTCAGGTCATACAGGGAGTGCTACAGCTAGCTGAACTTGTAAATAAGCATAAATTCCATGTAAATAACGTACTGTAAAATTGACAGTGTTGTAAACATCTATAAATAAGATTGTATCATATGCTACATTTAATGAAACTTGCAGGAAATAATAATTAGATTCATCTCTTCGATTGATCAGAAGCCAGCCTAATTCAAGATGGCCTCCGCAACCCCTAGAAAAAACACATACAAAGCTATATTCTTTGTAATTCGTCAGATATTGTGCTAAAATTTGGGAGTGATAGTAGCTGAGCATCATTCACAACATATACTCCAAGGACTACTCATTGCAAGAACTTTGCCTGAAATTTTAGCATAAACCTTTGGAGTCAATCATGTCTGTCTGTTAGTAAAATATCTCATAAACCACTAGATAAATTATAATGATGTTTGGGCTGCTGTTTTGTTACTACTGTATACTGTATTGTTTTACATTATTAGTGTTTAGCGTACATCTTAGGTTTGTTTAGTGTGTATCTTACACCGTTAAATACTGCTTCTTTATACACGTTATATTTTTGCTATTGTTGGGTGTAACTGGGACCCTGAGTACACAATTTTGTTCCACCTCATGTACCACATGTGATGAGAATGGAAATTAAAGATACTTAAACTTGAACTTGAAAATGTAAGGATGGTACCATTTACTGGCCCTGTTTGTGTCTGTGTGTCCCTTGTGTGTTCTCTTTAGTTTAATTGATGCCACCCTTGTCTCGTCACAGCTGTTTGTAATCACGTCTCGTTTTGTCCTTGTATAAAAGCTGTCTGTTCTGTCTTGTTCCTCGTCGGGTCGTATTCGTTGGGTCTCTGCGTTCTCCTGTGTTCTCCTGCGTTCTCCTGCGTCTCCCCTGAGCTCCCCGAGTTTCCCTCTGAGCCTTCCATCTATTTGTAAGTTTTGCTGCCACGTCAGCTGTTATTTTGTTCTTTATTTACTATTAAAATACTTATTTTTGTAATCTGCCGAGTTGAGTCCTGTCTGCACTACTGGGTTCGTTCCTGTCCAACAAATCCTGACATTACGACCCGACCACACATCAGAACCCAGCGGGCAGGGCTCTCTCGGCAACTCACCTTTATCTTTTTCTCCTCCGAGCCTTCCTGTGATGAGCGAGCATACAATCCGGTGCAGCGGGTTCTGGACCAGACCCGTCCGCCCACAAGGACGTTTTGACCAGGAGGTGGAAGTCCTGTCTTCACCACTCCTGGTCCTCGAAGAAAACAGGGCTCGGCACCGGGGAAGCCACCAAACCCCTGTTTCTGAGTCCGCCTCGCCCGGCTACTCGGGATGGACGTTGGGGGAGGACGAAGAAATCGAGGATGAGTTCTGTTTTGCTCCTGTCCCCCGACTATCCCGCCGTCGCCGGGGAGGTAGAAAGCGGTCCCGTGGGCAGTCTGCGGCGCCCGGCCGGGTCTCGTCGGCTGAGCAGAATCATAGAGTTGGTTCTGGTGTTTTTGTGGGAGCTGGTCCCGCCGCCTCACCTCACAGGTTTCCGGTGGGGGCGAGGTCCAGCGTCCCGCGGGAGCTCCGGTCCACTCCTGTTCGGTTCGGCGAGTCCGGTCCACGTGACGTTACGGGGGCGGGTTCCGTCGCCTCACCTTCCAGGTTCCTGGTGGGGGCGGAATCCGGCCTCCCACCGTCACACCATGCCGCGGCTGTCCAACCCAGTCTGACCGTGCCTCCTGGGCATTCTCCCAGCGACTCTGTGGGGGCGTGTTCCGCTGCCCCACCTCCTAGGTTTCCGGTGGGGGCGACACCTGACACCACACCCTCATTTAAAGATTCTTGCCCGTCAATCACTTATTCACCCCATGATCTTGCATACATAAACCAGACTTCATTAGATTTGTTTACTTCTGCTAAAAATAACCCGGACTGCTCAGATGTTTTATTTTCCCTGATGGAGGAATTTTTAGTTTTACGGCCAGGTCTCATTCTGATCCCAGAGTACAACCGTTTATTAATTGAAATTAGGACTCTCATCACGCCCATGGTCACTAATACACAGTCTGAACCCATAATCCATCCTGCACCTATTGGCACCACCATCGCTTCTGAACTCTCCTCTGCTCCTCTGACTCCTGCACCCATCACCTTCGCCGCTGTTCCGCCTGCTGAGTGCCTCGCCGTTGGTGCATCTACTCCTGTCGCCTCAGAGGACTCAGCATCAGTTTCTGTTTCCCGTCGCCGCCGCAGAAGATCAGTTCCTGTCGCCACCGCAGAGGAGTCGGTTCCTGCCTCCGCTGCAGCTCTCCAGGCTCCCACGCCGTCTGCTGCAGAGCCACAGGCCTCTCCGTCGTCTGCTGCAGAGCCACAGGCCTCTCCGTCGTCTGCTGCAGAGCTCCAGGC
>NC_056501.1:28153332-28167105 GCF_014905685.2 Nematolebias whitei | reverse complement strand
TATATATAAATATGTATTATATATATATATATATTTCTACTGTGTTGCATATCGCTTGACGCCTTTCATGCCAGAGTTTTAGCTTTACAAAGTTAGTTCTCAATGTATAAGTTAGGGATCACCCTCAGCTACTATCACACCAAATTTAGCTCATTGTCTGTCAAATTTGTTGGGGGAAAAGGCATTTCATATGCAGGTTAAAGTCAGTAAGCTGCTGCAGCCATCTCAAATTGAACTGACTCCAAAAGTTAATCAGTTGCAGACATACAACCAATAAGTAATTTCTGAGAGTTTCATTGAAATTTGTCAAGTTGATCATGTTATATTTTGCTAACAAAAGGTCAGAGTTGCTGTAATAGTTAAAGGCAAAGTTTAAAACACAGATTGTTCGGTTTATAACTCGGGGATCACTCTCAGCTACTACCACTTCAAACTTTAGCTCAATGTCTGTAAAACTAGCCATTTTGTGTTAGCTAAATGTTGCTTAGGTGTGGCAGCCATCTTTCACTAAACTGACTCTAAAACCCAGTTAGTTGTAGTGGTACCTCTAATGGTCGGTCTCTGAAAGTTTCGGTAAAATCAGTTTTCTCGTTCGTGGAATATTTTGCTAACGATCCAAACGAACACAGAGACAGAGCGTCAGAAACACGGTCTCTCTGGTGAAAACCGGTTTCGATGGTCACACCAGCTGAAGTTTGCGTGGGTGTGAACGAGTGAGTCTGAATCATCACAGTGTATAAAAGAAAAACTCTTCAGCCCTCAGCAGCTGGAGCTTCATACAGAAAGAAATCCCACTTAATCACCCAATGACAGAAAAACCTCCGAGTCATTTAATCATGTTGATGATGTTGTCCTTCCTCTCCTCCTAAACTTTCAGAACCAAGTCTTTTTTTTTTATCATTACAAGTTTAACAGAGACCAAATGTGAGCTCATTCAGATCTCAGTAATCCAGAGCAGAGTTTGTTGACCTCAGTATTCACTTGAACGCTTCACACATGTTCAATTGTCTGGTCTGTTAGCAAAATATCTCATGAACCATAGGATGTATTTTAACGAAACTCTCAGAAGGTTAACCTTGAATGTGTATCTACAACTTGTTTGATTTTGGTTTCAATCCAATTCAAGATGGCTGCCACAGTTGACTTACTTAAGCAAATGAAAAACCAGTTTTACAGATATGGGATGGATATTTGGCAGGGGAGTGGTGGTGCAGAGGTTAGAGAAGGTGGGCTTGTGATCAGAAAGTCAACTCAATATCAAAATGTGCGTGGGAAAGGTGAAGCACCCACACCTGCCTCCACCCTCATTTGCCCCACTTCTGAGCCCTTGAGCAAGGCCCTTAGCCCCCATCATCTGCTCCCGTGGGTGTCCTGGATGGAAGCTGTCTGCTCCACACAGAGGGCTGTGGTAGCTTGGTGGTCTGTGGCTGCGTCAGGAAGGACATCCGGCGTAAAATCAATTGCCAAGTCTTTGTGGGAGTTAGTTCACTGTGGCGGCCCCTGAGGAAGGATCAGCTGAAAGAAGAGCTGAAACTTAGTGTTGTAGTAGCTGAGCATCATCCACAACACAAACTCAGAGTGCTACACTTTGTGAAAGATATCAAAATTCATGCTCAATAATACAGGTAAAAAATCCAACAAAGTTCAATCAGGTTATCTGGATGGTTTCTTTTCTTCTTTTTTTTAGATGTTTCATCCTTCATCCAAAGGACTTCATCAATCTGAGGAGCCACAAACAAACTGAGTCCCACAAGCAGTACACTCACATAGTGGATTAACCAGTTTGCTGGTGATAAAATTCAAGTTCAGTCAGGTCCTCTGGATGAAAAAAGAAACCGTCCAGATGATATGACTGAACTTTGTTGGATTGTATTATTGAACATTGACTTTGATGTTTTGAACCACTTTGGCTATGGCTGTACACATTCCCTTGACAATTACCTTTAGTGAATTTCATTGAAATATATGCTCTGGTTTATCAGATATTTTGCTAAAAGTCAAACAAGGTTCACGCCAATGGAATGTTAAATTTTTGAGCAAAGCTCTTGGGTGATCTATTTGTGCCCAGAGCATAGTGTTGTGAGTGACTTTCAGCTACTACCACGCCGAAGTTTAGCTCAATAATTGCAAAGTTGACTGAGTTAGATTAATTTTTTTAAGGTTCTGTGGCAGCCATCTTGAATGGGGTTGACTTCAAAATCGATTTACTTTCTCAAGCTTTGTTAAAAATTTCTCTGCTCATTCACTGACAAACACACAGACCCAGACATGATCACCCACCTTTCATTGCTGTGGGTGTTAAAAAGCTCAATAATAGATAAAAGGTTGGGGGGAAAAAATCACAAAACGTAAACATGGATTCATTTATCTTGTCTCAAAAACTTTTACCTGCTTTGCACGTTTTTGGAAAGTGTGTTCAGGCTCAACACAATTCACTGGGAGATTGGCAACACATTAAATCTTCAAGGTCAAGGTTCGTGTGGTACATGGGGTGGAATGAAATTGTGTACACAAATCTTGGTCCCATATTTGCAGCAATAGTCTAATTCTTTGTTTCCTGGATTCTTACATTCCCTCAGTGTTTTTCTTCCAGTCTAAAAACCAGTCGGTCGTGGTCAGATCACAACAGGAAGTGGTTTCAATAAGTAGCACCAAGGATAAGATGTAATAATCTGAACAAAACTCTCCTGTATGAACAGGAAGGCCATCGGTCCAAGCCTCCCCGCTCTCATGATACTCTTTTTAATTTGGACGAGCCTTTCTGTTGGAATTGACTTTACGGGCGAGCTAGAAACGTTGTTTGCTTTCACTGTAATGGGGTCAGAGACAGGATTACACAGTTAGCACAAGCGCCTCGGAGCCCCTGCAGTTAGCGCGAGGTCAGCTTCCTGCAGATTGGAATTGATCTCGCCTCCTCTTCTCTCCAATTCGACGTGTTTTGTTGATTAAAATTGGGACCATACATGTCAGACGGGGTAAATAAAAGTAAAGCATCAGGCTCAATACACCCACTACGAACCGGTGGCGCATTAATTATTGCGGCCTGATTAAACCGGTCGGAGTTGTTAATGGAAACAAAGCATGATTGATGATTCGCACGGTAATGATTGAATAAACCTGGCTAATAAATATTTAGGCTTTTGATAAGCCTCAGAATATTAACATGTTTGAATGTCAATAATTTAAAATTCAATTGCAGTATAAAAAATTCTGAAGTGACTGCTCATTACTAAGTTCACAGTGAGGTCTTCTTGACTCCTTTTCTGCACTGAATAAAACTGCTAATTTACTGAAGGGTAAAGTTTGCATAAATGTTGCACAGAGCAAAAGTATAAATTCTGACCATTTAATAATAGTAGAGCACTAAAAGGTGAAAAGTAGGCAATACAGATTTTTTCATGTGCTTGTGTACTTTTGTTATTTCAGTTCAGTTTATTTATATAGAACCAGATCACAACAGAAGTTGTCTCAGGACACTGAATAAAATCATTCACATACATACAAAAGCCAGTTAGTAAAGTTCTCTATCTAAAGAAGACAGCAGACTCGTTGAATCTTCACTTTGTCGCAATCTCCCATCCTGAACAAGCACAAAGGTAACAGTGGAAAGGAAAAACTCCCTTTTAACGGGACGAAACCTCCAGCAGAACCAGGCTCAGGACGACAAATGAACATAGAATGGCAGGTCCAGATGTAGGTGCAGGTGTACCTGAAAGACAAAAACACATGTCAAGGACAGAAACAATTACAAAACAAAACAGGCAGAAATAAAACCAGGTAGAGTAGAGTACGTAAAGACAGTAGCATGGTGAAAAGATGTGGTCAGTTTGTCCTCCAGCAGTCTAAGCCTATAGCAGCAAAACTAGGGGATAGCTCAAGAAACCCAAGCCAACCCTAACTATAGGATTTAGCAAAAAGGAAAGTCTTAAGCCCAGTCTTAAACTGGACAATGTGTCAGCCTCATGGACAGAAACTGGAAGTTGGTTCCACAAGAGAGGAGCCTGATAACTGAAAAATCTGCCTCCCATTCTGCATTCTGTTAGCAAAATATCTTGTGATCCCGAGGATATATTTTCCATGAAACTCACAAGAATAATGGATAAATATACAGCTACAGCTACAAACATTTAGGAGTCAACCTGGTTCAAGACGGGTGCCACAGCTAACCAGTCTTAAAAAAAAACAGAATTTTACAGATTCTGGGCAAAATTATTATTATTTTTTTATTGCTTTATTTTACCAGGAAGAAATCCATTGAGATCATCGATCTGTTTTACAAGGATGTCCTGGACAAAAATGGTCATGTCGGTAGGAGGCTGGACTAAAGAAAGCAGTCTTAACAGGACGAGCTCAAACAACAAACTCCAAAACAGAAAACTAAACATTAAAAAAAGCACTGGCCTGACAAAACCCTGATGTGGTAGTAGCTGAGGGTTGTTTACAACATATGCTCAGAGCGCTAGCAGATAGCTAGAGTCTGTGTGAGATTACACAGAAAGTTGTTTTCAAGATTTCACCCAACAGACAGAACTTTGTCATTTCTCAACATTAGATGATCTGAAACATTTGCAGGAAAGGCAGCGGATGATGTGCAGTCCTTCAAGAAGGCCAAGCATTTATTTGGAAACGTATTCAGCCACACATTCTCTTACCACGATAGAAAAATAAGCATTTTACTTAGTTTTTATTATTTATCCTTCAGGATTTTGGATTTGATAGCTTGAACCATCTTTTTTCTTAGTTTTCCTTATTTGTACCTTTTGTGAAGTCTTGTTTTCTGGCTCCCACGGCACACCAGGTCCTCATTGTTCCATCAGCACTCTTCAGATCCTTCTTGTTTTCCTCTCCCCGTCGTGTTGCTGTTTTCTTCTTTTCCTTGTCGATGAATCCTCAGTTAGCTTTTGGGTTTTGTTCTTTCCTTGTTTGCTTAGTCCTCCTCAGTGAGTTTCTCTTGAATAAACTTTTGATTTTCACCTTTGTCTATGTATTCTCGATCGTACTGTAACTTATACATCATAAGCAATACATTATTTAATTCAGTTTTTACCACACAGTTTTTAATCTTAGCTGCTTGTGAAACAGCAGCATGAACAACGTCAGAACAAAGATCTCATCACTAATAATGCATTAGTCGATCATCCATCATGATGAGGAGCAATTTGTATAAATGTACTGAACGTTGTTGCACTCAGGCGTGTGGGAAGACAATTTGTCAGACAATTACACACCAAAAACTGCTTTATTTTTAACACTGTGTGTTTACAACATTTTGCAACCTATTAAAAGTGACTTTGATACTTATAAAGTCTGTATATCTGGAAACACAGCAACTTTTATCACAGGGGGGGCATTTTATTGTGCTCCATTTACTCTCAGAAGTTGGAACTCAGGTCTATGATTGATGTCTGGCACATCTTAATCTTAAACGTCAGAAAAGCAGTCAAATTTGCAAACAGCTGAGCTCAGGGACCATACTATGGAATAATGCTTCAGTCCATTTAGCTTTTCTGGTTTTCATGCCTTTTGAAGAACATTCATGATTAAGTTCTGCCATCACTGACAGGTGTACACATCTGCAGCTAAAAAAACAAACTAAATAATGGAACATTTGGCAAACTGCATCTATCTATCTATCTATCTATCTATCTATCTATCTATCTATCTATCTATCTATCTATCTATCTATCTATCTATCTATCTATCTATCTATCTATCTATCTATCTATCTATCTATCTATCTATCACATGTTTACCTATGCTGCAGTCTCAGTGTGTAGAAGCCTCTGCAATGAAGAGCACTGCATTAAAAACAGGTACATCTGGACCTGAAATCTGTATTTACTGTTGATAATCAGTACTTTTCTGCGACAGGATGCAGAAAAATTGAAAATGCTTGGTCTTTTTGTCACAACAGTTGTTTTCATTATGTGGAGTGCTTTGTTTTTATGCAATACTCTACTTTTATTCAGTAAAAGCAATAAAGCAGCAGGAACATAAAAGCAGTACATCCACAAATGTAAGATAGTTAAATTACTCATGAAGATTAAAGCTGGATGGTATGTTTAGCGTGTTCAGCAGACAGCTAAATGCTACATGCTACGCAGCATGTAGCACACAGTCCTGTTCAGCTGTTTAGTTTGAAATTTTTTGATCTGTAATTGAACTTGTAATGACAAAAATTAATTCCATTTAAGCTACTAAGTAAAAAGTGTCCCAGGTGTTTTAGATCACAGTAAAAGAATGAACCAAAACAAACCACCCACCTTCTGTCCTGACAATAAACTCAGCCAGGATCTGTGTTTTTTGGTGGTCCTTTGTGTTTATTGTTGGACTTGTTCCTTTTTATGTATGATGTTTGAGTTCTCTTAGTTGCCCTGTGCCATTAGTTCATTTTTCTAGTATTTTATCTGTTCAGCTCCTTCTCCTCAGTCCTGCCACACACATAATCACTGTGAAAAACCATATCATGTTGCTGCTGATCTGTTTCATGTTGCTGCTGATCTGTTTCAATGTTGATGTGTTCATGCGTGCACATCTGCTCACAGACTCATGTTCATGTTTGTGCTGATGTTCAATGTTTTTATGTTATGAGTGCTTAGTGTATATTTAGTTGATGTTTTTTTCTTAGTTCATATCTTAGATGTTATTACTGTTTTTCTTATACATTTTATTGTTGGATGTAACTGGGACCCTGTGTACATAATTTCGCTCCACCACATGTACCACATGAGGTGCGAATGACAATAAAGAAACTCTGACTCTGACTCTGACATGTCTTCTTTCTCATGGAGCTCAGTTGTCTACAATCTTCTCATCAGTCTCAGTCCTTCTAGTCTCTCAGCTTCACATCACTCATCAGTCCACCACGGACCCCTCTTTGTGGATACCAATAAACATGCGTAAAATCAGGAACCCCATGACCAAATACATTCATAGCTACTTCCAGTAGCTTCTGTAGAATATCAATATATTGATAACATTTATAAAAGTGAATGCAGATACAACATCAAACAATAGATTAATTGCTAATAATGTTTTGCTGGTTAAGGAGGCCATAGTCAGTGATGGTAACAGCTACGTATACACAAACAATAAAGTCAGTTAGATGTCAAAGAATCAGAAGCAGGCATCAAAATATCCAGATGGCACTACGTTGATAAAAGCTGACTTTGAGCGTGCACAAATGGTTCATTGCATGTGTGTGCTTCCTGCCACATCTGGTTCTCCTCTGTGTTCTCTTGTTTTGCTTTAATAAATCCTAATTTTACCTAACGGTAACCTAATTTCACCTCCCTAGGGAGGTGCGTCGGCCATGTCCAACTGGGAGGAGACCCCGGGGAAGACCCAGGACACACTGTTGAGACTGTCTCTCGGTTGGCCTGGAAACGCCTTGGGGTCCTCCCCGAAGAGCTGGAAGAGGTGGTTGAGAAAAGAGATGTCTGGGCCTTCCTACTCAAGCTGCTGCCCCCGCGACCTGACTTCGGAACAAGTGGAAGATAATGAATGGATGGATGGATGGATGGATGGATGGAAATCCTAATTTTATTGTGTTCCACGTGTCCATTTGCATTTCTGGGTTCAATCCTTTACAACTGTGACGGACAGAGCAGAAACATTTCAGAAAAAGTACAGTATGTCGGTCTGTTTGTTTTACTGGCTGGCATTTTGGTAGGCTGTGAAAAGTGAAGCCAAACAAAGGATAGATAACAAATAACTGGAATTCTATTCTGTACTTAAAAAACGTTTCGGTTCTCATTGGGGAGGCTTTATCAATTCAAAGAAGATCTGGAGAGCATGGAGTTCCAGACTTTTAACAACTGTATGAGCTCTGTACCTTCTGTTTGAGTCTCATCACCCATTGAAAACTAACTTGCTGTCATCAGAACTCTACACCATCAGGCTGAACGTGTCCCCACACGGACGGAAGAACAGGAACAGAAACACATCACAGAAGCTCTCCAAACTTGTGGATATGCTAACGGCTAAATACTGCTAAATCCCTCCTTGTTCTGCTGCCTCCTTATACTGTATCTCCTCCTACGTGTTACATCGTCAGTGCAGCTACAACATGCCCTCTCAAGACATCATTACCTGCAGTGACCCCTTAGTGCGGACTAAATTTGGCAAAAAGGGCCTTCACTTACTCTGCTCCTTTAACCTGGAACATCTTACAAAAAGATCTGATGCTGTCAACCTTGACCTTTCTAAGGGACTTTAAACTATTGTTAAGTTCATGATAAAAATCAATGCAGACAAGTTCCATCCATCCATCCATTATCTTTTACCCACTTCTTCCATTTTTGGGTCACGGGGGTCGCTCATGTCCACCAATCACTGTGTGAGGGGCGGAGTACACACTGGACAGGTTGCAAGTCCATCACAGGGACACGTAGAGAAAAACAACCATTCCCTCTCTCACTCACACCTAGGAACAATTTAGACTTACCAATCAGCCCCTGATTGGTAACTCTAGCCCCTGAAGAGGAGACGTGGGTCCCCATTCCCATGGGCTCACCACCTGTGGGAGGGGCCAAAGGGGTCAGGTGCAATGTGGGATGGGTGGTGGCCAAGGGCGGGGACCCTGGCAGTTTGATCCTCGGCTACAGAAGCTGGCTATTGGGACGTGGAATGTCACCTCACTGGTGGGGAAGGAGCCTGAGCTGGTGTGTGAGGTTGAGAGGTTCCGGCTAGAAATAGTCGGACTCACCTCTACGCATGGCTCTGGCTCTGGAACCAGTTTCCTTGAGAGGGGTTGGACACTCTTCCACTCTGCAGTTGCCCCTGGTGAGAGACACCAAGCAGGAGTGGGCATACTTATTGCCCCCATCTTGGTGCCTGTGTGTTGGGGTTCACCCCGGTGAATGAGAGGGTGGCTTCCCTCCGCCTACGTGTGGGAGGACATGTTCTGACTGTCATTTGTGCTTATGCACCAAACGGCAGTTCAGATTATCCACCCTTTTTGGAGTCCTTGGAGGGGGTACTGGAAAATGCACCTCCTGGGGACTCCCTTGTTCTGCTGGGGGACTTCAATGCTCACGTGGACAATGACAGTGAGACCTGGAGGGGTGTGGTTGGCAGGAACCCCCCCCCCCCCCCCGATCTGAACCCGAGTGGTGTTCTGTTGTTGGACTTCTGTGCTCGTCATGGACTGTCCATAACGAGCACCATGTTTAAGCATAAGGGTGTCCAAAAGGGTTGTGTATGCGCTCTTGGCACCAGGACACCCTAGGCTGCAGTTCGATGATCGACTTTGTCATCGTCTCATCTGATCTGCGGCCACATGAAGGGGTTGAACAAGTATATAATTTTTAAACTCGACATTAACATAATAAAACCCGAGTAGAACTCGAGTGTTTGATGATGTCATAGATTTCAAGATACAAAAATAAATAAATAAATAAAACCGCAAAAAAAGGTAATTATTTACCAAAAAAAAGACCAACAAAACATTGGGAGCGTATATTATGCTCCTACCATTTATCATACTGCAAATAAGTCAGGAAAAACTAAACTATTAGTTATTATTATTAAACTGCAAACGTAAAGAAACATGCAGCACGTCAAAAACAAAACTTAAACCGAAACCGGTTCGGTGGATTGGACCTGGTGTTACACCATACTCTGTTACCTGCAACAGTGCAACACCGCCCCCTACGGTCATATGGTGGTCACATATGATGTCACTACGGCTACCCGACGTTACATTTTTAACCTCGATAGATGTCCTAGCAATCGATGTGTAGATTACTCGAGTACTCTGTTAATGCCCTAGCAACATGTCTTGGACACTCGGGTGAAGAGAGGTGCAGAGCTGTCCACTGATCACTGCCTGGTGGTGAGTTGGCTCCGATGGTGGGGGAGGATGCCGGTCAGACCTGGCAGACCCAAACGTATTGTGAGGGTTTGCTGGGAATGTCTGGCAGAGTCTCCTGTGAGACAGAGCTTTAACTCCCACCTACGGGAGAACTTCAAACATGTTCCGGGGGAGGTGGGGGACATTGAGTCAGAGTGGGCCATGTTCCGTGCCTCTATTGTCGAGGCGGCTTATTGGAGCTGCGGCCACAAGGTTGTCGGTGCCTGTCACAGCGGCAATCCTTTAACCCGGTGGTGGACACCGTCGATGAGGGATGCTGTCAGACTGAAGAAGGAGTCCTATCAGGCTTTTTTGGCCTATGGGACCCTGGAAGCAGCTGATGGGTACCGGCAGTCCAAGCGACATGCGGCTTGGGTGGTCGCTGAGGCAAAAACTCGGGCATGGGAGGAGTTCGGAGAGGCCATGGAGAATGACTTCCGCATGGCTTCGAGGCAATTCTGGTCCACCATCTGGCGTCTCAGTGGGGGAAAGTGGTACACCACCAACACTGTTTATAGTAGGGGTGGTGTGCTGCTGACCTCAACTTGGGATGTCGTGGGTCGGTGGGCAGAATACTTTGAAGACCTCCTCAATCCCACGACACGTCTTCCACTGAAGAAGCGGAGCCTGGAGACTCTGGGTCGGGCCCTCCAGTCTCTGGTGCTGAGGTCACCAAGGTGGTTAAAAAGCTTCTTGGTGGCAGGGCCCCAGGGGTGGATGAGATTCACCCGGAGTTCCTGAAGGCTCTGGATGTTGTAGGGTTGTATTGGCTTACGCGACTCTGCAAAATTGCGTGGACATCGGGGGAAGTTCCCCTGGATTGGCAGACCGGGGTGGTGGTCCCCCTATTCAAAAAGGGGGACCGTAGAGTGTGTTCCAACTACAGGGGGATCATGTTCTTAAGCCTCCCTGGTAAGGTCTATTTGGGGGTTCTGGAGAGGAGGGTTCGTCGGATAGTCGAACCTCGGATTCAGGAGGAGCAGTGCCGTTTTTGTCCTGGTCGTGGAACACTGGACCAGCTCTACACTCTCAGCAGGGTCCTGAAGGGTGCGTGGGAGTTTGCCCAACCGGTCTACATGTGCTTTGTAGACTTGGAGAAGGCGTTCGACCGCGTCCCGCGGAGAACCCTGTGGGGAGTACTCTGGGAGTACGGGGTACCGGGCCCTTTAATACAGGCTGTTAGGTCCCTGTATGACCATGTCAGAGCCTGGTCCGCATTGCCGGCAGTAAGTCGGGCTTGTTCCTGGTGAGAGTTGGACTCCGCCAAGGTTGCCCTTTGTCACCGATTCTGTTCATAACTTTTATGGACAGAATTTCTAGGCGCAGCCAAGGTGTTGAGGGGATCCATTTTGGTGGCCTTAAGATTGCGTCTCTGCTTTTTGCAGATGATGTGGTCCTGTTGGCTTCATCGGGTCGTGATCTACAGCTTTTGCTGGAGCGGTTTGCAGCCGAGTGCGACACGGCCGGGATGAAGATCAGTTCCTCTAAATCCGAGGCCATGGTCTTGAGCCGGAAAAGGGTTGAGTGCCCTCTCTAGGTCAGGGAGGAAGTTTTGCCCCAAGTGGAGGAGTTCAAGTATCTTGGGGTCTTTTTCACGAATGAGGGAAAAATGGAGCATGAGATTGATAGTGGGATAGGTGCAGTGTCTGCAGTGAAGCGGGTGCTGTACAGGTCTGTCGTGGTGAAGAGAGAGTTGAGTCAAAAGGCGAAGCTCTCAATTTACCGATCAATCTACATTCCTACCCTCATCTTTGGCCATGAGCTTTGGGTTGTGACCAAAAGAACGAGATCTAGGATGCAAGCGGCAGAAATGAGTTTTCTCCTCAGGGTGTCTGGGCCGTTAGAGATAGGGTGAGAAGCTTGATCATCTGGGAGGGACTCAGAGTAGAGCCGCTGCTTCTCCACATCAAGAGGAGCCAGTTGAGGTGGCTTGGGCATCTATTTAAGATGCCTCCTGGACACCTCCCTGGTGAGGTGTACCAGACACGTCCCACCGGGAGGAGACCCAGAGGAAGACCCAGGGCACGCTGGAGGGACTATGGTTCTCGGCTGGTCTGGGAACGCCTCGGCATTCCCCCGGAGGAGCTGGACCAAGTGGCTGGGGAGAGGGAAGTCTGGGCCTCCCTACTTAGGCTGCTACCCCGCGACCCGACCCCGGATAAGCAGAAGAAAATGGATGGATGGATGGATGGATGGATGGATGCATGGATGGATGGATGGATGAATCAGCCCCTGTTTTTAGTATTTTACCCTGTTTCATCATCACAACCTTTATTTACTTTTCATGCATTTTTTGGCTTTTATTGTTGTGTGTACCTCCACTGTGGTTTTGTTTAAAACAGGTCTCTCTTAAAAATGAGTCATTGTGACTCAGTAAGACTAACGGTTAGTCTTATACAGGTTAGTCACTAATCTGTATAAGTAAAGGCTGAAGTAAAACTTGGCCTTTGTCAAATCAGCAAAGAAATCTCAAAAACTCGCTGCAGAACAAAACAGGTTGAAGAACAAATGCAAAAACATTGTCTTCCCAAATGTTACTGGAGCATCTGAGAAACTTAGAAGGATGGTCCCGATGCAGTTCAGACCTAACAGGACTCAGACAGAGGCTGGTCCATCCTAAAGACAGAACCTCCAAACCCAAACAGCAGTGAGGTGTCTGCAGTCCAGTTCTGACCTCTATATTAGAGAAACTAAACAACCTCTCCTCAGATGCATGGCTCAACACCAGAGAGCAGCTTTTCTGAACAAGACTCAGCAGTCCACCTGCACCTCAAGGATAAGGGACACTTTAGAGGTCCAAAATGTTCATATTTTGAAAAGATAACAAAGATTGTTAGAAAGTCTGGTGAAAGGAAACCACCCCCCCCCCCCCCCCCCAAAAAAAAAAAAAGAAGACAAAACAACTTCAAACAGGAGGTCTCAGGAGATTTCAGCTTTCTAAAACCTACAGTGCAGCAGTGGCGCTGGAAAAGGGGTGTCCAGGGGGGCCATTGCCCCCCCCCCCCTCCAACTGATCCTCCCGGTCAAAACAGACCTGTGTCACATGATTTGTGTGGCGACAACGGAAGTTTACGGAGGTAAAAAAAAAAAGTCAACCAATGAAATCACAGGCAAACTTTCATTCCAGCCAATCAGCGTCTTCCAGAGTTTCGGCGCTGACATGCGGAGAAGCTAAGTAGCTACAAGCAACCCTGGCTTCTAGCTTTCCCAAGCTTTGTTACTGCATATTTCATTGCATATTGAGGAATAATATTTGGCGTTGTGGATTTATCACAGAAGTTTACAGTCATACGACATCAAACAAAGTCAGTAAGTAAGATAATCCCATGATTTATAGCTGTTTTTATACAAAGTACCATACCATACCATTTTATTTATAGAGCACTTAAAACAGCGACAAGGCCAACCAAAGTGCTGTACAGACAGAACAACAGACAACACACGAAGCAATACACAAAATGAAGTAAATCAAAAATATAGACATAAAAACGATGCAGATAATAAATTTGACGACAAACCAATGTGGAGCATACAGGTTCACAACACAGATCCTCTGGTGTTGAAAGCTACTGAATAGTAGTGGGTTTTTAAATGGGATTTGAAAACCAAGAGGGAGGGAGCCAGTCTGACAAGCAGAGGTAACTCGTTCCAGAGTCTTGGTCCTGCTACAGAGAAGGCCCTGTCACCTCTGCGCTTAAGACGAGTTCCTGGAACTGTGAGGAGCAACTGGTCCGCTGACCTCAGGGAACGTGGTGGGACATGCGGTTTTAGCAAATCAGAGAGATGGGGTGGTGAAAGTGTTCAGCGATTTGTAGACATACAGGAGTATTTTGAACTGGATTTGAAGGTGAACCGGTAACCAGTGCAGTGAGGCCAAAACTGGTGTAATGTGCTGTCTTTTGCCTGTACTGGTTAAAAAT
>NC_056501.1:28140042-28153322 GCF_014905685.2 Nematolebias whitei | reverse complement strand
GAGGTCTGACTGATACCAAACAGGAGTGAATTGCAGTAATCAAGCCTAGATGTAATGAATGCATGTATTACTGTCTCCAGGTTATTTTTGGACAATATGGGCTTCAGTTAAGACAGCCACCTCAGTTGAAAGAAAGATGATTTAACAATCATGTTTACATGATTGTTAAGTTTCAGGGAAGGGTCCATTATCACTCCCAGATTAGTGACTCTTTGTTTTTCTGACAGGAATAGAGTGGAAAGGTCGATGCAGTGGTTTGTGATCGTGTCATTGGGAGGGAACAACATGACTTCAGACATCTTTTCATTGAAACATAAGAAGTTTAAAGCCATCCAGTCCCTGATGTCAGGCAGGCAGTCGAGCAGAAGTTGAATAGAGCATGTATCATTGTGTCTTAGAGGGAAGTAAATTTGACAGTCGTCAGCGTAGAAGTGAAAGGGTATTATCAAGCTAAGTGTTAGCAAATAATAGTGCTTGGTGTATATCTGGATGGTCAAAGGAAAAGTTTACAAGACAGTGGTGAGACCAGTTATGTTGTATGGTCTGGAGACAGTGGTATGGACAAAAAAACAGAAAGAAGTGGAAGTGTTAGAAATGAAGATGTTGAGGTTCTCCTTAGGAGTAACAAGGCTGGATAAGATTAGAAATATGGTCATTAGAGGTACAGCACAGGTTGAACAACTGGGAGATAAAGTTAGAGAGGCCAGACTGAGATGGTTTGGACATGTCCAGAGGAGGGACAGTGGGTATAATGGTAGAAGGATGTTAGAAAAAATTGTCTCTTTTGTCACAAGTTCTCCACAAACGGTTAAACGACATAAACAGATAAATATCAATCTACATCATGCTGTGAAAAAAGAACGCCTTATTCATGACTGCAGTTTGTTACGCACACACACACATCTATCTATCTATCTATATATATATATATGTATACACTGTATATATATCAGAGTCAGTGAGTCAGAGTCAGAGATTCTTTATTGTCATTCGCACCTCATGTGGTACATGTGGTGGAACGAAATTATGTATACAAGGTCCCAGTTACATCCAACAATAAAGTGTATAAGAAAAACAGTAAGAACATCTAAGATGTGAACTAAGAAAAACATCAACTAAATATACACTAAGCACTCATAACATAAAAACATTGAACATCAGCATATCAGCACATCAACATACAAACATGAACATGAGTCTGTGTGAGTGGATGTGCACGCATGAACACATCAACATTGAAACAGATCAGCAGCAACATGAAACAGATCAGCAGCAACATGATGTGATTTTATTCACAGTGATTATTCTGGTTAGAGATTCATGAGTCTAACAGCCTCAGGGTAGAAGCTGTTCCTCAGTCTAGTGGTTCTACACTTAATGCTCCTCAACCTCCTTCCTGAGGGGAGTGGGGCAAAAAGTGTTTGTGCTGGGTGAGTGGGGTCCTTCATGATGCAGGTGGCCCTCTTCCTGCATCTGGAGGTGTAGATGTCTGTGATGGTGGGGAGGCTGATTCCGACAGACTTCTGTGCAGCCTTCACCACTCTCTGCAAAGCTTTTCTTTCTGCAGCTGTGCAGCCTCCATGCCACACGTTGATGCTGGAGCACAGGATGCTCTCCACTGCACACCTGTAGAAGGAGGTGAGGACTGAGCTTCCCAGACCATCTCGCCTCAGCCGTCTGAGGAAGTAGAGTCTCTGATGAGCTTTCTTGATTAGGCTGGTGGTGTTGTTGCTCCAGCTGAGGTTGTCATTCATGTGTACACCCAAGTACTTGTAGCTGGAGACAACTTCCACCGCAGATACTCTTATGTTCAGGGGGGTGTAGATGTTTTTGTTCCTTCTGAAGTCCACAATCATCTCCTTTGTCTTCTTCACGTTGATGTGAAGGTTATTCTCTTTGCACCAGCTCTCCAGGTGTTCCACCTCTTGCCTGTAGCTGGACTCATCATTGTTTGTGATGCATCCCACCACCGCTGTATCATCTGCAAACTTTACAATGTGACAGCCTGGATGGGTAGCTGCACAATCATATGTGAGCAGAGTAAACAGGAGGGGACTCAACACACATCCCTGACGAGAGCCAGTGCTGAGGGTTATGGTGGAGGAGGAGAGGTTGTAGATCCTCACTAACTGTGGTCTGTTTGTTAAGAAGTCTAGTACCCAGTTGCAAATGGAGGGGCTTAGTCCTAGTGTGGATAGTTTGTCCATCAGGGTTTGGGGGATCATGGTGTTGAAGGCGGATGTGAAGTCCACAAAGAGCATACGGACGTAAGAGTTTTTCTGCTCCAGGTGGTTGAGCGCAGAGTGGACCACAGAGGAGATGGCATCCTCTGTTGATCGGTTCTCACAGTATGCATACTCATGATACTGATGTGATACTGATTATATATATGTATATATATATATATATATATATATATATATATATATATATATATATGTATATATATGTGTGTGTGTGTTTTCAAAAGAAAGACTTTCGTAGCAAACTTTTCCAAATCTGATGACTGTGAAAGTTCCCATTTACATTAAAGTGTGGCAAAATTGAACACGTGCGTCTGACATTCAAGGTGCGTATGAACAGAGAGTGCAAGGTGACGAAAGACCCCCACAGCACCCCTCACCCCCACCCCCAATGAATCTGGTGCCGCTGCAGTGCAGCATCAATCTAGAATCTGCTCTAGCCTTTTGTTAAAGTGAAGGCTTTAGTAAAAGTGTTCCCATTTCTTGTTCCTGAATGGAACCAATGAACTGGACTTTGTAGTGAAACAGCATCAGATCACATCATTTAAATACTTCATGGTGACGATATGTGAGCTGTAGATTGTGTCTCCTTTAGAACAAACACTACATCAGAGAACTGGTTCAAGCAGAGTAAGGGTTAATACTGTAGCCCTCCTTCTGGACATCAGAACTGTTCATGTGATGAGTTGCCAGTTTGAGTCGTGTTATCTACAATGTGTTGAATTAGTCCATTTAACTGAGCAGGTGAACAAAAAGCAATCACACAAACAAGTGATACAAACCAAGCAAGCCTTTTTAAATTTCTTTTTTTTTAACACAACTTGAGCATTTTATTGTAATGTTCTGCCCTAACAAAGCTGAGATTGGGATTTATTTTCCTTTCCATTATCTGCCCTTAATAACAGCGAGGTAAATTATTTGGTGATTATGGTGGGTAGGGGAGGGGGCGCTGAGCCAATCAGCGTCCAAATGGAAACTGGATGGAACAAACACAGGGTGATTACGGAGAATTTGTCCTCCGGGGGATGCGAGCGATAGATAAATGCCCGGACATATTCTCAGCACGCTAAACAACTTTTGGGTGATTGTAATCCTCTCGGCCCGCTCGGCGAACGGCCGACTCAGCAGACGGTATTGACGGGGAAAGGTTAAAGCTTTTTATTGCCACTCCATGAGCTCAAATAGCAGCGGAGAGATTTTTTTTTTTTTAAAAGCAACAGAAAAGTAGCACGGGTTTTTCAAATAAAAGTCATTTCGTCGCAGACTTTGATCAATTTCATCGAATGAAACTTCCACCCATTGTTGCCCAGTCATTAAAAAGGCAGAAAAAAGAACACCCTTTAGAGAGAAAGAAGAATGAATCCAGCTGCACACAGCCCCACTGCAATAGAAAATACACTTTTGTGTTGCTTTTTTCATTTACCCCTCCAGGGAATATACCTCCTGTGTGCGTGACACTATCTGTCCTTTATTATAGCCTTTTAAAACCAGGTAAGCATCTGGGAGGACTTCTGCTCAGCGGGGTCATAAATTCCCTCCACTATTAGTGTGTTCCTGGGTGAAATCTTCCCTTTCACCCATTCTTCTAAAACCATCCTGAAGAGCTGGCACGCCATAACTCACGCAGGCACCCATGCTTTGCGGCCGAGCCCCAGAGCTTCCCCGGAGGAGATTAAAGAAGAAAATTCAAAAACATTCACCGCTCAGAACACTTGTTTCCCCTGTCGAGAGAAAGCCCGGAGCCCCGCGGAAACGAATGCAACGTCACGTGTTTCATATTGTTCTTGTTGCCGTTTGAATGAGAGCTGCACGCAGAACGAGCAGCTTTCTGATCCCGTCGGCCCGTCTCGTTGGAAACGCCACTCATACGATCAGACGGGGCCTGCTAAATTAAATCCTGCCCGTTGAGAATAAAGCTATTTTTACCGGCGACAAGAGGCTGAGAGTCAATCCAAGCTGGAGCTGCGTATGAAGAAGAGAGGCAATCTTGGTCATGAATGGGCCTGAACGCTCAATCAGCAGCACTCCTGCTCTCCAAAGGAAATAAGATGACCGCTTCCATCCTGACATTGATTTTTTTTTTTCACCCCACTTCCCTTGTCTTCATGATCGCCGCTCGTCACATAACTCTGCATCCTGCTCACCAAGGGGAGCGCAATGATCTGACGAGATGAAACATCAACCAATGCTCTTACTTTATTTCTTTGGGCCTTTCCAGATTCTGACTGACAGCTTCAGTTTAACTGCAAGTGTGGGTAATATTGCATCAATTCCTAAGGGGGGTGGGGGTGGGGGGGTTGTTACCTCCTTTAAAAGCATCAGTGCAGGTTAAAGGTGACAGGCTTGATAAAAAAAAAAAAAACAGTAATAATTACCTGGAATGCTGCGTCATGTTGTTTTCAGAGCAAATTTGCTAGGTGGCTCTAAAGAGGAGTGGGAAAGTGTGTGTGTGTGTGTGAGGGGGGGGGGGGGGCAGCCTGGACGATTTCTAAGCAGGAACACCTGAGAACAGAGACACAATTCAAACCCCGGGCGTGAAGCAGCCTGTTTTTATAACTGCTATAAACCCGTCCAGAGGGCCGTCTGTGATACGCTCCACTAACTGCAATGAATTCTGTAAATATGGTGGAGTTTACATGCATGCACACTTTCTCTGCCAGCCCTCAGCTGCTGCAGTCATTTAGATTTGTATCGTTGGCTGGGAGACGATGATCTGCAGTATTATCCTTCTGCCAGTAGGTGGAAATGCATGCATATTAAGTGACGAGGCGCTGCCAGAGACCTTTCACTGCAGTGCCACATCAAGATGCAAACACTCCAGAGGTACTAAACTTTATGTTCACTTCTATAAACTCATCACCAAATAAGCTGTTTTCTGTATTTACTGTACCTAAACGTATCCAAAATGTATTATTGTTTCTGGCAAAACAAGCATCAAACAATTATGTCAAATATGTCTGTTAGCAAAATATCATGTGAGCCTCTAAAGATATTTTAATGAAATGTTTAGGAAACATTCAATAGATGGAGTTCTACAACTAATTAACTTTTAGAGTCACTCCAAGTCAAGATGGCCACCACAGCCTACTAAAGTTAGAAAACACAAAAATGGCCACGACTCTGTTGATTTTACAGATAACGAGCTCACATTTGGTGCTGTCGTACCTGAGATTAAGCCCAAACTCAGACTTTGGGCTCTATACATTGTGTGAACTCTGTTTAAACTTATAGCATTACTCTTAGAGTTGAGCTTTTCTGTCTGTTAGCGGAATATCTAATGAACTGCCTGGTGGATTGTAAAGAAACTCTCAGGATGTAATCGCTGGATGTGCTTCTACAACTGATTAAGTTTTGAAGTTAATACAGTTTAGGATGACGGTTGCAGCTAATCAAAGTTAACCAAGACATAAATGGCTGAAATTCAGGCAGTCGTTCAGATATTGAGCTGAAATTTGTTATTGTAGTAGGCGAAGCTCTGAGTTCTTTCAGATCACGTGAGATCAGGTTATTTTTACTGTTTAACCAAAACATCTTTAACTTTATTTCCCATTATAAGATTTTATGTCGAAACTCTAACATGCCTTAAAGTTAGGTCATCCACTTCTTCTGCTTACAAAGGGTACTGTAGTTAGTTCTTGGTTGCTTTGGAAATGTAGAGATGGTTTGTGTTTGCAGAATTGCTCTTTTTTCTTATTAATTTTTTGTTTGAATAAAACTAGGAATCATAAAATAAATAGTTTCCAAAGAATAAAACTTTCATTTTGGATCATCCTTTTTGTTCATTTTCAAAAGAATAACACCCCAGAAAAGCTTCAATCCCCCCATCCCTCCCGAGTTTATTTGGCGTTCTTATGGCAAAAAGAGAATTAGTCTCTTTCCACATTCATCCAGATGTGTGTGTTCCAGCCAGATGTGTGTGTGTTCCAGAGTATACGCAGCTCCGTGTCGCCCATGTTTCCCTCGTGGTGTAAAAATATATATTATTGATTCCATTTCTCTCGTTAGGTTTTGTGCAGGTCTCCACGGTGAAAGCGGCTGAACTCAATGGAGGGCTGTGATTCACTACAGCCTGCTTTGTACTGAGGCAGTTTCTGCTTGCTGGAGGAGAGAAAGATGAAAAAGGCGAGACGTCATCGTGAATTACGCAGTGTCTGACATGTTCATCTTTGATCTGCGAAGCTCGCGGGAAAGTTGCAGGTCCTTGGAGCGCCTATTTTACGCACCGTCCTTGCAAAGAGGGAAATTTAGTGGATATTAGCATGCAACTTCAGTGCTGTACAGTCAAAGATTAATCAAATAAACCCACTTGACCACACACACACACACACACACACACACACACACACACACCGTCTGCATCAGCACCTATTCAAATGACTCTTTAAATTTTACAGCCGACAGAGGAAAAAAGTCTGCACAACCCCCCGGCTGATTGGAATGACTGCATTGGATCCTATGTATTACTCATAAATATAGCAATAAAGTATAGATCAACAAAGGGGGTGGAATGAGTGGGTGGGAGGGGGGGGGGGGGGGATGCCAGAGTCTTATATTTGCAGACCTGCAGGAATGTGTGCTGCATACTGATCATGCTGAAAGCTCACAGACACAGTGTGACTCCTCAGAGGCAACAGAGAGGCCACAAGCTCTTGATGTGGAGACCATGAACATATAAATAAAATTAAGTAAAACTAGAAAAATTGCATTTCCTGCGAAAATGTAATGTGAATGCTTTTAGCTGAGGAACTTGCTGAAAAACAGCTGAAATTAGCAAAAAAAAAAAAAAAAGCTGGATTGTAGTTGAAATGAAAGAACAAGTTAAATAAGCAGAAATTAGAACAAAAATTTGGAATTTAGATAAAAAAGCTGAAATTAGCAAAAAAATACCTGAAAAGTAGCTGAAAAGGCAGAAAGAAGCTATACCAGAAGGAAGCGGAAAGAGCTGAAATGAGCTAATGAAATTTGGAATTAGATGAAAAGGCTATAGCATACAAACAGCTAAATAGTAGCTGAAACAGCAGAAAAAGCTGAAACTTGCAGAAAAAAAGCTGAAATGAGCATAACAAGCTGAAATGTTACCATAAATAAGTTAATTAGGCTTAAAGTAGCAGATATTACCACGCAAAACTTGAATTTATCTGAAAACAGCTGAAATCAACTAAAATTTTTTTTATAATGGTAGCTGAAAAGGTACAGTAAACTTAAATTAGCTGAAGAAAGCAGAACAAACATTTGCCCAATTAGGCTGAAAGAATCATAAATGAGCAAAATAAATTTAAATTATCTGAAAAAAGCTTAAATTAGCAACACCCCCCCCCCCCCCCCGAAAAACAGCTAAAGAATCAGAAAGAAGCTTAAACTATCAAAAGAAATTGGAGAGAGTGCATTTTTGCTGAATTATGCTGAAAAAAATTGAGTGCAAAAAATGTGGAATTTGTTTAAAAAGCTAAAATTTGCATAAACAGCCAAATAGTAGCAGAAATAGCAGAAAAGGCTGAAACTTTCAGATATAAGCTGAAAGGCGCATAGCAAGCTGAAATTAGCAGAAAGAAGTTAGAGGAAGCACAAAGATGTAGTAAGCAGAAATAATCTGAAAGGAGCACAAAACAGCTGAAATAAAAAGCTGAAGTCAAAAGCTGAAAGGAGTTGAAAAAAAGTTTAAATTTGAACAAGGAATCTGAAAGAAGCTAAAGCAGAACAAAATGTGAAAGGACCAGTAAAAGTTTGTAAACATCTAAAGATTTGAAGGATGTAAAATGAGCTCAATTCATTTTGTATGAGAAAAAAAATGGCAGAAAATGCTAAATATATGAAAAAGCTAAAGTTTCACCAATACCAGAAGTCAGAGTAGGATTGTCCTGAAAGAGCTGAACGATGAGTTGTTGAAGTAGCTAAACTGTGGGACAAGAATCGTGCCAAAAAACGTTTGTAAGAAAAACGGATCAGAATTGTGTGAATGCTTCATAAACATTCACACAATTAAACACTGGGTCCAGTATAATCAATAGAAAAGCTGGACTTTTATTTTATTAATATTTTTTCAGCATCTGGACATTAAAAAGAGCTGTTCAACTTTATCGCAGCTGAAATATGTACAATAATGTTCTCTCTGAACACAAAGAAAAACTCCTTACAGGCAACATACTCTAAAATAATAATAACAGACGTCTAATAGAAGAAAAGACAAATAGGGTTTCATCATGTCATTAGAAACTAAAAGAAACAGCAGCTGTCAGGGCTGGAAGATAAAAAGTTGTTGTGGACTCTTTAAAAATGTTGCAGCAAAAGACATTTACTTTTTTCTAAATCTTAAGATTGCACAACCAATCCAGTATAAACACAAACACTGGTTTTGAAAACCCCAGCCTGTCGGTGATTACAGAGAAACAAATGGGAGTTTTCCTTCAGTGATGCTGACAGTGGCTGATTCCTACAACACGTCTGTGTGATTTTACAAAAGCTCTGGGCATTTTTCTATGAGCTATGATTTAAAGTGGAAGGGATTCACATTTAAAAAGTATTTTAAATATTAATTCTCCCACCCGTCGGGGAGGACGCCACTTTGTTCCCAACAAAATTGGGACACTGTACTGCTCCAGACGTTTAAAAAGCCTGGAAAAGTTCTGCCGCATTTGGATCTCAATAGAAAAGCACATTTATTTAAAAAGAAAATAAACAAAAACAAAATCCAATAGTATTCCCCCCTTCAATAGAAAAATCATATCTTGAAAAAAGCTTTAAAAATCTTGTTCTGTTAGGGCTCCAGCCTGCTTCAGGCTCTCCAGCCTACTTTTTAGCGACATCGTCTATGATGATGTCTATGTGTATCAAGTTTCATTAAATTATGTTATGTTATTTATTAATCGTAAACAAGGTCAACAATGCAATGAAATGTTCAGGATGGAAAGAACCAGTTCGACCCACTAAAAAAACAAAACAAGAAATACTTAAGGGTACAAAATAAAGTACCAAAAATTTAAAAAGAAATTGAAGAAATATAATACAAGGACCAAAAGAAATATAGTAAACAACAACATGGTAGAATATAACAGTACAAGAAGGATGAATTAATATAAATAAGTATTTCACAGGAAGTAATAAAAGCTTAAACGCACATGATATATATTGCACATAACATAAACTACACTGGTTGTGTTAGATGGACTAAATTATGATGGAAAGGTAGTGAACTATATGATTTAGCCACAAATGCAGCAGCAATAGGTGTCACAGATGTTAGTGCAATGTTATTGTCAGTTGAGAATTATTATCAAGAGTTCAGTAATCTGACAACTTGTGGGTAATAACTGTCTTTGAGTCTTTTCGTGCATGATGGCAGGCTCCTGTATCTTGAGCGGATCAGAAGTTCAAGCCCAGACAAGTTTACAAACCTAAGAACAGATGGAAGGAGACTATACCATAATGCATCTTTCTATCAACAGACATATAAAAATATATCAGTTTTTAAAAGTATCAGCTCTATAAATATATCTGGAGTTGTGTAGCAGGAGCCCTAACTTCTCCAATGAGCACTGCCATGCCCTGTGGTCTCATTTCAAAGGGATCTGTCAAAAACCATCCTGTGAACAATGTCCAGAAGACATTAAGGACATTTTGCAAACAAGTTCAATCATCAAAACATGCACTGATACATTAAATGATACATATACTGAATCCATTTTACTGACAGCAGTGATTTACTGTGTCAATCGCAAACAGAATCCTGCACGATTTTCAAGAATTTTACTGTTAATTGTTTGTCTTTGTGGAAGATTGATGGAAAAATCACTAAGAATTACAGACTGACTGTTGTTCTTGATCTTTAAAAGAAATAAAGGCCGAGTGACTGAAAGGAGGGGGAGGTTTTATCCAGATTCAATAAGAACATTGTGAACTGACACACACAGTATTTATAGTTTCTTTTGCTTCTTCAGATTAGAAGCTGGTCTCTTCCACAGGAAACGTCTTGACTTGAAACAACAGGATTGGCAAAAACATCCTAATAAAAGCTGTAATCAAATTTAATCATTTTGCTAATTCTGCAGAACCACAAGTGATTTGGAACGCTGCCCTCGTTAACACACCTGTGCCTTTTCTGCTTTTTGCAGTGAAGTTGGTTTATCTGAAGAGGCAGGATGTGGTTTTGTTTCAGCTGGAGGAGGGGGTGAAAGGTGGGGTCAAAGCTGCAGGAAACAATGCCAGTTGAGTCTAAATATTGCAGCTGCAGCGATTATTAATTACTCTTACAAGCTTACCTGCAAGTGGACTGCTGAGGTCTTGGGGGGCCAAACCGCCAGCCACAGAACAGGAGCCAAACCATTCCAACTCACTGTGGAGTTCTGCTTGTTATAAATTGTGCTGTTCCAGCCAGGAATAACTGTGACCACACAGTTAGTATGTAAATGGAAACCTCAGAGCTGTCTGTCAAATCATTTACCGAATGGCTGCCATTGTGTGTGTGTTGGGGGGTGGGGGGTGGGGGGGCAGTGAGAAGCAACAGATTGTTCAAAGCCTCCATCTCCATCTTCTACCCCTTATCTGTAGTCGGCAATCGGTCCAGGAGAGAAACCCATACATCTCTCTCCTGTGACACTTTCCAGCTAATCCTGGGGGACCCCAAGGTGGGCCTGGGAGCCTAGGTGTTCCCAGGTCTGAGAAGATACACAAAACTTCTAGCAACTTCTGAGTCTTCCCAGGGATCTCAAGGGACCTTCCTCAGGGATGAAGCCTCAGTCCTTCTGGCCACCCTTTACCTGTCAGCTGCTTCAGGAGTTCTCCGGGACAACCAAATCCTTAGGACCTCCATCTTACTATACCATCCATCCATTCATCCATCCATTATCTTTACCCGCTTCTTCCTTTTTGGGTTCCAGGGGTTGCTGGTGCCCATGTCCAGCCATCACTGTGCGAGAGGCGGGGTATATCCTGGACAGGTCGCAAGTCCATCACAGGGACAAATAGAGGCAAACGAGACAAACAACCATTCACTCTCTCACTCACACCTAGGGACCATTTAGAGTGACCAGTCAGACTAACATGCATGTTTTTGGTCTGTGTGAGGAAACCAGAGTACCCGAAGAAAACCCACACATGCACGGAGAGAACACACAAACTCCACCCAGAAAGGCCCCCCAACCATAATTTGAACCAGGGTAACCAGGGTAAGCTGCTCGCTGAGAGGCAGCAGGTCTACCAGGGCCACATAGAGACTAATGACACAAACAACCATTCACTCTCTCACTCACACCTAGGGACCATTTAGAGTTACCAATCAGCCTAACATGCATGTTTTTGGTCTGTGGGAGGAAACCGGAGTACCCGGAGAAAACCCACGCATGCACGGAGAGAACATGCAAACTCCACCCAGAGAGGCCCCTGGACCGGGGTTTGAACCAAGGACCTGCTTGCTGAGAGGCAGCAGCTCTACCAGTTGCGCCACCGTGCTGCCTATATATATATATCTGGTTCGGGTCTGGTCCCAGCTTACGCCGCCGCCACCGGAGGAGCAGACGACAAAGAAGGACCAGAACTGCTGATCATCAGCCCCTCCTTCCACCCGAATCTTCCCACTTGTGTTCAGAGGAGCTGGGGAGAAATTTAAAGGGGGGGGGGGGTGCCTGAGCCCCCATTTGCCTGCAGGTCAAGTGGACTCTCTCTCTGCAGAGGAGCAGTGGAGACTGCCGTTGGGGGGGAGGTACCTGAGCCACTGCTCACCTGAAGAGCGAGCAGGCTCTGTTTCCACAAGGGGTTCTGGTTCTGCAGAGGGTTCTGTTTCCACAGAAGGCTCACCTGATATTTTGCCTGATAATATTGCTGTTTCTAAACAGCTTAAGGGACTCTTCTACTCTGCCACCCTCAGCTCAGACTGTTGTTACAAACAAGCGGTCTACTCAAAGATGGAGGACTTGCTTGTGTCCAGACCCAGACTGTTACAGACCCCAGACCTCTCACAGATGCTTTCGTTGATAAAGACTCTTAAGGTCGAGTACCAGACACTTTTAAACTCGCTTTCTTGTGTTACTGTGGGATCATGTCCAGAACCTGCCGGGCCTCCATCACCTGAAGGTTCTCCAGAACCTAAACGGGCCTCCAGCACCTGAAGGTTCTCCAGAACTTGCCAGGTGTCCAGCACCCGCAGGGTTTCCAGCACCCGAAGGGTTTCCAGCACCCGCAGGGTTTCCAGCACCCGAAAGGTTTCCAGCACCCGCAGGGTTTCCAGCACCTGCAGGGTCCTGTTCCGAGGAGGTCCTGGCGGACGCTCCTCACATCTCCTGTTCCGAGGAGGTCCTGGCGGACGCCCCTCATGTATCCTGTTCTGGTAGGGTCCTGGAGGACGCCCTTCATGTATTCTGTTCCAGGAGGGTCTTGGAGGACGCCTCCCACGTTTCCGGTTCTGGGAGAGTCCTGGAGGACCCCTCCCACATGTCTGGTTCTGAGGGGGTCCTGGAGGATGCCCATCACGTGTCCTGTTCCGGGAAGGTCCTGGAGGACCCCTCCCACGTCTCTTATTCTGACGGGGTCCTGGAGGATACCCCTCACGTTTCCTGTTCTGGGAGGATCCTGGAGGCCCCCTCCCACGTCTCCTGTCTCGAGGGGGTCCTGGAGGATGCCCCTCATGTATCCTGTTCCGAGCGGGTCCTGGAGGACGCCCCTCATGTATCCTGTCCTGGGAGGGTCCTGGAGGATGCCTCCCATGCTTCCTGTTTTGAGGGGGTCCTGGAGGACGCCATTCATACATCCTGTTCTGGGAGGGTCCTAGAGGACGCCTCCCACGTTTCCTGTTCCAAGGGGGTCCTAGAGGACGCCCATCAAGTCTCCTGTTCCGGGAGGGTCTTGGAGGATACCTCCCACGTTCCCTGATCCGAGGGGGTCCTGGAGGACGCCCCTCATGTATCCTGTTCTGGGAGGGTCCTGGAGGATGCCTCCCATGTTTCCTGTTCTGAGGGTGTCCTAGAGGACGCCCCTCACGTATCCTGTTCCGAGGGGGTCCTGGAGGACGCCCCACACGTATCCTGTTCCGAGCGGGTCCTGGAGGAC
>NC_056501.1:28129940-28140032 GCF_014905685.2 Nematolebias whitei | reverse complement strand
GAGGTCCTGGAGGACGCCCCTCATGTATCCTGTCCCGGGAGGGTCCTAGAGGATGCCTACCATACTTCCTGTTTTGAAGGGGTCCTGGAAGACGCCCCACATGTATCCTTTTCCGGGAGGGTCCTAGAGGATGCCTCCCATGCTTCCTGTTTTGAGGGGGTCCTAGAGGACGCCATTCATGTATCCTGTTCTGGGAGGGTCCTGGAGGACGCCTCCCACATTTCCTGTTCCAAGGGGGTCCTGGAGGACGCCCATCAAGTCTCCTGTTCTGGGAGGGTCTTGGAGGATGCCTCCCATGTTCCCTGATCCGAGGGGGTCCTGGAGGACGTCCCTCATGTATCCTGTTCTGGGAGGGTCCTAGAGGATGCCTCCCACGTTTCCTGTTCTGAGGGGGTCCTGGAGGACGCCCCTCACGTACCCTGTTCCGAGGGGATCTTGGAGGACGCCCCACACGTATCCTGTTCCGAGCGGGTCCTGGAGGACGCTCCTCATGTATCTTGTTCTGAGAGGTCCTGGAGGACGCCCCTCATGTATCCTGTCCCGGGAGGGTCCTGGAGGACGCCTGCCATACTTCCTGTTTTGAGGGGGTCCTGGAGGATGCCCTTCATGTATCCTGTTCCGGGAGGGTCCTGGAGGACGCCTCCCACGTTTCCTGTTCTGAGGGGGTCCTGGAAGATGCCCCACATGTATCCTGTTCTGAGACGGTCCTGGAGGACCCCTTCCACGTCTCTGGTTCCGAGGGGGTCCTGGAGGATGCCCCTCATCTTTCCTGTTCCGGGAAGGTCCTAGAGGACCCCTCCCATGTCTCTGGTTCCGAGGAGGTCCTAGAAGATGCCCCACATGTTTACTGTTCCTGGAGGATCCTGGAGAATCCCTCCCATGTCTCTTTTTCCGAGGGGGTCCTGGAGGACGCCCCTCACGTTTCTTGTTCTGGGAGGGTCCTGGAGGCCCTCTCCCACGTCTCCTATCTCGAGGGGGTCCTGGAGGACACCCCTCACGTTTTCAGTTCTGGGTGGGTCCTGGAGGATGCCCCCATGTCATCAACACAAGATTACAGCAACAGACGCCTCCCACGTCTCCCGTTCTGAGGGGGTTCTAGTGGATGCTTCTCACATCATCTGTTGTACTGGGGTATTCGCACCTTCTGCCAAAGTCTCTGCGCCTCTCCCCCAAGACTCTGCGCCTCTCACTCAAGACTCAGCGCCTCTCGCCCAGGACTCTGCACCTCTCGCCCAAGACTTTGAATCTGCCGCCGACAATTTTGAATCTGCAGAGGTTCTTACGCCTCAGCCTGGGTGTCCTGAGTGTGCTGAGGCCCCCAGGAAGACTACTGAGGCTCCCTAGCAGACCATAGACATGTTCTCGATGCCCCCGTGTGGCCCTCAATGTCCACTGCAGCCCCGTGTGGCCCTCAACGTCCACTGCAGCCCCGTGTGGCCCTCGACGCCCGCTGCAGCCTCGTGTGGCCCTCGACACCCGTTGCAGCCCCAGTGTGGCCCTCGACGCCCGCTGCAGCCCTGTGTGCTCCTCGCCTCCTCCTGTGTGTTTCTCGCCTTTCGTGGGACGGTCCTTGCCAGCGCCAGCATCCTGGGTCAACCTGTCTGCTGAGGAACTGATGATTCCCCCACTTGCCTTGACCCATGCTGGACGGCCTCACGGTCGCCCCCCTGAACTCGCTCCCCATGTTGGACGGCCTCCCAGCTGCCCCCCTGAACTCTCTCCTCGTGTTAGACGGCCTCCCGGCCACTCCCCTGAACTGACTCCTGCTTCTGGATGTTCTCCTAGCCATCCACCTGATCTTTTGATGTTTTTTGTTGTTTAGTCATTGTGCTTAGTTCCCAGGCCTCGTCCTGTCGGTTTTTGGTTTCTTGTCCTCGTGTTTTCCTTGTGCCCTCTGTGTTTTCCTCGTGCCCTCCATCCTTGCAGTTCCTCCCTCCGCCCACCCTAGTTTTATTTATTTATTTATTTTTTGTTGGGGGTGGGGGTGGGGGGGGTTCTAGGGACGCCAGGGGGTGTCCTTGGGGGGAGGGTACTGTAAGGATGGTGCCTTCTGCTGGGCCTTTCTTGTCTGTTCTCCCTGTTTTCTCTGCTGATTGTCTGATTGTCTCCACCTTCGTGTCCTGTCAGATATGTGTGATTGTTTCTCTGTGTGTGCTTATATATAAGTCTACATCTTTGTATTCCTCATTGTCTGGGCATCGTCTGGTAATTGTCCTGTGTTTCTGGTTTCCCTCGTGTCCCTGGTTTCCCTTGAGACATGTAAGTGTTTGCTGCCACGTCAACTTATAATTTTGTATAATTAAAGTGCTTTTAATTTCCTCCCTTGTCCTGCATTCTGCCTGCGCTTCTGGGTTCTGCTCCAAACACAAATCCTGACACAAACTTTATTATTCCCATTATATGCTATAATTAGATTTTAGCTTACCTTTTACTACTTGTAGTTTTTATCTAGTATTTCGCTACATTTAGCTTTTAGACAACCTGTTAATACTTTTAGTTTCTAGCCAGACTTTTGATGAAGATGTCTAAAGCTACTTTTAACTTTTAACTAACTTTTTGCTTCTTTTAGATTTGGAGGTAGCATTCTGATGCTTTAGCTAGCATTTTGCAACTTTCATCTCATATCTAGTTTCAAGAAGACTTTGTTTTTGTAGATTTTTGGCTAGCATTTTGTTTAAATTCTGAGTTGGACATTTTGCAATACAAATTTTAGCTGCAATGTTTCATCAGCAATATAATGACCTAAAAACTCACCACATAGTACTGTACAAGAAGTGTACTAGTGTACTACTAGTGCTAGTAGTAGTATTTTGCTACTTTTGGCTTTTAGCAGTGTTTATGTAAAAAAAAAAGAGCTAATGTTTTCCTTCTTTTAGCTTTAACAACTAAGATATCTTCTCTTTAGTTAATCTGATCAAAGTCAGTCAGCACTCAGCTGTTGCATAATAACATTTTCACAGAAAATGCAGTTCCTCTTTTTATGGGTATTTTCAGCATGTCTGAAAATCACATTAGCTGCAGCCATTAGCAATAGCCTTTATTAGCTTGTTATACTGTATTAGCACAAACCACATTGCATTATGGTCTATTTCTACCAGAGTAGAGTAACCTATACGTCTTGCGAAGCACTGTGTGGTGAATTTCTACGACATTATGTTACTGAAGAAACATTGCAGCTAAAATTTTAACAGCTTAAAAAATGTCCAACTGAGTGTTTAGTAGACTGTAAAGAGAACAGTTCAAACACAGCCCCGGATGACTGGAAGCATGATAAATGACTCAAGGAGGAAAATTAGGTAATGGGAACACACAGAACAGGAAATTGAATAAATCACCAAGAAAGAGACTACTAATAACTAGAAACACAAAAACAAATAACAAGAAACATCTAAACCTTAAAAATTGAACATTAAAGCCCTGTGGGCACAAGAATATAAAATCATTTTCAAAAGGCTCAAATAAAAAAAAGAGTCGATCATCATTCAAAGTTGAATTATCTTGTTGCTTTTGTTTTGTATGTTTCTCAGGTTACTATTACCAAAGCTCTCACTCACCCCAATTACTTTAGTCAGGACGCTTTGTAACAGATTACCTATGTGAACATCAAAGATTTAAAACATTGTGTCAGACTTTGTTCTTAAAATCAATAGTCATAGTCAGGAAAGCTATTTTGAACATGAAAATTAGAAAATAAATTATGTTCTGAAAGAAGAATGTGATAAAATATAGATCTGCTTACATGCACTCAGAAAAATACAGATTTTAATTTTGATTTCTCTTTTAAGACGTCAATTTATTTTCTCAAAATTTAAGACCTTTCACTTCCAAGTAAGTAACACCCCCACGTTTTGTTTTTGAACTAAAACTAATTAATTAATTTCATATTGAGAGGCCTATTTAATCAGAATCATAACACACAAAGACGTTATTTTAGCACATTGATTCATTTATTTTTAAAAACATTAAGCTAAATATGCAATCAACAGGCATTCCAGCAGCTAGATTCACGTGTGATCTTTAAAGTGGTCTTGCTGAGTAGTTATTCACATTTTATCAAGGTTTTTCAAAGTTATTCTCATTTTCAGTCCAGTTCATGATCATAAGAAACTACTGTACCGCGAATGCTTAAAAAATTTTAAAAGTGGAAAAGGGGAGGACAAAACAAGATGTGTCAGGTTTTTAGTAACTGCAGTTGATATCTGAAAGTCACATCTTGAAGAACTACGTAGATCTAAAACTAGATTTAAGAAAAATATCTGCGATCTGACATAGGACCTGAGAGAGCCATCATCTTGCATCTGTTGTTTTCAGCTGATAGCTCTTTGAGGATCATTTTATGTTTCACTCTGTTATATTTTTGTTTTTTCCTAGATTCCACCAAGGAAATGGGAACAAACTATGTCTTAGTGACAAATGTAAAAATGCTTCTTTGATCAGTTGTTTATGTGTTGACTGACAACTGGTTCATTCCTTGGGTTCAGGCGTCCGTCTGTGCCTGTTTGATCAGTGTAAAGGGTCTTAAAAAAATAAAGCTAAATAAAAAAATTCAGTTTATTTATACAGCAGCAAATCACAACAGAAGTCATCTCAGCACTGAACAGAAACATGCATATACATAAAAAGCAAGTTAATAACATTATTTATCTAAAGAGCCAACAGATTGCTTTGAGTTTTCACTTCATCACAGTCTCCTATCCTAAGCAAGCACAGAGGCAACAGTGGAAAGGAAAAACTCTCGTGAGGAAGAAACATTGAACAGAACCAGGCTCAGGACAAGCGCCCATCTGCTTCAACGGGATGGGTTTGAGATGACAGGAAGGAGAAAACAAACACACAATGACAGTTCCAGGATCAAGGCCTTCAGGTTTTCTTTAGCATGCGCATAGATTCGGTAAGGCAAGAGCGGCGGATGATCTCTGTGCCCCCCTCCATGGGAATCGACCTGAGACACTCGGAAAATCCCCTCACTTTGTCGGAGGGAACCCCTATCAGCAGACCTATGTCACACGTCTCAGTTTTCACAGATGCGTACCTGTCAGGTTGGGGAGGAACGTGCCCGTCTCGAGCTGTGGGGGCGCTGTGGCCACATCACACAGCTGCTCATATAAACATTTTGGAATGCCGCACGGCTTTGAATGTGATTCAACATTTTGTTCCGGTGTTGTGGAATCAACACGTTCTGATTCACACAGTCAACAAAGTGTCTGCAGCGTACATAAACCGGCAGGGGGACGTGCGCTCAGCCCAAATGTTACACATTGCGAGGCAGCTGCTGTGTTGGGCACACAAAAACCTGCTCTCCATCAGAACAGTGTACATCCCTGGCATCCTGAACAGAGGAGCGGACATAATGTCCAGGGGCGGTCCACGCCACGGGGACTGGAGCCTCCATCCCAAGCTGATGTCTCGGATGTGGGAGAAATTTGGCAGAGCGGCAGGGGACCTGTTTGCCTCACGGGAGAACACCCAGTACCAACTATGGTTCTCACTGAGCCCACGGGACAAACCACCGTTAGGAGTGGACGCATTTGCCCACAGCCCGTGGCCCAAAATGATCTTTTACGCTTTTCCCCCAGTCCCTCTAATATCATAGTTTCTGAACCGAGCTCGGGAGGAAGAACTGCCAGCCTTTCTGAGACCCCCCGAGCATGTGAGCGCCCCATGGGCTCCAATCCTGCGATGTCTGTTATCGGGTCGCCCGTGAAAACTGTCGTGGAGGGAGGACGCTCTCCTCCAGGCGGGGGGAGCAATCAGAAGTTATCCAGAAATAGGCCAGCACCTTTTGGTCTGGCCGCTGAACAGACCCGCTTAGAGAGGATGGGTCTCTCTCAAGATGTAGTGCGCACGATCCAGGATTCACGTGCTGCCTCCACCACAGCGCTGTACACATCAAAGTGGACAGCTTTTCAGCGCTGGTGTACGGAGAAGGGTGTAGAGGCCACCTCATGTCCACTAGGTGGCATGCTGTCCTTTCTGCAGCAGCTGATGGACAGAAATCTGGCGTTCAGCACAATTAAAACGTATGCTGAAGCCATTTAAAATGGAGGGTGTCAAGATTTGTAGAGTTAATGAGATTAAATTTTTGGGTGTAATCATTGATGAACAGCTAACATGGAAAAATCACATAAATTCTGTAAGAACAAAAATATCTAACTCTATTGCAGTACTATACAAAATCAGGGAATTATTAAATGATAAAGCTCTGTACATGTTGTATAACACAATCATTGTTCCACATTTAATCTATTGCATTGATGTTTGGGGGAAAGTGTGTAAAACATTTACAAAACCTATTTTTATTTTACAGAAAAGAGCTATAAGAATTATCACCAGAAAGCATTACAGTCACCCATCAAGCACATTATTTTATCAACTGAAGTTATTGAAGTTCCATGATTTGGTAGATTATAGTATTTTATCAGTTATGTATAGGGCTCAAAATAACACATTACCATTAAATATCCAAAGAAATTTTGTTAAAAGACAAAGTTGTTACAATCTTAAGGGGATAGAGATATTTGTCAAACCACAATTCAGAACTAGTCTGAAGGGAAGGTCTACCTCAATCCAAGGAGTTGGATTGTGGAACGGTCTAGAGAGTGATGTGAAAAATGCCAAGTCAATGTGTACATTTAAGAAAAAGATCAAAGCTGAATTGTTAAAAAAGTATATATGAAGTAGCTTAGTGTGTGTTTTGTATTAGAATTAGAAAAATTAGAAAGAGTTATTCATTTTGTTCTGTTACTTGAAAATTATTATGATTGAAATAATTGTTTGAAAAAAGGGGCAGATATAATAAGATTTTTTCTTCTTTCTGTTGCCTTTCATTTTAAATCTCTTGTATCTTTTTTTATATTGTTATGGAATTGTTTTGTACTTTTTTAAAATGAATAAACTTTATACCATACCGTACCATTTCTTCCTGTCATGAAGGCTTCGGTGAGAGAACAGTTTTTAATCACCCGCTGATGAAGCGTTTTCTAAAAGGTGTACAGAGGCACAGACCTGTGTCATGCCCATTAACTCCTCAGTGGGACTTAACGATTGTTCTGCAGGCCCTGATCAAAGCTCCTTTTGAGCCATTAGGTCAGGTTTTGATTAAATTCTTGTCACTTAAAACAGCCCTGCTGTTGGCCTTGACATCTGCAAAGAGTGAGTGATTTATCTGCCCTCTCTGTTGCTCCGTCATGCCTCAGGATTCAGGCTGACGGCAGTTCAGCTGATCTGAGACCTAACCTAGCATTTATGCCTAAAAACATCACGAGCTCATTTTAATTGAGAATGATAATGTTGGAGGGTTTTTTCCCTCCTCCCCACAAATCAGAAGAAGAAGCATCTTTTCATCTCCTCTGCCCTGTGCGTGCGTTGGCATGTTACGTAGCACGCACAGCTACACTGCTTCAGACTCAACATTTGTTTGTGCATTATAGAGACGCCTCTGCAGGTCGCCCGTTATCCACCCAGTTCCGGTCACACTGGCTGTGTGAGACCATTTCTCAAGCTTACAGAGCATCAGGTTTTGAGCCTCCTGACAACCTCAGGGCGCACTCGACCAGAGGAATCGCATCCTCGACAGCCTTGCATAATGGTATGACAATGCAGGATATTTGCACTGCGGCCGTGTGGTCATCACCCTGCTCATTTATTCGCTTCTACCTGCGTGATGTGTCGGCTCGCTCCATGACACATTCTGTTCTCAGCGCCTTAACAGAATGAATCTCATCGTTTTCATGGAACTTTGTTTAAACTCACATCTGACTGCATGCAATTACAGTGTGAGATATTTGTTATCAGCCACAAGTTTGTGACTGTTGGTTTTTGTTCTAATGTCACTAATCAGTTCATGAATACTGGTACCAGTCAGTTCATTTGATTACTAATCAGTTCATTTATTTTGAATCTGTTCACTGTTTTTTTCAGCTTCTCCCCTTTTTCCCGTCGAGAATTTTTCTCTCCGGGCGCCCATGTACACGGAATGCATAAATTACGCAGCGCGCGCCTGTACATGGTGCGTGTAATTAAGCAGCGCGTATTTACGCACATGGAGGTCTGAGGAATAAAATGTTTTTTGGTGCAAGCGGGCACTTCATACGGTGTTCGAATGGACCCAGTGAGGTGAAGACCACATCCTGCTTCGCCCTTAACCCACAAGTGACAGCCTTAAAGGGCAAAGCCTATATGAAATAGAACGTTGGTTATATACTGTAACCCCAGATTCTATGAGTATAGGCGTAGCCCTTTAAGCTCTGGGCCTCATTGGCTCCTGAATGGCTGAAGAAAAAAGCTATTTGGGAGCCGATTACTCGCTCTCAACGTAATTTATACGGACCGGGTGGGGCCCACACGACAGGTGGGCATGGACTAAATTTTTCAGTGTGACGCTTTGCATGACGGGATAAAACCCACAACGACAGCCTTAAAGGGCTACGCCTATACTCATAGAATCTGGGGTTACAGTACGTAACCAACGTTTTCTTGTTCAATATGGAAGCTCCAAAGGTACTGTAGTAGAACAACGGCATGGTCCAAATTTTTCTGTTTTTATGTGTGAATCAGTGGATTCAGTGCGAGCTGGACTGCGCTACAAGAAATTAACAAATTTACTGTGAAAAATTGAAGATGATGGCACAGCATGGCTACTACACTCGGACCTTTAGGACTGCCAGGTCACCCTTGGGAAAGAGGTCTTGATCTCAATGTTTTTTATTTTATTTGGTTAAATAAAGGTTTTGTAAAAAAAATAATAATAATAACGTCAGATTACAGTTACAATGCATGCCCATTTGGCCCATTTTGCAATGGCTCTGTGATGGCCTTGTGACCTGTCCAGGATGTCCCCCGCCTCTTGCACAGTGACTGCTGGACATGGGCACCAGTGACCCCTGCGACACAAAAAGGAAGAAGCGGGTAAAGATAATGGATGGATGCATGCACATTTTGCATTGATGATCCCATCCACAGAGTAAGGAAACAAGCACAGTGGAAAACCACTTTCACTTGCACCTGAGAAGAACCGATATGACAAGAATCAACTCATGTTGCACTTATCAATGACAAATTGGATGAAAATGCTCTTTCATCTTTTCTTTTTTCTTACTGACCTAGTGCCAATTGACTCAATCAGTTACAAATGTTTCCTCTAGCTGTTTTTTTGTTGTGTCACTTACTTTCTAAGCCTTCTGTTGCACTGTGCCAATTTTTTTTATTTTTTTTTATTTTTTAGATCTTTTGCTGCCATCAAAATCTAAAATACATTTTTTGGTGCAATTTCCTAGTTTAAAGATTAATACTTTACACATTGTCCCAACTCGTTGAAACTTAGGTTGAACATACATAGTCATGTGAGAATTAGTTAAACTACAATATTTTAAGAAAAAAGACAAAAACCACCTCGCCGACTGGGCAAACACGAGAGCGGAACAACAGTTCCCTGAACTTATCTGGAGCTGGTTTCACTGGAAGCATTTATCAGACGGAGGGAACTCATGAAATCTGATAAACAAAAGGGAATTGTGGAAATTCTCATCATCTTCAAAGCAAGAATAAACACGGATATTTATACAAGATGTCAATGATTCTGAATATAACCCAATATTCACAGAGAGGGTACAAGCTGAGTAGTTTTCCCAACCCTCCCCCACAGTGCCGTCACATAAGACACATCTATGGATAAACATGATTAGCACGACACAAAGAACAACTCAAACCCAACAAAAGTGTGTAGTTAGAAAATAAAAAGGCCCCAAAATATAAAATATCTGCACATAAAAAGATTACTTGTTTCAAATTTGTGGGTAAAATGTAACCACTGTTTATTCAACGACTTTAATGGCTCTTAGCAGCTGAAGCAGTACAGAGAAGAAAGGAGAGCTGCATCACCAACAGGAAAATAAATGTAAAAAAAAGAAAAGAAAAATATGGATTTTGCCAAAAGCTGGTAGGATTATATAATGTGACTTTTATTTCTCCGAACTTATGACTCAGTGAGGTGGTTTAAGAATCAACAAAAGACCATAACTGAAGGCAAAGTGGCAGTGTCTCTGCCCATGTGTGTATGTGTGTGTGTGTGTGTGTGTGTGTGTGTGTGTGTGT
>NC_056501.1:28124788-28129840 GCF_014905685.2 Nematolebias whitei | reverse complement strand
GTGTGTGTGTGTGTGTGTGTGTGTGTGTGTGTGGGTGTGTGTGTGTGTGTGTGTGTGTGTGTGTGTGTGTGTGTGTGTGTGTGTGTGTGTGTGTGTGTGTGTGTGTGTGTGTGCGTGTGTGTGTGTGTGTGTGTGTGTGTGTGTTTCCCAAAAATCTCATGAACCACTGAAAAAAAAAATTATGAAGCTTGCAGAAAGAAATTATTGTGCGTGCATCTAGCACTGATTAACATTTGGAGTCAACCCTATTCAAGATGGCCACCACAACCAACTGACCTAAATAAACAAAATGTCTCCAGTTCTGTTGTTTTTACAGATATTGAATTAAACGTTGGTGTGGTAGTAGATGAGACTGGTTCCCATCACATACTCTGACTGCTAACAGTGTGCATAAGATCTTTGTTTAAACCAAAAAAGTCCATGCTCAATAATCCAGGTATACAATACATCAGTATTATCTTTGTTTAAAGATGGCCATAAAATATTCGGAGTTAGTTGTGTCTGTTAGCAAAATATCACCTGAATGAATAAATAGATTTAGATTAAACTTCCAGGATATAATCTTTAATAATCACCAGTAATCATCTATAAATGATTAACTTTCAATGCCAGTCCTTTTCAAGATGACAACTACAGCTAACTGACCTTAAAAAAAAACTAAATATTGCTTTAAAGTCAATTTTGAAAATGCTGAAATATTTGTTGATTGTAACTGATTCATTCACAACACATTCTCCAAGTGCAACTTACTGTGCTTGAATCAAACATTTACAGTTGCAGTCTGCCCTGTTTGTGTGTTAGCACAATATCCCATGAATCCCTGGGCGGAGGTTTGGTGCAACTAAGAAAGAAATCATTGAATGTACATCTGCTACTTATTGTCTTAGAGGCTTAGGGCTCGCTGTGGTGTAGAGGTAGGTCAGCTGACTTGTGACCAGAAAGTCGCAAGTTCAACTCCCCACCATACATGTCGTAGTGTCCTTGAGCAATCCCCAACTGCTCCCTGGGTGCCTACATAGCTGCCCACTGTTCCACCTGGGTGTATCTCATGCGTGATGGTTAAATGCAGAGAACTAATTTCATCATTGAATAGAAACATACAATGATGACAACACATAACACTTTCTTCTTCTTCTCTTAGCTTTTGGAGTCAACATAATTCAAGATGGCTGCCACAGCTAATCAATATTAGTCAACAGAAAAATGACTCAGAGTTTTACAGATGTGGAACTAAAATTTAACAGAGCAACAGCTAATAGTAATTTCCAACAGCTCCTTAAGAATAATTTCCTAAATGAAAACCGTCTTAACATTGTTTTTAAGGTTTGACCAAAATGGCTACAACTCCATCATTTCTCAGCAGTGCATGATTCACGTCTAAAATCTGACATAAAAGCAATGGGTGTCATGCATTTCTTCAAAGAATGCTGGGTTCTTTATTTATTTTTTTATTCTTCAAAGGTTTGGTTTCTCTGCCTATGTGGGTTTGGCTCGTTCCCCTGGAGGAGTTGCAAAGGAAGATCATATGATTGTCCAAAGATGCTCCACAAGGTCTGTTTATAACCAGAAGGCAAAAATGTTCAAGACAAATACTTCAGCTTCAGATTAAACAACAAAAAGCTGTCAAGAGTGATTGTTTCTTTTTGAGTTAAAGCAGTCTTGTAGTGAGCTTCAGTATCTGTGGATGATGGGATGAAGGGTTTTTCTGACGTGGTGAAATATTAACAATTATTGGCAGAACTGCCCTACTGAGTCACTTCAAACACTGTGTATTCAGAATAAATCATACATTTTATTGCTCTTTAACACAAAGGATGTTCTGATGACGGAGGAGAACAACCTCGAGGCTGTGATATTTTCCAGCATTTACAGTCCACTTTTTACATGAACAATCTCTTGGAAATATTATAGATTTTCCAATGTAGATTGTAAAAACGTTACTCGTTCACATGGTAATGCTGTGATTGCATTTGCTGTTTGCATTCAAAATCCTGAATACACAAATGTTTGTTTGGACCTATGATGAGGTTGGGTTGCTGCTACACACGACCTAAAGTTATCAGTTTAAAAAGATTCAGGAACATGTAGACTCTACTGACTGTAACTGTAGTGCAAACAATCCCGATTTCAGCCAAATTTTGGTTTCCAGTCTAACGATGCTGAAAGTTTTGGTGTCAGAGAACGGGATCGTTGTAGTCCTGTAGACGAACAGCCAAAACGCAAATGAATTGTTCTGGTTTTCAACGAAACCAGTGTCGTGTAAACTGGACCTTAGTTTTAAAACAACTTTGATTCAAATTATGGTGTAAGGGATGGTTTACTGAGCACCGGCTGCAGTGCAGAATGGATTAAAATAATAACTTTTGCCGTAATTGAGATTTGCATAAAGACACCACACCATCCTGTGACTCCATAAACTAAAATAATAATCTTCCTAATGTACCTTTTAGAAATGTCTTCAGAAATATTTATTTATCTTATAACCCTCATGAAGACATTTGAAATTGATCCAGTCTGCCGACTGGCTAAGCACAGGAAGATCCCTTCGTGTAATATTTGTACAATATTGCAGCTTAAGCATCCCCCTTTTAAAATATAGGATAAATTACTGATGACATCAAGAAAAAAGGTAAAATCGTGTCATCTGGACCAGTTTCTTTAAGTGAGAAATATTTTCAGTGAAGAGGGAAGCACAGCAGTGAAGGCTGCCTTTGGGACAGATCTGGCTGGCAGGCTGTAGACTGAGGAAGTCCTCTGGATGGGGACAAATCATTTCTCACTTAAAGAAACTGGTCCAGATGACATGATTTAAACTTTTTTTTATTGCTTTCTACCTGGATGATTGAGCTTACGACCCTTTATTTTTTTACTGAAGACATCATTACAAATCAGTAAAAATCCAGTTTTCAAAGTGGCACTCTTGTAAACCAAACAAGCTTGTTGTTTATGGTTTGGCAATAAATTGCCAAATTAGAGCTGAGAGTTTGAAAACAAGTTTTATGATTTGAAAAATTCTTGTATTTTTTTATATTCTAATATTTTAATCTGCCTTGTTAGCTGGTTTTAAGTTATGTTTCATCTTTGGACTTTTGATGAAAATTTACTCGTGCACATTTGCATTTTTCATTTGTTTAATGTTCATTAATGTTTGTCGTCATTTCCTTAAATAAAAAAAAATTGGATTTATCAAAAATAAAAACTGAAGTGATTTATATTGACTATTTTCCAGTTTATGAGTTAAACTTCAGTTAATTGTATTTATTGATAGGTTTTGTTGTTGTTTGTTTTTTGTTTAGGAGGGAGCGGTGGCTCAGAGGTTAGAGAAGGCGAACCTGTTATTGGAGCTCGCCAGTTCAACCACCTTGACTGACAACATCAAAAATACGGGTGGGAAAGTTGAAGCACCCTCACCTGCTTCCACCCTCATTGGTCCCACTCTGGGCTCTTGAGCTCAAGCCCTCAAATTCAAAGACCACCATCTGCTCCCTGCAGGCAGGCACCCTATGGCAGCTCTCTGCTCCAGACAGAGGGCTGTGGTAGCTCGGTGGTCTGTGGTTGTGTCAAGAATGGCATCCAACATAAAGCCAATCACCAAGTCTTCATGTTTTTTAATTTTTTTAACCGGCAATACTTAAACAGAATGTTTTATTTATTTATTTATTTTACTGTTGTCAAAAGAACAGCAGACAAAATGAGTAGATTAAGGATACACGAATGTGTGTTTTCTGCTTTTAATGACAGTGAGCTGATAAAAATGTCTGGTCCTAAAAAAAATAAAAAAAAGTTTGAACAGCAACAACATCCCTCTGGGCTTCAAATTACAGAAGAACCAGAGCAGGAGATATTAACAAAAACAACACAACAAGCTGGTTAGATGTTCTGACACCAGTCCACTCTTCTCCACTGTGGTCATGGGAATTTTGTTCCGGATGTTTCTGGAAGTGGTGGCTTTAAATCCCTCCATTCAGCCAATTAATCTTAAAAGCTAATTGAAAATCTTCATAATTAAAGAACAGCTTAGATGCTAACAGCAATAAGAAAACCATTAGCTATGAGTAAAAGAACAAAATAAACTTTAGCTGGTTTCAGTTTTGGAACATCAGTAGTGTTTTTATTGCCCTGCGCCTAAAGGCAAAAAATAAAAAAGTAATGTTTTTTGACTTCATCTGTACCACTGGACAAATTTTAATGAAACTTGCAGAAAGTAATCAATGGATATTCATGTATAATTGAATAGCTAACTATATTAATTATTAATATATAATAAATTAATAATTAATTAAATAACTGTCAGTTTTACAGATATAGAGTTATAATTAGGTGGCAAAACTGATCCACAACACACATGTTGACTGATGACAGGTTGCACAACAGCTTTGTTTAGCATTTTGCCACTATCTGAGTCATTTCTGTCTGCTAGCAAATTATTTCCTAAAGCTCAGGACACTTTTTAATGAAACTTTCAGGAAGTAATCAATGGCTATACATCTACAACTGATTAACTTTTTGAGTTAAACATTAAAGTCAGTTTCTTTAATTGTCATTCACACCAAATGTGGTACATGTGGTTGAACAAAATTGTGTACACAGGGTCCCAGTTACATCCAACAAAAGTATAAATTGTAAAGAAAAACAGTCATAAGATCTAAGATATGAACTAAGAAATATGCTAAACTTAGAATACGCTAAGCACTAGTAGTACAAAAACAATATGCCGAACAACAGCAGCACGAACATGAGTCTCTGTGAGCAAATGAGTACGTATGAGCACAGCAACATGAAACAGTGCTATAAACAGATCATTTTTTACAAATACTGAGCTAAAGTTTGATGTGGTAGTAGCTGCAAGTCTTTATTTATGATATTTATGGTAGCTCGTATGGTATGGTACGGTACAGTGTGGTATGGTATGGTACGGTACGACATGGTATGGTATGGTACGGTACGGTGTGGTACGGTACGGTACGGTATGGTACGGTATGGTGTGGTCTGGTACGGTATGGTCTGGTACGGTATGGTACGGTGTGGTACGGTGTGGTATGGTATGGTATG
>NC_056501.1:28068737-28124778 GCF_014905685.2 Nematolebias whitei | reverse complement strand
CGGTATGGTACGGTGTGGTACGGTGTGGTATGGTATGGTATGGTACGATATGGTACGGTACGGTACGGTATGGCAAGGTATGGTATGGCATGGTATGGTATGGTATGGTACAGTATGGTATGGTATGGAATGGTGTGGTGTGGTATGGTACGGTACGGTATGGCATGGTATGGTATGGTATGGTATGGTACGGTGTGGTATGGTACGGTACGGTATGGTATTGCATGGTATGGTATAGCATGGTATGGTATGGTATGGCATGGCATTGTATGGTATGGGATGGGATGGTATGGTACGGTGTGGTACGGTACGGTATGGTATGGCATGGTATGGTATTGTAGCTCGGTGGTCAGTACCACATTTTTTTTTATCCTGAGGAGGTCCACAAGCTCAAGCCCAGGTTGCATTTGGAAGGGCATCTGGCACAGAACAAGTCTTTTGTGTGAGTTTGCTCACTGTGGCGACGCCTGCAGGAGGAAGCAGCTGAAAGAAAAACAAGAGGCTATGAGTCATTCACAACATGACTCTGAGCGTGACATCTCCTATTGGGAATGCACATAACATTATTTTGCAAGTTTGGCTAAACAAACTACAGCTCTCATTTTGCAACACAAGTTTTTCGTCTAAAACTCTGGCATGAAAGGTGGTGGGAAAGGTTTTTCAGGACTTTGATTTCAGCTGTTTTTGCTATGAGTCCCAGGCGGCACATTGTCTGAGGTCTGTAAAGATGAATGCAAATAAAATAATGAGTCACATGGAACTGTGCAGAGATTACCAGGCCAGATGCCTAAAATAAGTCAGCACAATACAACGGTGATCATAAAAGATTTGCCTCCAGAGGGGGTGCATACGGATGAGTTTTACATAATTTTCTGTTTTTCTGTTTCTGTCCACTTTTTCATCAACACTGCAGATGCATCAAAACACACGGACGGTCAATTTCAGCTCAAAGTGGGTTCATCGTTAGTCTGAACCTCCAGCTTGGTGTTGAAAATAAAATTCTTTTCAGAAACGATTTTTTTGTGTCTAGAGTCCTTCTGGACACCTTATTATGAGCAACTCTGAGGGTTTCAGTGTAAGAATAAACTAGTGTTGTTTGATACCAGGAATTCTGGTATCAATACAATTGTGGGGGAGTGGTGGCGCAGAGGTTAGAGAGGTGGGCTTGTGATCCGAAGATCGCCGGTTCACGCCCCGGCCCCGACAACATCAAAATTGTGGGTGGGGTAGGTGAAACACCCACACTTGCCCCCACCCTCATTCGCCCCACTCTGGGCCCATGAGCAAGGCCCTTAACCCCACCATGTGCTCCCTAAACAGGTCTCTCTTGAAAATGAGTTCTCGTGGCTCAATGAGACTACCTGGATAAATAAAGGCTAAATGAAAAAAAAAAAAAAAAAAAAAAAATACGATTCCTGTTAAAATACTGGACAGTGTCGGCGGTATCAATGCCGATACCAATACTCTGAGCAAATACACCTGAGTACACCTAAAAAAGTGATGTATTTGAACTTTTTAAATTTTAATGAAAACAAAACCGAGGTGATGGTGTTTGGACCCAGTGGCTCCTGTGAGTCCTCCTCTATTGACCTGGGACCCTTGTGGGACCCTTGGAGAAATATTTTAAACCTGTTATTACAGATCTTGGTTTTAAGGTGGACAGTGATTTTAAATTGGACAGCCAAATCAAAGCCGTGGTTAAGTCCAGCTTTTATCATTTAAGGCGATTGGCGTCAGTGAAGTCTTTTCTTTCCAGGCAGCATTTTGAAATGGTGATCCACGCTTTTATTTCGACTCGATTGGATTACTGTAATGCACTTTATCTGGGAGTCAGTCAGTTGCTGCTCTCACGTCTGCAGCTGGTTCAGAATGCTGCTGCACGACATTTAACAGGAACTCGAAAGAGGGAACATGTGACCCCTGTCCTGGCTTCACTTCACTGGCTGCCTGTATATTTTAGGATTCATTTTAAAATTCTCATGTTTGTTTTTAAATCACTGCATAATCTTGCCCCGGCTTACCTCTCTGAGCTTCTTCATCCCTACATACCCTATCGGTCTCTCAGGTCAGCAGATCAGCTGCTCTTGGAGGTACCAAGAACAAGAAGGAAGCTCAGAGGGGACAGGGCTTTCTCTGTCATGGGCCCTAAGTTATGGAACGACTTGCCTTTGCAGGTCAGAGAGTCCCCTTCACTGTCCATTTTTAAAGTTCGTCTTAAAACTCATTTATTCAACTTGGCTTTTAACACCAGCGGGATCTAGTTTTTAAATTTTGTATGCTTTTAAAATGTATGTTTTTAACACCAGCAGGATCTAGTTTTAAATTGTATGTTTTCTGTTTTTAAACTGTTTTTTATTTTCACTTTTATTATGTTGTGTTTTAATGTACAGCACTTTGTGTCAGCTATGGTTGTTTTAAGGTGCTTTATAAATAAAGTTGGTATGGTATGGTATGGTAAATCAAAGCTGCATAAAAAACACAAGACATCAAAGTAACTATTTATTTTAAACTCTGAAGTCTAACAATATATCTAAGTGTATACAACAACAGAAAAACTAGATACAATCATTTAAAATATGTGAAAATGGTGTTTGAAACACTAAAAAAAGGAAATAAGGAAAATAATAATAATACAGCAGTCACGCATTTATAACGGGTGTTAGGTTCCAGCCTGCCCCGTGATAAGTGAAAAGCTGTGAAGTAGGGACGCTGTTTATTTTAGTATTTATTATACTATTAAAATAAAATATTGTTTAATTATCAAAAATTACTATAAAATGAATATATTTATATTTTGGGTCAAGAGCTCTCACAAATCCTTGGAATCCTTGATCTTCCACTATTGACAGAGGCTGGAGAGCTTTCATAATCATCTCTCCCAGGCATCTTGTGAGTGTTGCTGCTCTTGCTCAAATTATTGGCTACTATGCACTGGATGCTTAATCTTATTTAGATTCAGCTATGTATGTAGTCCCTCCAAATAGCCTACAATTAGGGGATACAAACACTTCCTCTTCCATAATACTGGGTGATTCAAATTGAAATTGCCAGTTAATTTTTTTATTAAATAAATAAATGCCACAATAATTGCACAGTAATGGAAATAATATAAATTAAATTTGTAAATAATAGATGTTTTTAAGACTAAATGTTTTTAATCCATATTTTCTACTACTGTATATATTTTTCAGAGTTCACCAAGCAAGGCTGTTATATCTCCAATGCTCTGTATAATTTGATGACACCTGGTCTATGTAATCCACTTTAAATGATCAATTCTTTAGGAAACCTTACCTGAATAAATATGTTTTGCCCGTGTGAGATTATTTCAGTGATAAACAACTCCAAACTGAACTCACGCAAACTATTTGTTTGTGCATTAATTTATTGTGTTACTTATTTCATAACCATATGCCACAGCTTTTTACAGTTTTTCCACAAACTTCACAAACAGGTTTTTGGTTGTTTTTGGAGCTGAAATAGCCCACACGTGACTTTGTGTATACTCCGCCATTGTTTATGTTTACAGTCTGACTGACCATGACAAGCAGCGTGCTGCTCCACTTACATGCATTACGCACCACTGGCGGAAGAAAAAGTAGTTCCCACCAACTGCATATCATTTAGACAAGATCTCAAGAGTTTACTTTCCACTACCTTCCTGTTAATGACATGTATTACCTGAAATGACTGAAGTATCATAATTATCGATAGTTTGAGTTAATAATCGATTCCAGAGCACAGTGCTCTCATATCGGTAGTATCAATATTATAATATCGATCCACACATCGCAAGACTAAACCTCACGTAGCTTCTTCTGATGAGCACAAGTCCAAAGAAACTTTGGTCATAAATTGTGGAACAGTGTTCAGAGTTTACATGTGAAAGATGAAACTGTAACACTTTCATTTTATGCTAATACAGTATTCCCTCGCTACTTGGTTCGACTTTCGCGAACTCGCTCATTTGCGGTTTTTCAAAGTAAGATTGTACACGAGAAAAATAAATAAATAAAATAAAATAAATTGTACACGACACGTAATTGTCAACTTTAATATTACTCACGTGATTGGGACAGTACGGGATACTGTACAATAAAATGTTAGCGAAAAAATAAAATACTTTGGAGATGCACTGCCATTTTGTAGTTTTTTCTCAGTAAGCCTATACTGTATCGCCACTCTTAAGGACTACATTTCCCAGAAGCCAACAGTGCCCCGCCCAGAAGCCCATTGCCTTCTGCTGAAATATGTAGCGGGAAAGTTTTGATCTGATCGGAAAAATTTTTGTCCTTATAGTGACTTCGGCGCCCAGCGGATACAGAGAGCCGCACAGAACCCACCGAGAACTGGACCATAACCAGAACAGAACCGGACCTTCAGACCCATCGGCGAATCCGAGAGTTGCTAGCTGGCCCACAAGGACCTCCGAGTGGGGACGCGCTGCTGTAGGTCCGGCGTTCCACTGGGAATTTTTTTATCCAGATTTGAACTCGGTTGGGCCAGAACCGGGCCGCTGTTTCTGCAGAGCTGGTAAGTCAAATTTTACAGTACTGTAAAGTAAAAATGATGTAGGTTTAAGAGTTTAAGACATTGTGGGCTTCATCGCTGCAGAGTATGTCTGGCGAACAGAACCAAGCTGCTCAACTTAAAATTTTAAGTTGTGTGAATATATGTTATTTATGTTACATAAATATGTGTTATTTATGTTGGGAGTGGTGGCACTGAGGTTACAGAAGGTGGGCCTGTGATCAGAAGATCACTGGATCAACTCCCGGTACCAACAACATCAAAATGTGGGTGGGATTGGTGAAGCACACACACCTGCCTCCACCCTCATTTGTCCCACTCTGGGCCCTTGAGTAAAGCCCTTAATCCCCACCATCTGCTCCCCTGGGCGCCCTGGATAGCAGCTCTCTGCTCCACACAGAGGGCTGTGGTAGCTCGGTGGTCTGTGGTTGCATCAGGAAGGACATCTTGCGGAAAAATAATTGCCACGTCTTCGTGCGACTTAGTTCACTGTGGTGACCCCTGAAGAAAGGAGCAGCCAAAAGAATGTTAATAAATGTTAAATTTATTAATCTTTATGTATAAACCTTTATTTAACCAGGCAAATCCCATTGAGATCACAGATTTATTTTTTAAAGGAGGCCTGGACCTGAAGGCAGCCTAACATGCATGTTTTTGTCTGTGGGAGGAAACTGGAGTACCCAGAGAAAACCCACGCATGCACAAGAAGAACATGCAAACTCCACACAGAAAGACCCCTGGTCCAACCGTGGATTGAACCCAGGACCTTCTTGCTGTGATGCAACAGTGCTAACCACTGAGCCATCGTGCTGCCATATGTTTGGTATTTGAGTTAAATATATGTTATTTATGTAATATATCATTAATTTAAGTAAAATATAACTATGTTAATTTATGTAAATATGTGTTAAATTGTGTTAAATGTATATTATTTGTGTTTACGTCATTTATGTTAAATATGTGTTATTTATGTTAAATATCTTAATTTGTGTTGATTATACATATGTTAAATGTATTTTAAGATCAAAGTTTATGCTCAACAATCCAGGAAAATCATCCAGCAAAGTTAAGTCAGGTCATCTGGACGGCTTATCTTTTTGTTGCTGAGACCTTTCGTCTTTCATCCAATGGACTTCATCAGTCCGAAGAGCCACACCAAACTCAGTCCCACTTGCAGCACACTCACATACATGTAGTGGGCCAACCATTTTTCTGGTGAAAACATTTTTCTGGTAAAATGGTTTCTGGAGCCCACTCAGTTTCCTTTTCCCCATTTTGACTCTTCTGAGGCAGCCATAGCCAAAGTGATTCAAAACATCAAAGTTCAGGCTCAATAATCCAGGTAAAAAAATCCAAAAAAGTTAAGTCAGGTCATCTGGACAGAGTTTGTTGTGGTTCCTTGGACTGATGAAGTCCTTTGGACGAAGGACAAAACGTTTCAACAAAAAAAGAAACCGTCCAGAGGACCTGACTTAACTGTTGGATTTCTTTTTTTACCTGGATTATTGAGCATGAACTTTGATGTTTTGAACCTCTTTGGCTATGGCTGCCTCAGAGGAGTCGATGGGGGAGAAGGCGGGGCCCCAAAAACCATCTTATCACCAACAAACTGGTTGGTCCACTATATGAGTTTGTGGGACTGTTTGTTGTGGCTCCTCGAACTTCCTTTGTATGAAGGACAAAACATTTCAACAACAACAAGAAAAAAAGAACCTGTCCAGATGATCTGACTTAACTTCGTTTGGTAAATGAACAAACAGCTGGTGTATATCTACTAAAGCTGGAGTGATGTGGTCATCCCATCTGGTACCTGCTTTGGTAACTTAAAATATTTGTAATAATTATATTTTCAATTGATTTGCACATTTTGTTTTTGTTCCATCATCTTTAAGTTGTCCATTTATCTGTGTGTGGAATTGCAAAATAAACATCTCCAAATAGTACAACTCCACCACCATAACTTTTCGATTCATTTGGCAGCCTGATTGAGAGGGGGAAGAAGCGTGACCAGTCCAACTGGATCAAGTGAACCAGACCTCTTTAGTGCGTGACTCAGATTAAGTCAAGTCCATAAAGTGAACTGGATTTTCCACATCTAGCTGCTCAATGTCAATGTTTGCTTTCCGTTTTTCAATCTGCTTCATCTGTACTCTACATCTCTATTCGTTTAAAAAAAAATAAAGGCTAAGGGCTTTTATCATGGTGTTTATCTCATCATCACAAAAAAAAAAATCATATGACATGTGAAGCATGTGATGCTATTAACAGTGCCCCACACAAGGCAGGCTACTGTTTTGTTTCTGCAGCTTCATGTTTTTCATTAGGTTTCGGCTGGGCCGCGACAATGGCGCACACTGTTAGGCTGCTTCGGTTAAATACAAGAACAAACACCTCAACAAATGCACGGATGAATACATCCCTGCAACAAATACCAGCTCAGACAGCAGGCGTTTGCTGGAAGTCAGATGCATATCTATTATAAACGCTGCTTCTTTGAGAAAATGCGGCTTCTCCTCTGTGACGTTTCAGCAGCGACCTAATTATAGACTTGACAGCACACAGAGGTGAAGCTCTCCAAGAAAAAGTTTGGTTAAGGATCCTGCCATCGTGTTTTCAAGTTTTTTTTATTATTATTTATGTCATATTCCAAGTAAATTGTCATGTGGTGAATCATAACTCAGTCCTTACTGTTTTTTTTTTAGTTTATCGCACATTGCACTGATTTCTTTTTTAATTAAATATTCCGTGACAGAATAAAAGCCAAGCAACATACAGCCTGCGCCGAGCAACAGCAGGTTAATTATCCCTCAGCTGACAAAACGATGATCCTACTTGAAATCAGCTCTGACTCCTTGATGCTTCTGTTAAACATAATTTAATGCAGGCAATTATCCTCTTCGTTATAATGAGCTCCAGTCTAGACTGAAGAGAACAACGAGATAAGAATTAGCCTTTTGACCTTCAATAAAAAAATATTGAGTGGTCCAAGAACACAAAGCATCTGTTTTTCTTGAGAATGTGACTATTTATTTGATGAGTTTCAACCATGGAGAAAGTGTTTTGTCTTCTATATAATAACTTTAAAACTGTTAATTGGTTTCTGTGTAAAGGTACAGTAGCTCCTATTATCTCCAATCTGTCTCAACCAGACAGTCAAGCCTGAGAAATCAACATGAGTGGGTAAAAAAAGAAGAGGGATAAACCGAGGTTTTATTCAAACTGGATAAACTTCTACCATTTCATTGTGACTATTTAAAACCCTTTTATCCCAATATGAGCTTACTCTGTGAGTATGAATAGTTCTTGAAGATTTAAGTTGATTTCTGTCTGGTTTTATTGCTACGTTCCAATTGTACATGGAAGTCTGACTAAACAACAGTCCGAGCACTTATGTGCACAGCATTCAGCCCTAAAATGCACACGAGAAAGAGAAGGACATCGCCCACAGCATCCGACAAAGGAAAACACATGAGGGTGGATGTTGAGGGGATGGACAGTCAGAGGAGGTGAGCCAACACTGTCATGATGAGACGCTGGCACACACAAAGTTTACTCAATAGGGTTTCAAGGTCATGATCAATCAGCTGCTCCATAAATTTTATTTTGGTTGCAAAACTTTGGGCTTTGCACATTTGTTAGTCCCTTTAATATCGCTATTAACCTTTATTTAACCAGGAAAATCCTACAGAGCTCACAGATCTCCTTTGCAATGGAGGCCTGGACCCAGAATGCTATAGGAACATATTTGGTTTTGTACATGTGTGATTTACTTTTTTCCGAGTGAAATATTACTAGAGATGTGACATTTGAGAATGGTCCAAATCTTTTGAACGGCTCTTTATAACGAACGATAGGAACTGAGTCGCAGACAGGTTAAAGCTGTTCCATGTTTTTTTTTTTTCTGCCTTGTGTCTTTGTGTTTTCCTCCCCAAATTTGGAGATGCATGCTCCTCACTTTTCCACTAATGATGATGGAGAGGAGCACAGAAGCTCAGGAGGGGAGGGTTATTTCATGATAGAGTCATGGAGTTGAGACAGGCTCTCAATGCATTGGATCATAAGTGAAATTAAGCTCAGACACCTCTGTCAGAGACTCCCAGAACTGAAGCAGCTCTCTTGATCAGTTTATCGTGTTTGTTGGCATCAGCTTTCATCATCCTGCTGCCCCAGCACACCACAGCGGAGAAGAAGATGCTGGAGACCACCAAGAGGTAAAATATCTACAGTATGGTCCTGCAGACGTTAAAAGACCTGAGTCTCCTCAGACAAAGTAAAAGGTGACCCTGCCTTTTCTTGTAGAGGGCATTGGTGTTAGCTGTCCAGTCCAGTTTATTGTCTAAGTGGAACCCCAGGTACTTGTAGCAGTCCACAGTATCCACCTTAGTACTCTTAATGTTGATCGGGGTTGGGGGTTGGGGTGGGGTGGGGGTGTAGGGTATATATGCACTCCTCCACTTCATCCTTTTTGGGTCATGGGGGTCACTGGTGCCCATATCTAGCAGTCATTGTGCGAGAGGCAGGGTACACCCTGGACAGGTCTCCAGTCCATCACAGGGACACATAAAAACAAATGAGACAACTATTCACTCTCTCGCTCACACGTAGAGACAATTCAGTTACCAATCAGTTCAACATGCATGTTTTTGGTCTGTGGGAGGAAACAGGAATACCCGGAGAAAATCCATGCGTGCATGGAGAGAACATGTAAAAACATGTAAACTCCACCCAGTAAGGCCCCCAGACAGGATTCGATTTGGCAACCTTCGTGCTGAGAGGCATCAGCTCTACCAACTATGCCACAGTACCGCCACATATCAGAGTCAGTGTCAAAGTCAGAGTTTCTTTATTGAAATTATGTACACAGGGTCTCAGTTACATCCAACAATAAAATGCAAAAGTAAAACAGTAATAAGATCTAAGATATGAACTAAGAAAAACATCAACTAAAAATACACGAAGCACTAATAGCACAAAAACAATATGCTGGACAGCAGCACAAACGAGTCTGTGTAAACAGATGAACACGCATGAACACATCAACATGAAACAGATCAGCAGCAACATGATGTAATTTGTCACAGTGATTATTCTGGTTAGAGATTCATGAGTCTAACAGCTTCAGGGTAGAAGCTGTTCCTCAGTCTAGTGGTTCTACACTTAATGCTCCTTAACCTCCTTCCTGAGCAGAGCAGGGCAAAAAGTTTGTGTACTAGGCGAGTGGGGTCCTTCATGATGCAGGTGGCTCTCTTCCTGCATCTGGAGGTGTAGATGTCTGTGATGGTGGGGAGACTGACTCCAACAGTCTTCTGTGCAGTCTTCACCACTCTCTGCAAATATTTTCTTTCTGCAACTGTGCAGCCTCCATGCCGCACGTTGATGCTGGAGCACAGGATGCTCTCCACTGCACACCTGTAGAAGGAGGTGAGGACTGAGCTTCCCAGACCAGCTCGTCTCAGCCGCCTGGGGAAGTAGAGTCTCTGATGAGCTTTCTTGATCAGGCTGGTGGTGGTGTTGCTCCAGCTCAGGTTATCATTCAGGTGCACATTCAAGTACTTGTAGCTACAAACCACTTCCACCACAAATCCTCTAATTTATATATGGGGGGTGGGGGGGTGGGGGGGGGGGGGGGGTAGATGTGTTTGTTCCTTCTGAAGTCCACAGTCATCTCCTTTGTCTTCTTCACATTTATGTGAAGGTTATGCTCCTTGCACCAGCTCTCTAGGTGTTCCACCTCCTGCCTATAGCTGGACTCATTGTTGTTTGTGATGCATCCCACCACCGCTGTGTATAAATAAATATATATATACAGGGGTGCGCACATAACTGGCATGAAGGTATGCATGCACAAGAAAAATCAGGGATTCGTAGCATCACGTGTTTGAGCACATGCCTTTGCATACTTGACCGTCAAGTTATCAATGCCATTATACACACCTACTGCCGGAGATGTCCAAGAAACAACAGACATTAAGCAGGTTCTTTGGCATTTTGCCACACAGAGCCAGAGACAAATAAAATACTTTATTTGAAAAAGTGGCTCCAAGATGTGTCGAGTCTTGAAGCTAACGATGAGCACACTGAAATTTGGTGCAAGATATTCCGCTCGCATCCATACCTAGGAGACAAAACAGGTGCGTTTTATAAAGGCTCAAAGAATTTCAAACATCCTTTATTTTACAGATATGAAAAGACCAAGGAGCACATGAATGTGTCACCAGTCATTGCTAATAAACAAGCTAGCTGAGAAGAAATGTCCAGTCGTCCACTTGCCAAATGGCAAGACAAGCTGAACAAAGACAAGCTCTGAATAATATTTTTCTCCTCGCCTTCCATAAAGCTAAACACGCACGTCCCATGTCTTTCTATTCTGAGGATATTCCTTTACTGAAGCGGCTTGGAGTACATATCAATGGTGCATCTCATTCAAGCGAAGGGGGAACGCAGATTGTCCAGAGCATCGCTCACACCATCAGTGGAGAGTTACGAACTAAGTTTTGATGAATTTTGGGGGCTGCTTTTTGATGGATCTGAGGACATCACAAAAACTGAGCAGGAAATCGTCTTCATTGTGTCTGTGTCCAGCAACGGGGAGTTTACCTCAGACTTTTTTAGACTGATTGAACTGGGTGTTGACTGAACCGCACAGGCCATAACAGAAGGACTTGTGTGACTTTTCCAGTACACAGGCTTGGCTGACTGGACAACAAAGTTGGTCACTGTGTGCACAGATGGGGTTGTTGTCAACTATCGGCACATACAACGGCATTGTGCCAAAACTCAGTCTACTTGCTGCGGTTGGAAACTCCCTTGTGCACATTGTGCTGCACACACGCTGGAGAATTTTGCAAAATCAGCTGATTGCAACTGTGAAACCTTTAACCGCTCTGTGGTCAAGCTGCTGCACTTTACTAAAAGGTGGAGCAAAAAAAAAAAAAAACTGCTGGACTAAAGAAGCTGTGGGAAGAAAATGGCATCTCATTTGTGAAACTTGATAAGTTTCATAACATCAGATGGTCTGCATGGAGGCATGAAACACTGTTAAAAATATCAAGACTATTGCCACCTATTAAAATGCAACTGGCTATGTGTGATAATGGTGACTTGCTAAATATCTGCACAGAGCGTTTTCAGTGTTTTCTGTCAAATATGTTTGACATCGGCAACATTTTTGAAGACAACAAGATAAGGTTTCAGAAAGAAAAGCTGACCATTAGAGAATGTAAGGATGAACTCATGGTGGCCATTGTACAGTTCACACTTCTGCTTGATGGTGAAGGCTACTGTAAGAGCACACAGTGTTTCTAATGCTGATGCTGACAGAGACAAGACAAATGTACTCAGGGGGTTAATTGAAGAGTTTGAAATCAGATGTGACTCCCTCAAGTCATGTGATCATTTCTTAGTGTTTGATCCTTCAACATAGGCTCAATACCTCCACTGTTTTGGAAACACAGCAGTTCGCAGCATTCTCAAGAAATATGAGGCCACCTTACATCTTGACAAAGACACCACTGTGACAGAATGGATGCACTTAAAGCAGGCAGGAAAACGCCTGGGAGCCTCTTCTGTGTATGACTTAGTCCAAATAGTAAATACAAGTAACCCAGATGGTAACTCCAACATCATCAAGGTGGTTGAGCTGTCTCTTACGCTTCCTTTAAGCAGTGCAGATTGTGAGAAGAGATTCTCACATCTCAACATAATAAAAACCAAATACAGAGCTCGTCTGTCACACACTCATCTCTCAGCCCTGATGCACATTTACCTGTTAAAGCAGACTGAGACATTTATTGTTGAAATCAGGTCTCTCTTGTAAATGAGTCCTCGAGGCTCAATGGGATTTACCTGTCTAAATAAAGGTTGAATGAATGTATATGTATATATATAGAGATATATATGTATATATGTACATCTATATATGTGTATATATATATATATATATATATATATATATATATATATATATATATATATATATATATATATATATATGTGTGTGTGTGTGTGTGTGTGTGTGTGTGTGCGTGCGTGTGTGTGTGCGTGCGTGTGTGTGTGTGTGGTGGTGGTGCTGAAATGTTAAATAATTGAGAAGACACTGTTATATTAAAGAAACAAATGAGTTTTGGGAGAAACTTTGGTCAAGCTCTCTTTGTTTTTTGATACGTAATTAATGTGGATGTCCTCGGCACCAAGTGGCACATAAGAGTCAGCATTTTTCTTGCAATGTGTGGAAAGACAAAAAATAAAAACAACTATAAACTGGTATAAATAAAATACTCATAGTAATGTATATGGGGCCTCAGTCAACCTTGCATCTAGCTCCACATACACCTGTCTCCCATCAGTAATCAGCTCTCCTATTACTCTTCAACTCTCCCAGTTTTCACACTCCTTGTGTTCCACTGCTGGATACAGCTGTCTGTTCATGTTAGGTCTGTGCAGTTCCACTTCCTGCCTTCTTTTGTTTTCTGTTACCTTAGATTCTTGGATTCTAGATCTTCATTGAAGCTCAAGTTTATTCTTTATGCTCTTGCCTGCCCGGGTTTGGGTCTGTTCATCTGTCAACACATAATAGGCTATTAAAGTTGGCAATATGAAGTTTTACTGCAAAATTAAACACAAAGATTTGAGCAATCACACCCACTAAATCTGAACCAAGAGCACAAATGACAAATAATCTAACAACCCAGTTTGGCAGCACCACTGGATTCTTGACACAGTTTGTGACCCCACAGGAACATACCTGACAAACATATTGTAAAAATCCTTAGTAAACCCAGAAATGTTGAAAGAGAGCATGGCTGCAGAGGCTTAACTTTTATTGAAAAGATAATGTAAAAAAAAGTTCAAAGAAGAGAATGTCTAGTGATTTTCTAAAGCCATTTTGTAGCACCATTGTGTTTTGACATGTCTATTTAAAATGCTCCTAACTTTCTTTATTTTTCTCCCTTTTCTGCCGCGCACCGCCATTTTGTAGTCTTCAAATGATTTTCTTCTGTGGTCCTGCACCTTTTCAGGACAGTATTATGTGTTGTTTTTCTCTTTAATGAGGACTAACAACTAATACATATTGTTGGTGGCCTTCAACAACAGTCATTCAGAGACTGTAATTATAGTGCTTTGTAAGAAAACAATGTGCTCCAAGATAATTCTAAGGTTTTTTTCTTTCTAAGCATTTACTTTTAAATTAAAGTTCAGATCTTAAAATGATAATCACAAAACATCTGAAAAATAAAGAGCTTGACTTAAAAATGGGGTTTGCTGCGAGCTGAGATGTAACATCTTTTCTCTACAGGTTCCTGAGTCCTGGGCACCAACGAGCAGCAGCTGTGGTCCATTTCCTCTGATGAGCTCCAGGACTATAAGAGGCTGCAGATGTGTTCCTTTCCCTGCTGGAGCATTAGATACCAACCGAGCCTGCCCTCCTGAGCTCAAGTCCTGGATGATCTGTTTCCTCTTTTGTGCCTCCAAGACGAGTTCTGACCTTGAATCTCTGTGACCTCTTGGCCTCCCATCGTCCAGCTGCTCCTCCGCCGATCACCACCTGCCTACAACTCTACTACGGAACTACAACTACCTTCTCAACCTTTGACCATATGTACCTGGAATCCTCTGCTTTCTATGAAATCTCCAAAACACCTGTAAGAACAAGAAAACCTGTTCATAAACCTAATCATTCCCGTCTAGAAGCCATATTTATCTTCCTCCTCCTCCATGTTGGCCAGGGCCTCCTGTAAATATATTCTTACCCTGTAAATAAATTCACTTGCCTTATTTAAGAGTGCGAGTCTGTTTCACCTCTGTCCCTCTACTCTTATAACCTCCATCGTGAAATGAGAGGAAAAAGGATACCCGAGAATCGTTGAGTAGAGGAGGACTTATTTTCTGAATGTTTAACGACAATCATTTTAATAAACTGCTGCAGGTTAGACTCAGCACAAAAATGTTTGTGGTGGTTTTGTCTCATTAAAGTTGTGTGCTCACATCCCCAAATCCAGACATACGGTATCCAAATGTCAGACATAAGTCATTACGAGAAAAGTAAAAAGGTTTTGTTTTTTTTTGCCATGAGGATGATTGAGACGCTATGGCAACATGTGATATTAAACACTGATCGTATCAATACCTGAGTTTGTTTCTACCTTTAGTATCTTGTTTTCGTTCCAAAAATACAATGCTGCAGCAACAAGTATGTCAGATACTATTTTTAGTTCTGACTGCACAACTTCAGAATTGATCATGTGCTAACATGTGGCGGCACAGTGGCACAGTTAGTAGAGCTGCCTCTCTCAGTGAGAAGGTTGCAGGATCAAATCCTGGGGCGCTTTCTGGATGGAGTTTGTATGTTCTCACCGTGCATGCATGAGTTATCTCCAGTTTTTACCCTTTCCTTCCACAGACCTAAATGTTAACTCTCAATTGCCTCTATGTGTGAGTGAGAGTGTGACAGGTCATTTGTCTCCATCTGATGGACTTGAGACCTGTCCAGGATGTCTCCTGTCCCTCTCACTAGTGACCCTCGTGACCCAGATCGAAGAAGTGGGTAAAGATGGATGGATGAGTGCTAACATGTGTAGTATCCATATTACTTCCTTAAATGCTACATGTGACATTACATTTTTTCTGTGCATGCAGGTCACCTCAGAACCGTAAACAGTTCACACTGGAGTCTGGTGGAGGAGGTCGCATTTCAATGATGATGTGAACGAATACGCAAAAATATATATATATTAAAGCTGGATCTGAGAATTTTTTATTAAATTGAACATTATGAGCTGCAGTGTGAACTTAGCTTTATGCTACTCGAGTATCAAGATGGAGCACAAACAAAGTTTAACAAAGAGGTCACCTGTGACCTTGACCTTGGAACCTGAGACCTTGATGCCAGTAAGGATCATCCTTGACCCATGAGGTGTCCAGTTCAACGATTTTATGTTGTCAACTTAGAGCTCAGACAAAAAACTTGTCCACAGACAGATGGACAACATCATATGTTCTGTTTTAGGATGACAAATGAAAAATAATGACAGAGCATGTTTTGAAGTGGTACTAGTTCAGTGTTTTTATTAAAATGAGGCGACAATAAAGAGTTTGCTCCAAAAAGGTTTATATGTCATTTAAGTAACAACGCTAAAACTTCATCAGTTTGTTGGTTTTTGGTAGAGTTATAACTTTATGACATCTATATTCAATCAGAAGTTGATTTTGTAGCCGAACTGAAGCGTCGCGCTGCATATCTGAAACACATTTATAAGCTGACAATTACAGGCTTTGTGTCATTTGCGACCACAAGCCCAAGATTTCGTCACCGAGAGCAAATTAATGCATCTTTAAATCTTTCAGGAGAACAATTTTCAGTTCACCAGTTTTGAACAAGCTCAATTATGGAGCTATTTATCCAGTAAAACTGAACAATCAAACAAATGTCATGAAGCAGCTTTTATTCCTCATTAGTATTTTATGTGTGTTTTTCAATTCAATTCAATTCAAAAATACTTTATTAATCCCAAAGGTAAATTATTTTGTTGTTGTAACTCGTTATCCTCATTTCATTAAGCGATGTTATAGATGCTGATGGCTGTAGACAGGAAGGATCTCTTGTAAAGGTCCATCCCACAGTGGATCCTAAGAAACTGGCTGCAGATGCCGTCCGATCCGTCCACCCAGACTCGGCTGACCTCTCAGTTCCCCTGGACTGTAGGACCGCTTGAATGCTGGGCAGAACTCCTCCCAGAGCGATGGCCACTCCTCCCAGCAGTCTGTCGAGCTCCTCATAGCTGTGGACAGCCGATTGTAGGTGCTGAGGGACGATCCTGTCCTTCCGCTGTCGTGAGCCGTGTTTCCTGCTAGTTCCAGGATCTCAATGGTCAGGCACTCGAGCACAGCTGGCAGGTACATGAGAATGCGTCCACAGAACATCTTTTTCAACTCGTTTGAGAGTTGGGGCCATAGTTGAGATATTATTTGAGCTTTTGAGATGCTAATCAACTGCTGTTGTTGTAGAAAACAGCCTTGTTGCCATGGTTACGCATCATAACAAATGTCCAAAACTTAAAAAGTTACAGTAAAAATCCTTTCATCTGCACAGCATCTGATACCAGAGGAAACAATAATCCAAAAAATATGATTTAAATCCAGAAAACCAGGAATTAAAGTTTCCAAAAGCAAAATCTCAGAATGAAAGTAACAGAGCTGCTCCAACATGCAGCCACCTTGAGTGGCGCAATTCTAGAACTATTTTACTGGTGCATGTATTACGGCAGCTCTGTGCTTCACATTCTCACAGAAACAAACTTACAGGAGGTGACCAGAGCAAACAGCTACCTTCCGTTCGATTTTGTGCACATGGAGCATCAAACGTTTGCACGGAGGTCGATGCACCTTCAGCTAGAATGTTGGTTACGTATTGTAACCGCAGATTCTATGAGTATAGGCGCAGCCCTTTAAGGCTAGGGTTTATCCCTTCGTGCGCAGCACTGAAATCTTTCGTCCACGCCCACCTGCTGTGCGGGCCTCACCCCCGGTCTGTATAAATTAAGGTGAGACCGGGTAATCGGCTCCCAAATAGTTTGTTTTTTTCAGCCATTTAGGAACCAGTGAGGCCCAGAGCTTAAAGGGCTGCACCTATACTCATAGAATCTGGGATTACTGTACGTAACCAACGTTCTATTTTGTATAGGCTTTGCCCTTTAAGGCTATTGCTAGTGGGTTAAAGGCGAAGCAGGATGTAGTCTATGCCTCACTGGGTCCATTCAGACACAACATGAAGCACCTGCTTGCACAAAAAAAAACATATCATCACTCAGCCTTCTGTGTGTGTAATTAGGCGCTGCATAATTGCGTGCTCCATGCGTAGGAGCGCACCAGAGAAAAGATCTCTGGTGAGGTAAAAGGCTGAGATAGCAGACCTGCCGCTGTGAATAGGAACAATGGAGGAAACAAATTGTAACAGTGTAATGATGAACAGAGCAGACCAACAGCTCCTCAGGATGAACCGATTAATAACGATAAAATCAGCAGTCATGAACTTGTGACTGATAATAAATATCTCACACTGCGACTGCATGCAGGCAGGTGTGAACTCAAAAGTGAGGCTCCATGAAACAAATAATCATTCTGTCAGAACCCTGAGATCAGAATGGGTCATGGAGAAAATAGAAACATCACGTAGATAAAAACGAATAAGTGAACTTGGCGATGACCAGGCAGCTGCAATACAAATATTCTCCACTGTCATCCCTCTATGCAGAGCCATGGAGGATGAAAACCCTCTGGTGGAATGCGCTGAGATTCTCTGGAGGATCCAGTCCAGATGAACTGTAAACTTCAGAAATAGCCTCACACAACCAGTGTGAGAGACACTGGGTGGACAGAAGACGTCCTGAAGAGCTGTCCCAGTAATGCACGAACATATGCTGAAAGCGGCGCAGTGCATGGAAACATGAAAAATGCACGCATGGGACAGAAGGAGGTGAGATGTTGCTTCCTCCTCAGAATTATGAGGAAGAGGATAAAAACCCATCCAAGGTTATCACTCTCGATCTGAATGAGCTTGTGATGCTTTTCAGAGCAGGGTTAAAACACAATACAGCTGAACTGCCATCAGCTTGAATTCTGAGACGAGGGAGCAACAGAGAGAGCAGATAATCACTCACTCTCTTTGCCGACGTCAGAACTAACAGCAGGGCTGTTTTAAATGACAGAAATTTAAGTAAAACCTGATCTAAAGGCTCAGAAGGAGCTTTGATCAGAGTGTGCATGACCATCATTAGGTCTCACTGTGGAGCTAGTGGACATGACACCGGTCTGTGTCTCCATACACCTTTCAGGAAACGCTTCATCAATGGGTGATTAAAAACTGTTGTCACCGAAGCCCTTGTGACAGGAAGAAATAGCTGCAGCATAAGTCTTAATGTTGCTGAACGCTAGATTTATGTCCATCAGCTGCTACAGAAAGGATAGCATGCCACCTAGTGGACATGAGATGGCCTCTACACCTTTCTCCATGCACCAGCGCTGAAAAGCTGTCCACTTTGATATAAGCACATAAAGGAGCATTTTTGGCCACAGGCTGTAAGTGAAGGCGTCCACTCCTAATGGTGGGTCGTCTCGTGGGTTCAGTGAGAACCATAAATGACACTGGGCATTCTCCCATGTGGCGGACAGATCCACTGTTGCTCAGTCGAACCTACTCCAAATCTGAAATATCAGCTCGGGATGGGGGATCCAGTCTCTGTGGTGGGGACCGCCCCTCTACATGATATCTGCTTGCCTGTTCAGGATGCTGGGAATGTACACTTCTCTGATGGAGAGCAGGTGTTTGTGTGCCCAACACAACAGCTGTTTCGCGATGCATAACAGTTAGGCTGAGTGCACACTTCCCGCAGCAGGGGGGCGAAATGTTGAGTCACATTTCAGACCGTGAAAACATTCTAGCACATTTATGTGAAGCGACATGTGGTCCAGCCACTGTGCTCCCAATGACTGGGACAGACACATTCCTCCCGTCTTGACAGGAACACAATTGTGAAAACTGAAACGTGTGACGTAAGCCCTGCTGATGGGAACTCCCTCTGACAGAATGAGGGGGTTTCCCCAGTGATTCAGATCGGTTCTCATGGAGAGGGCATAAAGATAATTTATCTCTTCTGGCACACAGGATCTATGCGCAGGCAGGTGAACCATCTCTGAAGGTGTCTCATGTGAAGTAGGCCCAGTGGAACCACGATGTGGGCCGCTGACATCATCCCAGGCGTCGCATGACAGGCAAACTGTCACTATGCTGCAGGGTTTGACACGGCGGAGCTGAGCTGATAGAGCTTCGGCTCTCAGCTGTGATAAACGGGCTTTCATTGTAGTTGAGTTTAGCTCCACTTCCAGATAAACAATCATCTGGGACGGACAAACTGAACTGTTTCCCAGTTTATAGAAAACCCCAGGTTTAGCAGGTGTAACACTAGCGTTTTGGTCTGTGCGACTGCTTTCTAACTGGACCGAGCTAATAAGAGCAGATCGTCCAGATAAAAAGAATTCTCATTCCTGCCATGTGTAACGATTGCAGAGCCATCTTCATGCATTTTGAGAATGTGCGTGGGGTGTTTCAGAATGATGGAAAATCTGAAAATATGCACTCTTCAGATTTATGGAGGTGAAAACCAGTCCTCCTCGTGAAGTTCTCCAGCAGCTGTTTGCCAGCATGTGGAATTGTCTCCCCATGATCGAATTGCTGAACATGAACAGGTGGAGAATAAGTCTCATCCCTCCGTTTTTTTGTCAGAACCAGGAAGTAGTGGGAGGAAAAAAAAACTGTATTTTCCTCTCCGTTGGGAAATCTGGAAATCACGTTTTTCGTCAGAAATTCCTGAACTTCTGACTGGAGGGACGAGCTCTGTTCTGGAGAAGACAGAACCGTCTCTATAATCCCTCTGAACAGTGGGGGTTGAGCTGCGAACTGCAGCGTGTAACCCCTACTGATCAGACGGTCCATCCATCTGTCCAAGGAACACACTCGCTGCCACTCAGAGTACCTCTCGGAGAGGGGGCATGCATTTGTGCTGTGTCATGTTTCTCATGAACGTCAACCAGACTAAAAGCCTTGCTGCCATCACTCGCTCCGAAGATTCTCCGGGGGGACCCAAGGGGGGCTCCGACAGAAAAAAGGGCTGTATGTGTGCCTCTGTGCTGAGCCCAGGCTGCGGTCTCACATTAGAGCTGAGGTGAACCGGCGCACACTGAGAGGAGGCGTGAGCGCTTTCTGAGTGAGACGCCGTTTCAGTGGAGGCTGCAGCTGTCGTGGAGAAACACGTTTACTCTCGCTGCGCTGTGAGTGGGCAGAAAATAGCAGAAATTAAAAACGAGCTCTGGCTGAAAACGAGGGATTTTACAGGACTCGGTCTGTTGAAAAAACATAATTTTAGCAGACGTGGCAGACAAATGTTTTGTGATATTTACTGAACTGTGGTGCCATTTAAAACACTGTTTAGAGGTTACTGGCTCATTCTGGGCGGGGAATGTGTGAAGAGAGGCAGCTGTGAGATCAGCTGATCTGACAGTCTCAGATGAAAACTTTACTTTCAGAAGTGTTTCTGTTTTATATCAAAACATACATAATCAAAAAAACACATACCTTCCCCTCAAGGATCTGTTACCTGGTGGAGGGGGCCGGTGGAGGAGCGGAGCGGGAAGTCGCTGCCGCAGCTGTGGAGCTCCTCTGCTGTTGTTGCTGGACAAGGTGGTCTCTCCAGTGGCCGAAGGGGCGGGAGGAGGACTGTGACGTTGCCAGATGGTGTACATTCTCTGAGACCTCCTCGGACCTCTGCAACTTCTCAAGGACGTTCCTGAAGTTGGCCCCGAACAGTGCCTCTGGGGTGATGGGGCCCTCCAGCAGGTCTTTCTGCAGCCTCTTGAACAAGGATGGCGAGAGGCGGAGCCAAGTGGTCCTCTGGATCATGGTCATCTGGTCGGTGATGCGGGACAGGCAGACCGCAGAGGTGGCGCACATGTTTAAGATGACGCCAGCAGATTTAAAGAGAGAGCCCTTTGTCTCCCCCAGCAGGTCTGCTTCCTCAAGCCTCATTGAGATGCTGTAGGCCAGCAGAGCGATGTTGTTGTTGGCTGCGACCGCCTCAGATGTGCACTGGTGAGCTCGGTTGGAGAGCTTTGTCACCCTCTGGTCATGCTTTCCTGGAGGGATAGGTTGCCGGTCCATCCTGGAAGCTTTTGCCCCAAGCGCCTCCACCTGGCTTGGCTCCAGAGGGGAAAACTGAGAAAAAAAACACCGATCGGTAAAAACCCTCCACTCTGGAGATGGAGGTGAAGGTGGAGACATATGTCTTCAGCTTGCCGGGCCCAGCTGCAGCCTCATTCCCATGTGACGTCACAGCTGGACAGCGAGGCCAGATGGGATCAGGGCGACGAGCCGGAGCGGAGCCAAACCTTACCACCAGATCATCTGATCAGGGAGGAGAGGGACGGAAAGTCCCTTGTGGTAGCAGTCTCCTGGATTTTGCCGGGCAACTCCGAGAGGAGGGCGCCGGCGTCTGGGAGCGGTGTGGTCGCCGACGTGGGAAGACCCGAGGTAGCTGAGCATCCGTTCAACCGCTCTTCTTCCGTCACTATGCTCTCCAGGAGGGAAGAGGCAGTGAGGTTTTTTCCAGCATCGCCTTTCATGGAGGAGTCATCCAATTCACTGCGTGACTCTGCGTCAAAGAAAGGCGGTGGCGTCATTCCGCGCGTAGCGTCCCGCCATGGAAAAAAACACTTAGCGGAGCTGCTGCCCGCATCGCCTTTTTCGAGGGAATCATCCGATTCACCGCGAGGAAAAAACGTTAGAAAAGGTGGTGGTGTCATCCAGCGAGTAGAGGCCCTCCACGGAAAAAACACTCAGCGGAGCTGCTGCTAACATCACCTTTTTCAAGGGAATCATCCGAATCACCACGAGGAAAAAATGTTAGAAAAGGCGATGGCGTCGTCCAGCGGGTAGCGGCCCGCCATGGAAAAGCACTCCTCTGCGCTTACCTTGAACAAGGCTGCTCGTCTCTGCTTCTCCTCAGGGAGGAAGAGCTCACTGGGATGGCAGGAGGTTGGCGTGGCAGAGACCCAGGCATCCTTAGCAAAGGTTGTGCTGGTCAAAGTTTGACAACTTTTCCTTCTTCATTCCTCTGACAGTGCTAGCTAGCTGGCTGAAGAAAAAATGGGATCCGATTACCTGGTCTCACCGTAATTTATACAGACCGGAGGTGAGGCCCACACAGCAGGTGGGCGTGGACTAAATTTTTCAGTGCTGTGCGCAAAGGGATAAACCCACTAGCGATAGCCTTAAAGGGCGAAGCCTATACAAAATAGAACACAAGTTCATGATGCAAATGTGTTTAACAAAAGAATAGTTTTTAAAAGTTTGCTTCATTTAAAGGATTTTATCGAGAATTTTATAAATATTAAATCCAAAATTAAGATATTTGTAGATCATTCAGGGTGGCACAGTTGGTAGAGCTGCTGCCTCTCAGTGAGAGAGTCCAGGGGGACTTTCTGGGTGGAGTTTGCATGTTCTCTCCGTGCATGTGTGGGTTTTCTCCTGTTTCCTCCCACATACCAAAAACATGCATGCTAGAGGTGTGAGTGAGAGTGAATGGTTGTTTGTCTCTCTCCCTGTGATGGACTGGAGACACCTCCTTTAGCACAGTGACTGGTGGATATGGGCACCAGTGAACCTCATGACCCAAAAAGGTGGGTAAAAATGATGGATAATTAACTCATTTGTAAAGAAGACTGGGTTAACTGGTCAATTCCTTGTGAAACTTGTAGCGTCTGCTGAAACAATTTACTTTTGTAATATATTGTAGGTTAAGAAAAAAATCCAACATTTTTTTAAGTTTAAACTGTATAAGTGTAAGGAAAACAACGATCAAAAGAAAATCAGAGTTTAGCATGTTCTTTGCGTGAGTTTTCTCTGGGTCCTGTTTCCTAATTTAGTCCAAAACATTAAAAAAAATCTGTGGTCTCAACAGCATGTAACTGGTTTAATAACAGTTAATAGAAATGGCACTGCTACCAGTGGTCACCATGGTAACTTCACCTGCGTCTCTCACTCACTTACTGACTAGTAACAACAGGTAGACAGAAGCAAACTGAAAAATAAGCCTCAAACAAGCAGTTATATTGTAACATATGCAGATGTTTGTGCTGTGAGCAGCAGGACAGATGATTTGTTTATGATAAGTTAAAAATACCCTTCCAGTTTGGTTTCAGCAATGTTTGTTTACTTTCCAACCCAATTAAAAAACTTAACGAGCCTTCATTGAATTTGCTTCTGTTACATAATTACCAGTTCGGAGGGAGGGACAGTCTGGTAAAAAGCTGCGGCTGCGCACTCCACCTATCACAGATGTTCAGAGGAGGGGGGTTACTGCGCGTCTTCAGCTTTGTGCCACCACGTCTGATCCAAAGTGAGGACGAGGGGGAAGGAGGAGAACTTTAGTGCCCAAGCTCGGAGCGCAGAACGCGCGTCGGTGCGCGCTTTCATCCAAACCACTCAGGAGCCACTTCTCTCCAGCTGAAGATGAACGACTCGCACTTCACGTGCAACAGGACGCACAACTTCACCGACTCGTCCTGTCAGGTGTTCCCCCGGACACCCCCCAGGCCCGTGGACATCACCACCTTCATGCACATCCTGCCCTCCATCTACGGGATCCTGTGCTTCGTGGGGGTCTTCGCCAACGCGCTGGTCATCTACGCGGTGGCGGCGTGCAAGAAGAAGATGGTGTCGGACATCTACGTGCTGAACCTGGCCATAGCCGACATGCTGTTCCTGCTGGTCATGCCCTTCAACATCCACCAGCTGGTCCGGGACCGGCAGTGGGTGTTCGGGAACTTCATGTGCAAGGCGGTGGTGGTGGTGGATGTGAGCAACCAGTTCACAACGGTGGGCATCGTTACGGTGCTGGGCATCGACAGGTGAGTGACTTCACAGGTGAACACTCAGAACAGGGTCCTCTCAGGCTGAAGGTCCAAACAGAACGGAACCAAAGAGTTCTGGTGCCAACAAAAACCCCAACATCATCCTGCAAAATCTGAGAGAAGGAACATCGCTATAGTAACCACACATCCCTGACTCTCACTCCCTGGTAGCAAACTAAAACAAACAGAGTAAAAAATAAGCCTCAGCCAAGAGGCCACTGTGCAAAAGTTTTCATCTGGAGCAGAAAACTCACCCAGAGTGTTTGTGTTGACAATAATAATTAAGAAAAGAGCCGTCATGTCAAGGTTTAAAGAGAATATTAAGTTAAATTCAAACTGAAGTCTGTTGAAGCATCTGTCTGCACTCTGAGGGCGTTTTAAAAAATGTGTCCTATAGAAGAGACACAACGGGTGAAATAAAACTAAATTACCGACGTCTTGATGTATAATTATGTACCAAAAGCGTTGCAGGGCAAAAGATTAGAACAATTTTAGAATTTTCAAAAGTTACTGTGCGATTACTCTGTGGAAAAATCTGAAAAAAAAAAAAAAAAAAAAAAAAAAATCATGAAACTTCAGCTGCAATTGTGTAAAAACTATGAACTATCACAATCCAGTCATGTAAAGTCCATCTTCATGACCAGTTTAAACTCTGGAGGATTTTTCTGGGAAGTTTGTCTGAGCTACAGCCTCAAAGGTTTTTTCATTAGTTTCATAAAAAAAAAGTATTTATGTGGACATTTCTGGTTGCTGTAAACAAATTTAGTCAACACCAAACAGAACAACACAAACAAAAGTCCATCCATTTTCTTTACACGCTTCTACTTCTCAGGTCGCGGGGTGTCTACAGCATCTGCAGTATGGACATCATACAGACGCTCTCGCTCACACCTGGAGATATTTTAGAGCTACCAACTATCCTAACATGCATGTTGTTGGTCTGTGGAAGGATTCAGAGTCAGAGTCAGAGTTCATTCGGAGAGAACCCAGTAAAGGAGGAGAACATATAAACACAAAGACCTCAGGCCGGGGGGCAAACCTGTGACCTCCTCACTGACAAGCAGCTAAAAGTCATAGGACGCTTTTCACAACCAAGTTTCATGTTTTATTGTGTAACGTGGATATTGTTCTGTTTTTAGAGTTGGGAGCCATGACAACTGGCAGTAGTAAATGTTCTGGATGTAACGGATCACCTCTTTAAAGAAGTCCCCCCCCCCCAAAAAAAACCCTTCTCTTTCAGCCATGACGACTCGATGTTCCATGACCGATCAGGTGATCTGAACACATTAGGGACAACGAACTGTTTAGTGTGACGAACATTTGCATTTCAGAGGAACATCTGAGACCGATGACTTCCTCTGCTGAGGACTTTTTAACTTTTATTTTACTCACCCAGGAGACTTTGATTAAAGCGAGTCCACCTCTGTCATTTGGAATCACTTGATTCATTTTAAACGAAGATCAAACAGACGTTTGAAACTAAACTACATCAAAATGAGCGTTTAGTTTCACGTTGAAAGGAGAAAAATCATCAGGATGAGAGGAGAGAGTGTCCATCATTAGTTGGAACGAAAAATTTTTTAAAGAGTGACAGAGTTTAACGTTGCTCAGAATAAAGTGTCTTTTAGATAAAACAAACAATTATTAAAGCTTTTAATTTGCCACAAACCTTTTAAAGATAAAAGTCTTTTTGTAATCTCTGTTTTGAGACGCGTGCAGTTTAAAAGCACCAATTATTTGTATGTAATTAAACTGTGAAGGCCTGTATAATGTCCTCATGGTTTTCAGTGGATCTGTTTGAATCGAATGCTTCGGTTTCCTGCAGCTCATCCTGCTCACAAAGACACGAGTTAAAGAAAAGCTTCTGTTCTTTCATCCAGAACTTCCTTTTTGAGTGTTCACAGCTGTGAAATATATTTTCATGGAGGTTTTTGTGGATGGAAACGTGTCTCCCACTCCAGGCGGAGCAAGTGAAGGAACATTTACTAAAGAGAGTTGTTGCACGTTGAACATACACGCTGCAGGGGCTGTTACGGTTTAAAAGCGTGCTCAGGAAGATGTATCTGAATCTAAAAAATGTATATTTATACCGGCTGGCTAACACTTTCCCTCAATATAAAAAGTCAGACTTGCAAGTAAATATAAACTCTAAAGCTCACGTGCACTGAACATTTTCTCAGAAGATGATCCTCAATATTTGATTTAATCATTAAAGTTGGAGGAACTTTTGTAACTTTAGCAGGTTATCATGATTCTTAGCAATAAATTTGATTAAAAAGACTTTCTTTTTTCAGAATGTCTGGAAAAAATGTGGCTATTTTGGCATTTTAGATGTTGCTGTAAATATTTAATTTGGAGCCTTTAAAGGGACAGTTCAGTTTTAATGTGGCGCTCTTTAAACTGGTTGTAAAAAACATCTTACCTGCTGCAGATATTTCTTTGAGCAACAATTTGAAGAACTAAAAGTTTAAATGTGAGTGCGGAAACAGGGAGTATTTTAAAAGTAATTTTTGGTGCGTCTCTTAAGGTCAAGGAAATGTACTGATGTAAAATTGAATAAAAATTAAATATGTTCGCAGATAGACAAGTTGTAGAAACTAATGGGAGCTCTGGACGTCTTTCTCCACCCACGTGCAATGTTTTTTTAATTTCTTTTTTTTTTTTTCATTCAACCTTTATTTAGACAGGTTAATCCCATTGAGCAACAGGGACTCATTTACAAGAGAGACCAGAATTTTTAACAAAGAGTAATGACAAAAGTGAACAATGACAACAACAGACAGTCATAGAGGATGCGTGCAAATAATTTTTTTTTTAACAAGTGAAAATAAAATGGTAATTACAAGGATAATTAAAAGGACAAGTAGTGAAAAAACAGCTAGATTATAAGGCGGTGTAGAAAAACTAAAAACAGGAACATGTCTGCATTGATTCTTGCAAGGAACTTAACAGATGTTCAAAGCCACTTATGCCCCTTTTTCCATTAGTACCTGTATGTTTTTTATTTTTTTATTTAAGGTGCTTAATTCAGCTTCCTGTCAAACGGTCATGTGACTTACAATAAAAGCTTTTTAATTTTTTTTTTTTTTTTTTACAAAATGATAAAACCATATAAACTATAAGAACAGGTTGCTAAACATCCTACGTGCATCCATGACCATTAATAAAATTAAAAAAAAAAAACTAAAATTAATCAGAACCAGAGCATGCGGCTCTGACGTTGCCATGGAAACATGTAAGCAAAAACGCTGTCATTTGCATTAAAGATTTTTAATGTGCTCACTTTGCAGGTGAACAACGCTGAGATGAACATCAAAGATGGGTGTAGCTTCCTCGCTCTGAAGATTGTTTAGGACCAAAATTTTTTCATTTGGCTTCAGTTTCTTTTTGTGGTCGTTGAATAATGATCACTGATCGGTAGCAGTTTACCAAGATTTTAAAGCTCTAAATAAATACAACATGTTAACCAACAGAAGACACATGTTCAATAAATAAATCCACCAAATCAAACTACAATATTCTTCAGACACTTTTATTTATTGTGGTGTCTGTCAATATAAATTATGAGTCACTGAAAATATTAAACGAGATTTATTGTTAGATTCCTTTAAACATTATAGAAATATTACTGTCTACAAAAAGAGGACAATTCCAATAATTAATAAAAATAATCAATTTCTTTAAGTCATAAATGCATTGTTTTGCCTATATCGATGGTGAATATGTTTCCAGACATGAGTCTATCTTTGTTCTCATCAATTCGGTCAAATTGAAATCATTTTCCTCCAAAGTGAGGCCTTTAAAAACTCCCTTCAACTGATAATAAGTTCCACAGAACCCTACAATAAAACTGCAACCACCTCTTTAAGTCAAGTTACTGTTAACTAACGTCATTTTTATTCATGCTAAAACGGTTGTTGTTTTGTTTATTTTATAATTTATTATAATAAAATAAATTTAAATACATGTTTAAATACAATAAAATAATATTTATTTGTCTGGTTTAGATTTTTCTACCGTCTTATCAAAGATAAAAATGATTAGATTAAAAAAAAAAAAACCACATACATTTGAACAAAGTTGATGTTATCAGTTGTGTTTATGTTGCTGTAAAGCTTTTTAATATATAAATATGTCTTCTTAGGTACATAGCCATTGTGCACCCGAGCTCGGAGAAGCGGACGGTACAGTGGACCATCATCATCAACCTACTGGTGTGGCTGGGCAGCTTCCTCCTCACCGTCCCCGTCATGATGTACGCCAAGGTGATCCGCCGGCAGCACCTGCAGGTGTGCATGATGTACCTGGACGGGCCTGAGGACATGCACTGGTACACCCTCTACCAGTCTATCCTGGGCTTCATCATCCCCCTCATCATCATCAGCACCTTCTACTCGCTCACCCTCTACCACGTCTTCAGCTCCATCCGCCGGGTCAAACGGAAGCAGTCGGTGTGGGCGAAGCGCGCCACCAAGATGGTCCTGATGGTCATCGCTCTGTTCCTGATCTGCTGGTCGCCCTACCACGTCATCCAGGTGATCAACCTGAGCAACAACCGGCCGACCATCGCCTTCGTCTACGCCTACAACATCAGCATCTGCCTCAGCTACTCCCACAGCTGCATCAATCCGCTCATGCTGCTCATCTTCGCTCAGAACTACAGAGAGCGTCTGTGTCGCCAGAACGCGAAGCACGGCTCGCAGCACTCGTCTAAGGTCACGGTGGTCAAACCGGAGGGTTCCAGCACGCCGCACGACCCCAACTGCCGCATCACGGTCATCTAGCAGGAGAGAGACAACTTTCTGTAAATACAGCGCACGTGTAAATGTTTGGCTGCCTGCGAAGCGCTCAGCTTGTTCACGTGGGTCTCAAAACTTGGCTGTGATTTAAAAAAAAAGAGAACGTAGACGGTGATGCGGTTCTATGAACAGTTCTCATACAGCACCATGTTAGGAAAATGTATGAACAATGACAGGTAAGGTATAAAAAACATCTTACCTGTTGCAGATGTCTCTTTGAACGACCACAGTTTAAAGAAATATAATGTAATTCTCACTGATGGGGGTTTGATTGACAGTGTTCTAACAGAAATGCTATAATATTCCTGCTGGAAGTGTCCAGGGCTCGAGTGGAAATGCTAAAGCTAGCTGCTGCCGCTGTTTGCGCTTGCAAATAACTATAACTAACCACATCTTTCTAAAAGGTTAAAGTAGTGTTTGTATGAACTGCAACAAAACGCTTGAGATTGGAGTTGTCTTGAGATGACAGCAGCTCATTGTGCTCTTGGTGCTGCCCGGACTGGTCATTACCGGGTCAGAACCATTAACAGATACCTAGACAAGACTGGGAGCGGGATGTTGAAGTCACAAAGAATGGCAGCACACACACAAAAAAACCCAGATGATTTGACTTCAGTTTTGAACAACAGATGTTAATGGAGTCACTTTGTCCATCTTTATTAGTGTCAATGGTCAGAAGTACACCCCCCCACCCCCCACCCCCAAGTCTGAGGTAGTTTAAAGAGCAATCTACAAACAGTAAGGCATCAATTGTTCATAATGTTTCCACAGTAAGACACTTTAAAAAAATCTGAGCTGTCATTTAAACATGTTTAAGACACAATGGAATAAATTCTTCTGCGAAGTTTAATCTGCCGTTTGATGGAGGGTCTTCCTCACTGCTCACTGTGGCGTCCTGCCTGAACCAACAGGATCTGCTGTAAGTAATGTAATTCTGAAGCCCCCACATGGAGCTCTTATCTGTAACCGGTGGCCTGACGATTGTTTGGTTTACTGATAGAAAACAGATACGAGCACCGCTGTTCTGGTCCAACAGCATCCATTAATGTTTCCAAGTAGATATGATCCAGATTTGTTTTTTAACTGACCAATGCCAGGCCGATATATAACCCCCTTTTTTTTTAATTATCTGTTTTTGGCTCATAGCTATAAGTTCATAGTTCATCTTCAAACCACCGTGTTATAAAAAATGCAATCATGACTGAAGGGATTTGGACAAACGCTCGCAGCAGGGGGTGTAATGATCAATAGAAGGAAGAGCCACGAGCACTAAACTGTTTAAGCATCCTCTGTTTAAAAAACAAAATGAAGTCTTAACTATTTTCTCTGGTAAAGGAAACATTGCTCTTTGAGAAGTTTGTGTTTTATTCAGGTCAACCTGCCATGAAAGGCATTGTTCTTGCAGGAAGCGCTGGTGGATTGACACAAAGTGAGTACGAACAGATGCCTCTGTCTGCTCTTTAGAACAGGGGTTCTCAAACTTTTGGTTTCATGGACCCCCTCATAACCCTCATGTTTATTAAGTAGTTTTCTTCAGTTTGTCTCTTTAATGCAATAGAAATATTTCTGTAACATAAATACTTAAGTCCTGTTCTTTAATATTGTTAATACAATTTTTATATTTTAAAACACGAGACACAATTAATGAACAAAGATTTTAATGTAAACTAACAAAAATGACAGTTTTGAGAAAATTAACAGCATCAAAAACCACTTTAAAACTTTACCTATTCACATAATGAACATAATCAATGTATTGCTTCCGATTATTACAGAAAACTCTTTAAATAAAACTGAACAGAGTCATAACAGCAGTAGTCACAGCAAGTAACGGGTTAGTTTGTAAACAGACCGATGGGGGCGGGGTCTGGGGGTCCTCCCCCAGAAAATTTTGAATAAAGTAGATGCGATTTCCTGCATTTTGGTGTATATTAATGGGTTCTACGTGCTTGTAAAAAAAAAAAAAATATATATATATATATATTAATATATATATATATTTTTTTTTTTTTTTTTTTTTTTTTTCATTTAGCCTTTATTTATCCAGGTCTCATTGAACCACAAGAACTCATTTTCAAGAGAGACCTGTTTAGGGAGAAGATGGGGGTTAAGGGCCTTGCTCATGGACCTAGAGTGGGGCGAATGAGGGTGGGGGCAGGAGTGGGTGCTTCAACTACCCCACCCACATATATATATATATATATAATAAGGCAGCACGGTGGTGTAACTGGTAGAGCTGCTGCCTCTCAGCGAGCAGGTCCCTAGTCCAAATCCCAGTCCAGGGGCCTTTCTGGGTGGAGTTTGCATGTCTCTCCGTGCATGCGTGGGTTTCCTCCGGGTGCTCGGGTTTCCTTCCATAGGCCAAAAACATGCATGTTAGACTGATTGGTAACTAAATTGTCCCTAGGTGTGAGTGAGAGAGTGAATGGTTGTTTGTCTCTATGTGTGCCTGTGATGGACTTGCAACCTGTCCAGGTTGTCCCTCGCCCCTCGCACAGTGATTGCTGGACATGGGCACCAGCGACCCCCCCCCCCCTCCCCCCCCCGTGACCCAAAAATGGAATAAGCGGGTAAAGATAATGGATGGATATATATATTTTTTTTTTATTTATTTATTTTTTTTCCGGATCTCCAAGCACCGGCTCACGGACCCACGGTGGTCCAGGGACCCCAGTTTGAGAATCACTGCTTTAACATACACTCAGGCCAGATTTATTAAATAAAAAATTAAAAACTGCAATAACTGGTCAAATTAACCAGCTGACCAATCAACTGGTCCAACTCAAGACCATCTAATGAGGTTTTCTAGTATTTCAAGTAGCGCAAAGTATTTTTGAAGGCTATATTAGTTGTTTTTTTAATACTTCATTTACAATTTTTTTTTTGTTGTTGTTGAAAATTGCACAAGGTAGTTCCAAACCCTTCTGAAAAGATTTAATGAAACATAAAGTTCTCCAAGCAATTACACAACAACACTTGAAGTGTTAGCAAATATTTAGTGATACATCTGATGTAAGTTCCATCGGTACATTTAAAGATGTTCGTATTGTAAACTGCTCTTTCTGTTTGTTCAGTGGACTGCGCTGGTGGTTTAGGTCAGTGTCTTTTCGAATGTTTGTAATAAAAATGTGTTCAGGGAGAAAACTGGTTGTTTATGAAGACCCATGAAGTGTGCAGCTTCCATTCTGTTTGTTCCTGATGCGATGCTTGGACCACAGAGCATCAAACTCTCAGGGACAGCTTTGGACCCGACGTCTCATCACAGGATGAACATCGTGTCATGTTAAATCTAAAATGCTTACAAAACTTTTTTTTTCCTTCAACTTTCATATTGTTCAGGCTGCTGAGCTGCAGAGTAACAGAGAACATGTATTGCAGTTGTATCTTTTGTTGTGGTGTCCTCCTGTCGTTCTTTGTAAAGTATTTCATACCTTTCAGATTTTTTAAGTGTTTTGGTGATATGAAACAATTTTTTTAATTAAAAAGAAAAGAGAAGAAAATGAGGACATGGTGAAATTTCAGACTGTGAAGGACGTTTGATGCTTTTTGCATCAGTGCCATGAACAAACCCTCCCAGAAAAGTAGATTTGTTTTCTCCAGAAGGTTTAAATAAACTGTGTGATGAATCACGAACAACATTTTAAAGATTTTACGGTAAACTGCTCTTGGAAAATGGAATTTAGGGACTATTTTGTTTAAATGGACTGTACTTATATATCACTTTTCTATTTTATCAAGACACTCAAAGCTCTTTACAATCTATGCCCTCATTTACCCATTCATACAGCACTCTACTAGATCTCTACAAAGAATAATCAGTGCTTTGTCACATTCATACATTGATGGGACACACATCGGAGGCAACGAGGGGTTCAGTGTCTTGCCTAGGGACACTTCAGCATGTGACTTCTGGTGGAATCGAACCCCCAACTCTTGCACTGGAGGACGACTGCTCAGACACAGCCACCCAAAACTCAAAGGTTTTTCAGGTGGAGCATCAACAAATTGTTTATTCTTGCTTCAGTCATTTTATCTGGGAAATAAATATTGATTGGAAACATTTTAGTACCACAGATTAGAGAGTTTTTATTTTTTATTCTTTTTTAAATGTGTGAGGGTTGTATTATTATTGTATACTATGGAGTAGCTCTTTACCCTCACTAGGGTCCTAGAGGGTGTGTGGGAGATTATCCAAACAGTCTGCAAGGGTTTTGTGGACCTGGAGAAGGCGTTTTGCTGTGACGCCACTGTGGGGGGAGGGGGTGCTCTGAGACTGAGACTGGGGGTCCATTACTACGGGCCCTATACAAGCAGTGCAAGAGTTTGGATTGCCGGCATAAAGACAGACCCCTTCCGGGTGGAAGTTGGACTACGCCAGGGCTGCCCATTGTCACCAGTTCTCCTCATAACCTTCATGGACAGAGTTTCTCAGTGCAGCAGGGAGGTGGAGGGAGTCTGGTTCCGTAGCCTCATCTCTGCTCTTTGCAGATGATGTGGTCCTGTTGGCGTCATCGCGTTGTGACCTTCAGCTCTCACTGGAGCCGAGTGAAACAGCTGAAGATCAGGACTTCCAAATCTGAGACCGTGGACCTCAGTTTTTCAGCTGAGGGTGTATTTCTCTCTTCAGGTGGGGGCTGAGGTGCTGCTTCAAGTTTGAGGAATTCAATCTTGGGGTTTTGTTCACAAAAAAAAAACACCAGACAGATCAGTGCAGCTTCTGCAGTATTGGAGGTGGGAGCTGAGCTGCAGGGCGCAGTTCTCTGTTTAGGTCAATGTTCTTTTTCTCACCTGTGGCCACAAACTGTGCAGTGACCAAAAGAACGAGATTGTGGATACAGGCGGCCAAAATGAGTTTCCTCTGCAGAGCTGGACTCTCTCTTAGAGATAAGGTGAGAAGTTTAATTATCCGGGAGAGACTCGGAGTAGAACCGCTGCTCCTCCACATTAAGAGGAGCCAGTTGAGGTGGTTCGATACTTCCATGGGCACCGGAGGCGTACGGAACATGTCCAGCTGCCTCCCTGCTCAAGCTGCTGCCCCCGTGACTCAACACCCGAGCAAGCGGAAGATAATTAAAGGATGGATGGATATACTTCACTGATGTATTTTTAATTGTTACAGGATCAGAAAATCTTTTTTTGTAAGTAGCTATTAACATTACAACAAATCATGTAAGCACAAAGACTGGGAAAATGGTTCAGTTTAAGATAAGCAGAATAAAAAGAAAAAGTTAAACACAACATAAGTAAACTAAATTGTATTCAGAATAGAAATGAGCTTTAATAAAAATTATTGCAATTTTTTTAAAATTTTTATTAAGACTTTGCACTTGATTTGATCGAAGTGTCAGGCCATGCAGCGCTTTGAATCCATGAAAAATTTCCATATAGTAACAAAAAAATTATTATGTTTTAATTAAATCATCAAACTCAGCTGTCGAACCTGGTATCCAGTTTTAATTTACCTGCTAATTAACTAATCGCTGCATCATTACTTAGACATTCTCAATCACTTAATAAAGAAGTAGAGAGTAATTTGGGGGTAAAACATTTATTAAATCATTCATGTGAGTTTGCTTTCTCGGGCGACCCCAGCCGAAGAGAACAGACAAAATAAATCTACAGCAACGACAGACAGGCTGTTGATTCTTTATTGAACAGTCTGAAGTAAAGCTAAATAGTAATTTTATAATTAATTTCCTTATAACTCAACTAAAATACAGACTTATTTGCTTTAATCCTGTTTTTTCTTGTTTCCTTTGTCACTCACTTTTCCTTAATTAACATTCATATGCGAAATCTTGTGAGTCGTTACAATCTTTATGGTCACACTCAGGCGTTGCATGTTTTATACTGTGATGAAGGTCACCTCTATGTTCTACAAACTTGTAAGAATAAAGGTTATAACGTGCAATCTTGTCGTCCGTCCTCACATCAGTGCCGATTATAATCTGAGTGGGTATGTGTTCAAGAGTATTTTAGGTTTCGGTCTCGGCTACACTCAGATTATTTCCCGTCACAACGACAAATGAGACAAAGACTTAAAAAATGAAAAATAAAAAGTACAGACTGTATTCCTTTTCTTTTGTCCTTTAAATTTCTTCTCCTTTCAGCTTATTCCTTTTCAAGGGTTGCCACAGGGAGTCATCTTGCTATGTCTCAGTCTGCATTCTCTGTTCTTTTCTTTTGTCCTTTAAATTGTTCATTTTAAAGTCATTTGATTCATTTCCTGTACCGCAACCAGTATATCTGTAGGTTTCCAGCCACACTAACTTTCCCCACAGCTGCCGCTCATCCTATTCAGCCGCCACTTTACACCTCCGACGTTGGAACGTTATGATGCCTGTAAATAATGGACAGTCGGTAAACTTGTTCCCAAACAGTTTAACTAAACTTTGATTTTTTTCTCCAGCGACTTCCAAGTCCTGTTCCTCCAGGACCTCCTTGTTCCTTGTGACTTCACCATGTCATCATCTTGTCCCTTCATCCACCCAAACATCAACCTGAATCAGCAACTACCAAACAACAACAACCTGCTCCTCTGTCCACTGATACTCACCTCTTCCGGTTCATCTCACCTCCTGTGGAAACGTAGGACCTCATCTCTCCCTCCTTAATATCTCTCCCTCCTCTTCAGCTTCTTCTAGAACAAGATCAACCACAAACACAATATATTATTTATTCCAAACTGAAGAACCACAGATACTCCCCTTGTCTGTTTTCCCTCCAGCCTTGAACATCATCGCCTGTAAATAAAAGCACTTACCTTTTTGTGCGCTCGACTCTATCTTTTCCTCAGTCTGCTAACTTGTGGTCAACATAGTATAACATCATGTTAATATCTTTGTTTTTGTAATTTTGAAGTTAGAATCCTGTGCAAATCTTCTATCAGTGTCGCTGTTTTCAGTGTCGGACTTGAGATGTGTAGGGAGGATTAGAAAAAGCACACGATCCTATCCATTATCAGATAAAATACTAATAAAGCTTGGAGGAATGAATTTTGCCTGCCATCTTTAATGACCAAGTTTTAAACAAAGACCTTAGACAATCTATTGGAGCTCAAAGTGTATGTTGCAGATGACTCTCAGCTTCTACCACACCTAATTTTAGCTCAGTATCAGTAAAATGACTTGTGGTTTGCTAAACTGATTAGCGGTGACAGCCTGCTTGAATCAGGCTAACCCCAAAAGTTAACCAGCCCTACATCTAATGGTTACTTTCCAGAGTTTCATTTAATCCATCCAGTGATTTACGAGTTATTTTGATAAGCAGACGAATGAGGACACTCATACAGATTCATGTAGTTTTGTGACCATCTGACGTTTAGTGTTGTATGGTAAGGGGTCTTGCCAAAACAGCAGAATGTTCCCTGTTGAGACAAAGACTGCGATCAAATTTAAAATCCAAGCATAAAATAACCAACTACCAATATGTACTTTATTAAACAACATTCCAATGCTGCTTTTTGGATTAAGAATTTTCATTCAACCTTTAACAATTTTCAGTCAGGTCATCTGGACAGTTTCTTTTTTTGCTGAAATGTTTCACCTTCCATCCAGAAGGCTTCATCAGTCAAGGACACACAAAACCGATTCTTCCCCCGAACAGCTTACTGCAAAGTGGAACAAACCAGTTATGTTGGTGCTAAAATGGTGTCTTTGGCATGCCCCCTCCTCCAATGCCGGCCCTCTTCTTCGTCGACAGTCATGTCAAACTGGTTCAAAACCAAAAAAATCCATGCTCAATAATCCAGGTATGCAGTTATATACAAGAATCTGTGTTGTGTGTGTTCCTTGACTGATGAAGCCTTCCGGATGGAAGGTGAAACGTTTCAGAAAAAAAACAAAAAAACTGTCCAGATGACCTGACTGAACATTGTTGGATTGTAGACCTGGATTATTGAGCATGGACTTTTTTGGTCATTCAACCTTTATTTATACAGGTTGATCCCATTGAGCCTCAGGGACTCATTTACAAGTTATTCAATTTATTTACAAGCATTTATAAGCAATTAAAAGCTAATGTCCCAAATTGTCTAAATTTTATTTCATACATGAAACTTTGGTTTCATAATGTGGATTAAACCATATATTTTATTGTTTTCCAATAAACACAAATGCAGAAATCTGAATCTGCACCTTCTAATGCTCCTGGTTGTCCAGAAGCTGCTTCCATTCAGATTAGATTTGTAAAAATAATTCACATTTTTCCTTTAGAGTTCCTCCACATCACCAAGCAGAGTCTTGACTCTGCAGTGTTTCTGTCCGAGCTCTTTTTGTTTTTCATGACTGCAGCAGGCTGAAGAAACGGCCAGTAAAGTTGTGTAATGAGACAAATTCAACACAAGTCCTGTCACTTTATAGCCTTGTGGAAGCTTGTTTGTTTGAGGTTTGCCCTCTTCGGAGCAAGTCGAAGAGCCTTGAAAACATTGGTTCATTTTCAGCCGCACAAACAACCCCCTCAAGTGACCTCGGATGAGAGTCGGTCCTTGTTTTCAGTGGGACTCTGTAAACAACCCCAGATTGATGTTGCAGAGGATTTTACACAAAACTCTTTTCCCCTTCAGGTGCAATGGTCAAGTTTTACCCAGTCATGGAGTGTGGGTGAAAACTTACACAGCTAGTTTAAATGTATCTTCTTGTTTCTTGTCTGTATGCTAGCTTTGATGTCATCAGTGTTATCAAACTTTCTATCCAATAAAAGTGTACTTCTCAAAATCACAAGATTGTTCTTCATCTCCAGCCAGCAAATAAAGAGCTGTCAAGCTGACACGGACTAAAGGAATGGATCAAAAGAGCAATCTGGAAGGGGGGTGCACTAGACTGACAGAACAGCTCAACATAATTAATAATAAATGGCCAAATAGGGGAGTTACCACAGAATTATGTCAAACTTTCCAGAATTTCTGCAAAAGCTCATGACAGAAATGAAAGCAGCTGGAATAAAAAAGTGTCCTACAGGCCATGATGTGTTAAAAAAAATGTTTGATCGACTACAAAACTGAAAGATGGTACTCCTTTGTTAAGAAAAAAGTTCAGCATAAGCATTTGAGGACAGCTTTCCAAAGAGCATCAGCATCATCCGAAGGAAACGTGTGTAAAACCACTGACACCAGGAGTTGGAACTGAGCTGATTTCTCTGCAGCCTTAATTTGGGTTTTATTTTAAACAGAGACTTCTGTTCAAGTCTTAAAGTGTTAAAAACCTACTTCTGACATTCCACAGGCTTGAAACACAGCAATAAAGACTACTTATGGGACAGATCTGGTTGGCAGATCATAGACTGAGGAAGGCCTCCGGATGGGGGATGAAACATTTCTCCCTTAAAGAAACTGGTCCAGATGAAATGATTTAACCTTTTTTTGTTGTTAAAAGAGACTTCTGTTTTTCCATGTCTCCTCCTTTTTCTCAGTAAATGTACTGACAAGGATTTTTTGCTAACATTCTGGCAGTACATTCATGCATGGCATTCAAACTGCAGCTTAGAAACAAATAAAAATAGATATTTCCTAGATTCATATTTTGTTTTTCGACAACCAGCTGATGAACTTTCCATGTTTGTCTGAACTCCTACGATGCACACAACAGCTGACTGCTTCAGATGTGAAGGAAGCTGTGGTCTCTACTTTAGATAGTTGTCGCTTCTTTGTTTCGGTACTGGCAGTTAACGAAGAGGAATAAAAACACAAGACGTCTGTACCGTGAGCGTTTGGTACAGATACGTGCACTGTTGCACCCTTAGTAAATACTGTAAACAGTTGTATATGCTCCTTAAGAAAATAAGCATTAAAAAATTTAAATTGAAACTGCTTTTACTTTTTTCATTCAACCTTTATTTATACAGGTTAGTCTCATTGAGCCACGAGGACTCATTTACAAGAGAGACCTGATTTTAAAAAAGAACACAGATGAGGTACGCACAACAGTAGACAATTGTGTTAAAAGCATATAAATGAAAAGTAAATAGAAGAAATTATATAAAAGTAAACAAAAACAGCTACATTATAGAGCCATGTGAAATACTAAAAACAGGAACATGTCTGCGTTGGTTTTTGCAGTGAACCTCATGGTTGTTAAAAATCCCTTAGAGAGATCAAAGTTGACAACTTCAGATATTTTTGCAAGGTGTTCCAGGTTACAGGAGTGGAGTAAAAGAAGGTCCTTTCGCCAAGTTCAGTCTGCACTGAGGGAACACTGCAGGTAATTATGTTCTCATGCGCGCACGCTGTAGCTGCACTGACGCAGTGACATGTAGGAGGAGATGTATGAAGGTAACAGACCAAGAAGTGATTTAAAGACAAAAATGTACCGGTGTGAGAGTCTGCATGAAGTTAATGATGTCCAGTTAACCAGTGAATACAGGGTGCAGTGATGGGTACGGTAGTTACAGCCAGTTATGAATCTTAGTGCACCATGATAGACAGTGTCCAACATCTGCAGGGTGCTTGTAGGAGCATTCATGTAAATAATGTCACCGTAGTCAATGGAGGGAAGGAAAGTAGCAGTTACAAGACGTTCCTTGGCATTCAGAGTTAGACAGGATTTATTTTTAAAAAACAAACCCAGTTTTACTTTCAATTTCTTTACCAAGTTTTTGACATGAGGCTTAAAAGAGAGATGCAAACCAAGATACCTAAGTATTTGTAAGAATCGACAAACTCAATAAGGACACCATTTGAAGATAAAATAGACGAAAGGACTGCTGGTAACAACTTCCTGTTAGAAAACAACATCCTTTTTGGTTTTATCATCTTTTAACACAAGTTTGAGACGAAACAAATCTGACTGAATGATGTCAAATGCAGACTGTACAAGCTAGAAATCCTTAGCAACTGTACTAACTTGACAAAAAAACAACTGTGTTATCAGCATAGAAATGTAAGGATGCATCAGAAATGAACTGACCTACATTACTTGTGTTGCTTGTGAAGAGCAGGGCTTAATTTGAACCGGATCCTGCCAGAACAGGAGCCAGGAACTCTCTTATTTTGAAAGGGTGCATTCCAGCAACTGTTTGCATGGATTCGGTAACTCTAAGGCGTACTAATAATAAAGTTATGAACAAATATGACTGCCTCGAAGTAATAAAACTTACCACATATACCACATGTGGTGGAATGACAGATAAAGAACCTTGAATCCTTGAATCCTTCATAGTGCAGCCACACGGCTTGCTGTTTTCTTGCTTGCAAACATTTTTATTCAGTGAGACTGTAATGGAAAAATTAGCCAGCATCCTTACAATTTTGAGTTGCTGACTCAGGGGCAGTCCTAGCCTGTTTGGTGCCATGGTTGAACAACCCCCTCCTACAATCCTGTATTACTCAACAATCTCCCCCCACTCCACCCGTGGGTGCGTGGACACACTTTGCCATGCCATGTCATTTAGAGTACCATGTACCAGCACAGACACATGGGGTTTCTTTGAATGTATTATTCAAAAACGTTAAATTAAAGAAACTAGAATAATACTATAAACACACAGAGTAAGACACTCTTTTGCTCAATTCTCTTCTTTTTCTTTTCTATTTTTACTAAACTGTGCACCTGATGACTTTGACCTGTTCTTGTCCATCTTTCATGTGTGTAATTGGCACTCCCCCAACATGAGTCAAAACAACTTAGGCCTAAACTGATTCACCTTCCTTAGTGTGCAGATTAATTTTGTATTATTATTTTTAACAATTTCAAACAAATAAGCTGTGAAATATTGGTTATGTTCACAATATTATGAATGAAATGTACTTTGTTTGGGACCAATCAATGGTGTGATTTACTTATGAACAATTTGTGTTAGGTGTGCTATTAAAAGCATCCCTGTCCCAGCAAAGGAAATGAGATAATCCACTTTCCCTCCTTTCACAACCTGTGTGTCAGACCTCAGCAACAAGCTACATGCCCAAAAGCTGGTGGAGGATACCCACTCCCCACAAGTAGGCAATAGAAAACCGATATGTAGACTAGACAGGCTATATGAAATAATGCGTTTTAATTTTTGAGGGGGAGGGCAGGGGCGGAGCTGGGTGCTCATGCCACCCTCGACGAGATGCTGTCCTGGGCAGCTGCCTATATCACCCATATCAAAAACTGCCACTGTGCTGACTAGTCTCCAATGGTTGCACCCCATTGAGATACTAATTTTCTGCCTAAATAGAGGGAAAGTTTTTCAACACAAAGTCAGAAGTTACGATCTATCTATGAAGCTCGCAGGAAAGTCACAAATAATCCTGAAGCTCAATTATCCACACGCAGATCAACCTGGACGTGGATTGTGGGCTTCGTCGCTGTAGAGTAGGTCTGAAGAACTGGAACCAAGCCTGACTGGAACCAAGCTGCTGTTCTGCAGAGCTGGTGAGTAAAAATTTTTACACAGAGGACTCTCGGAGACCGGCTTCACCTGAGAGACAAGGAATGTGGGGTGGATCCTCATTGAGCTGGGGAGTTGAAGGCGGACTGCTGTGGGGTTGATTATCCTTGTAATGGTGAATGGACCAATGAAACGTGGAGCCATCTTTCTTGGAATGCCCTTCAGTTGAATGTCTCTCGTAGAAAGCCACACCTTTTGGCCCACCTGGTAAGACGGGGCGGAGGAGCGGTGTCGGTCGGCGTACCTCTTGTTTTGAGCTGCGGTGCGAAGAAGAGCTGCTCGCATTTGCAGCCAAACGCGTCGACATCGACGGAAGTGATGCTGGACAGACGGCACCGTGATGTCCGTCTCAAGACTAGGAAACAGAGGAGGCAAGTATCCCAGAGAGGCTTCGAATGGTGACATACCTGTGGCCGTGGATCTGTGAGCGTTGTGGGCATACTCTACCCACACCAGATGTTGAGACCAGGCTGAGGGATTGCTCTCCACGACACAACGAAGGGTGTTCTCAAGTTCCTGGTTACACCTCTCAGCCTGGCCGTTAGACTGCGGGTGGTAACCCGAAGTCAAACTTGCAGACGCCCCTAGGGTTTTACAAAATGAGTGCCAGACCTGGGAAATAAACTGTGGTCCATTGTCAGAAACAATGTCAGAGGGAATATCGTGGATTCGAAAAACATGCTGGACTAACAATTGTGCGGTCTCGAGAACAGAAGGTAATTTGACTAGGGGAATGAAATGAGCCGATTTGGAAAATCGGTCAATGACTGTCAAGATAACCGTGTTACCTTCAGACGGGGGAAGTCCAGTGACAAAGTCCACTGATATGTGGGACCAAGGGCGGCTGGGTGAGGGTAGTGGTTGTAGGAGTCCGGCCGGGGGTTGATTACCTGTCTTATTGCGGGCCCAAGTGGCACAGGCAGCAACAAAGTCCTTAACGTCCTGGGTCAACATCGGCCACCAGAAGTGGGACTTAGTTAGGGACAACATGCGGGTAACTCCTGGGTGACAAGATAGTTTGTTAGTGTGAACCCACTCCAGTACCTTAGCCCTCATGACAGAGGGGACGAACAGGGTTCCGGGGGGTCCCAGGCCGGGATCGGGCTCCTCCTTGTGGGTATCGCGGACCTCTTGTTCAATGGGCCATGTGAGAGCCCCCATGATGCATGTTGATGGAACGATATGTTCCTCGTGTTCAGGACCATTTGGGGGAGAGAATTGTCGGGACAGGGCATCCGGTTTGACATTCTTAGAACCAGGCCTATAAGTCAATATATAATGGAACCGATTAAAGAATAAGGACCACCGTGCCTGTCTGGGGGTTAATCTTTTAGCGTCCCTGAGATAGGTCAAATTTTTGTGGTCGGTCCATATGAGGAAGGGTGTCTCCGTACCCTCCAACCAATGACGCCACTCTTCTAAGGCCAGCTTGACGGCTAGTAATTCGCGATTTCCCACATCGTAGTTACGCTCGGCTTGGGACAAACGCCGAGAAAAGAAAGCACAGGGGTGTACCTTATTGTCTCTGGGGGATCTCTGAGAAAGGACGGCACCTACCCCAGTATCGGAGGCGTCCACCTCCAGGATGAACTGGCGTTTGGGGTCAGGATGGCAGAGGATGGGTGAGGTTGAAAAAAGTTGTTTCAATCTGTTGAAGGCAGTGTCTGCTTCTGTAGTCCATTTGAATGTTCTATTAACGGAGGTAAGTTGGGAGAGTGGTGCGGCAATACGACTGTAGTCTCTAATGAAGCGTCTGTAGAAGTTTGCAAAACCAAGAAAGCGTTGAAGCTGTTTACGGGTTTCAAGAACGGGCCATTCTACAACTGCTTTGATTTTCTCAGGGTCGGTACGATAATGTCCTTCCCCGAATATAAACCCCAGAAAGGAAACAGATGAGGTATGGAACTCACATTTCTCGCCTTTGACAAATAATTGATTTTCATACAGCCGCTGAAGAACTGTTCTGACCCTCTTGATGTGTTCCTCCTTGTCATGAGAGTAGATTAGGATATCGTCAAGATAAACAAAAACGAACTCCCCTAAAAAATCTCTGAGTACGTCATTGACTAACGCCTGAAAGACTGCAGGAGCGTTAGTGAGACCAAATGGCATGACTAGATATTCGAAATGACCCAAAGGGGTCCGGAAAGCCGTCTTCCATTCATCGCCCTCTTTAATACGCACCAAATGATAAGCGTTACGCAAATCTAGTTTAGTAAAGATGGTGGCCGATTGTAATTGTTCATGTATGGAATCAATAAGCGGAAGAGAGTATTTGTTCTTGACCGTAATGTTATTTAAACCCCGGTAATCGATGCAAGGACGGAGGGTCTTATCCTTTTTGGACACAAAGAAGAACCCGGCCCCTACCGGGGAGGTGGAAGGACGAATAATTCCGGAGTCAAGTGACTCCTCAATGTACTCCTTCATGGAGTCCCTCTCTGGGCCTGAGAGGTTGTACAGACGACTGGCTGGTAAGGGAGCCCCCGGAAAAAGATCAATAGCACAGTCGTATGGTCGGTGCGGCGGCAAGGACAAAGCTCTCTGTTTACTGAAAACAGGAGAGAGATCGTGATAACCAGAAGGGATGGAGGTTAAATCAATCTGTTCTATGTTGGGGTCTTGTTTAATGGTATTGGAGATTCCTGAGCGGAGACAGTGTCTTAGACATCCTCCACTCCATTTCTCTACTCTGCCGAGTTCCCAATTAATGTGGGGATTGTGGAGCCTTAACCAGGGGTATCCTAAAATTACTTGGTCATGGGGTGAATCGAAAACAAAGAAACTGATGTGTTCATGGTGGTTGCCGGATGTAATTAAGTGTAGGTCATTGGTGCGGTGTTGAACCTGGGCTAGAGTGTCCCCTGTAATTCCTGCGATGGAGACGGTGGGTATTTTTACTGTGGGTAGTGAAAATTCGGATACCAGACTCTGACTAATTAAATTTTGTTCAGCGCCGGAGTCTATGAGTGCAGAAACGGGGAAACGGTTATGATTACACTGAATGACCGTAGAAATGGTCAATCTACTTAATGGGGAGAGCGAAGAAGTCCCCACCAATATCTCCCTCTTTATTGGTGGGTGTTCTCGTTTCCCCGAAACGGACAAGCGGCAATAAGATGCTTATCTTGACCACAATAAAAACATAACCCTTGTTCTCTGTGTTTGTGTCTAACGTTGGGGGCAAGATGGGTGCTTCCCACCTGCATGGGATCTGACTCAGGAAGAGTGAGTGAAGGAGGTGACGCGTGGGTTGAAAGACTCTGGGATTTAAAAAACGAGGTCGACTCTTTTCCACGGACAAAATTAGGTAACGGACCTAAACCGGAAGTGGTGGTACGTCGGGAGTTGTAGTCCCGTTCCCGCTGACGTTCGCGGAAACGCTCATCGATAGAAATGGCCAGATTAATGAGAGCATCGAAATTGGACGGCTCGTCCCTAGCGGCGATCTGGTCCTTTAACGGATCCGATAACGAATTTAGGAAAGTTCCCTGTAGTGCTCTCTTGTTCCATCCGGTTTGTGCGGCGAGGATGCAGAACTCGAGGGCGTGTTCGGCTACTGGTCGCCGGCCCTGACGTAAGCCCAGGAGACGTTTCTCTGCATTGGGACCCGATAATGGTCTGTCGAATATCCTGCGAAACTCGGTAAGTACACTACTAAACGTAATAACTTTTAAATCATGCTGGCGGAGAAAAGAAGTTGCCCACCGGAGTGCGTTACCCTTTAACTGGCTCGTAAAGTAGGTGATCTTAGCGTTCTCTGAGGAGTAGAGCCTGGGGGCTCCGCTGAATGCGAGCTCACATTGGAGGAGAAAGCCGTCACATTGTTCTGGGTCACCGGAAAAAAGTTCGGACGGTTTTACCAGTAGTTGAGGCTCCAATGAGTGTCCCGCCGAGCATGTGCACGTGTGACTGTTCTCAGGGGTTTCTGCTGCGACTGTAGGAGGAGAAGGAGAAAGAGTCTGTTTAATTGAATAAACCATACCCCCCAGCTCCTGTAGATTAGCTTGAGTTTGCTGTTGTTGCTGGATCATTTGTGAAAGGATCTTCTCAAGCTGGTTAACTCGCTCAGTTTGCGACGAGGACGTGGCTTGGTCGTTCCGAGCCTCGTTCTGGGTTTGGTCTGGCTGGAGCATTTCTGTTGTATGTGCGGGCAACCCAGTTGTAACGAGACCCAGAACGACACAAGACTCAAGCTACAAAAAGTGAAGTTTATTTACAGTGATGTTAGAAAAGTATATACAATATATATAGGTCCCTGGGACTGGAACTCCTGGAAGAGGGAAATAGTTTGTTCAGGTCGGGAGCAGGTAAGTGACACAGGAGAAAGGATTTGATATTTGTTGTTTCTGTCTTACAGCTTCTTCGGTACTGGAGTGAGTTCAGGAGTCCCAAGATGCATGAGTCCCAGCAACAGGGTTCAGATATCCAAGGTCCACAGGTCTGGGTTTCGTGAGACCAGACAGGATGTCGAGAGATCAGGACTGGAATGGCACGGCCAAAACGAGGAACTGCTGGCATAGGAAGCACAAGGTCAGTATCACAAATACTTGAGAACATAAAAGGCTGAGAGCACTAGTACCGGGAGGGAATCAATGCTCCAGCATCGAGTAGTCTTGACTGCAGCCTTAAATAGGAGTCGATGCTCATCAGGGAGATGACCGCCAGGTGTAAGTCGTTAGCGGCCATCTTGGGAGCTGCAGCAGAGCTACTCTCACAGGGAAGGGTTTATAAAGCCTTGAAACATATTAACCCCTGCGATAAGTGAGGGACTATTGTATTTTGTGTGGCAAGGTGGAGAAGTTATTCTGTCTTGAATATTTTGTTTTTAACTAAAAACACTAAACCTGTGCTGTCCATCACCTGTGATTTGATGTTTTCATGGCTTGGCGACTGTGAAAATTCAACATATTATTGTAAGATGCCTTTACATCAAGTGACAAACTGTCCAAAATGCATCAGCAGCTTGTTGCTATATACGGTCTCATATTGCAAACACTATTTTCTATTGAACATGGTTAAGTCATTTTTCAGAAAATGCTTTTAGCGTATGGCATGATGTGATGTTAGAAAATTTAAATATAGAGTATCAATCATGCACATGATTGCACTCACGTACCATCGAACAAAATGGCTTTTTTGAACAAGCTGGATGCTTTTTCCTATCACGAATCTGGAGGTCACAGCATCCAAATTTATTGTCAGAGCACAGGGCAGTTTTCCATCATGCCTGATACATTACATGATCTCAGAGTACCAGAGACATCAGCAATATGTCCCTCAAGAAAGATTGTTTTATGATCAACTGTATTGGCTGACAATGGTTTCTCAGTGACAACATTACACAAATACATATTTTATTGTGGCACGCTCTGAAGACTTTAATGGTCAGTAAATTTAGCAGCGTGGTCCCTTCCAAACATTTGTTTTAAAGGTTGATTACTATTTTAAGCAACTACATGTTTGTTCCATTTAAGTTTGTTGAAAAAATAAAATAATAATAATGATAATAATAATTTGAAGGACACATTTTCCTTACTTCTACATAAAGCTTTTAAAACAATGACAGTAAATAACAATCTTTCTATATTCAAACAGAAAATATTTTGTAAATACACACATTGATTGATTGATTGATTGATTGATTGATTGATTGATTGATTGATTTGGCTAAATGAACCCAATGCAGGAAAGCTGAAAAAGACACTTTGGACACTGCATGAATAATAAAAGCAAATGTTAAAGAAGCAACATGACTTTATGTACTGTAACACAGCTGGCAAACATGATTAAAAATGTCTTTATGAGGGGAGTGCACAAAAATAATCCTTGACTTTCTTATTAGGGCGTATGAGTGAACCTTGTTCTGTCTGTGCCTGCAGGGGAAAATATATTTCTAAAGGTTCTGTGGGTGATAAAAAAAAAAAAAAACTTTGCTCCACAAACTCATTTCAAAGAACAGATCAGACACAAATTTAAACACGAAGGCGTTCTGAGGCAGTAAACGTGAATGGACTGCAAACTATGTAACATGAAATCAAATGAAAACGAATAATTAAGCAGAAGCAGGTTTGACAGAGATAAAAGTTGAGTCATAAGAAAAAATATGTTTCTTGAAGGAAAGAAAAAAGTTCAAGATTTGCATTTTGCAAAATATTTACAAGCATTCAATCATTTATCTCATCTGTGTAAAAATATATAAAAATAAAATAAAAATGTTAAATGTTATTTGCCTTTTTGACTTTTTAAACTATTTATGCCTTTTCCACTAACACAAGTTTTCAAAAGCAATATTTTTTGATTGTTGTTTCTAAAAATATCCAAGTAAACATGACACCATTTCTTGAAATCTATTCAAGGAATAAATTTGCACAGAAATATACAAAAATGACCCAAAATGCCGTAGTAACCATGCCAGGCCTGTATGTACTGCTGTAATGCTGCTCAAAACAGGAAACAAGCATGTGCATAATTAAACATGTGCATAATGAAACGTGCATAATGAAACATGTGCATAATGAAACGTGCATAATGAAACGTGAATAATGAAGCATGTGCATAATGAAACGTGAATAATGAAGCATGTGCATAATGAAACGTGAATAATGAAGCATGTGCATAATGAAGCAGGTGCATAATGAAGCAGGTGCATAATGAAACATGTGCATAATGAAACATGTGCATAATGAAGCAGGTGCATAATGAAACATGTGCATAATGAAGCATGTTCACAATGAAACATGTGCATAATGAAGCATGTGCACAATGAAACATGTGCATAATGAAACATGTGCATAATGAAACATGTGAATAATGAAGCATGTGTATAATGAAGCAGGTGAATAATGAAACATGTGCATAATGAAAAATGTGCATAATGAAGCAGGTGCATAATGAAACGTGCATAATGAAACATGTGCACAATGAAACATGTGCATAATGAAACATGTGCATAATGAAACATGTGCATAATGAAACATGTGCATAATGAAGCATGTGCATAATGAAGCATGTGCATAATGAAACATGTGCATAATGAAACATGTGCATAATGAAACATGTGGATAATGAAACATGTGCATATTGAAGCATGTGCATAATGAAGCATGTGCATATTGAAGCATGTGCATAATGAAACATGTGCATAATGAAACATGTGGATAATGAAACATGTGCATATTGAAGCATGTGCATAATGAAGCATGTGCATAATGAAACATGTGCATATTGAAGCATGTGCATATTGAAGCATGTGCATAATGAAGCATGTGCATAATGATAGCACACAGGGTGCAAAATATAAACACAAGATGAAGACAAAACCCTCATGTTGTAAGTTAATTGAGAGGCAGGGCTATGGGGACATCATTTTTAAAGTCCAACACCCCCCATCATGGTCCCAAATGCTCTTAAGGCGTAGTCACTGTAGTAAAATACAATGGTTATATGTATTTTCACATTTTGGCCACGTAAATGTTTAAGAAATGTTTTTGAAAAAGAAACAAGTTACAGAAATACTGAAGGTTGATGGCGTCACGTAGGGACGAGGCACTGGCAGGAGAGTGTATTCCACATAGAGGCATAGTGAGGATGATTTTAGTGGAGAACAGTCAAACGATGTAAAAGATATTTAGGATGACAAAGTCCATGATTATTGAGCATGGACTTTGTTGTTTTCAACCAGTTTGACAAGACTGTCAACAAGGAAGAGGGCCGGCAATGGAGGAGGGGGCGTACCAAAGAGACCATCTTAGCACAAGCAGAACTGGTTTGTTCCACTTTGGAATAAGTTGTTGGGGGAAGAATTCATTTTGTTGTGTGTTTCCTTGACTGATGAAGCCTTCTGGATCGAAGGCAAAATGTTTCAGCACAAAAAAAAAGAAACTGTCCAGATGACCTGACTGAAAAATGTTAGATATCTAGGATGATTTATCACAATTGAGGCAACACCCAGAGTAATAAGACTGAGGCCAACAGACTCAAGCTCTTTAAGTAATTTAAATGACTTTATTTACAGTGTGAGATATTTGACCCCAGCTGTGCTCCTCCTCTTTGTCTCCTCTTCTTCGTCGCACTGGCAAAGGAGAAGCCTGAGTGTCTGCAACGGAGGAGGAAACTGTTGCTCAATTGTCTGCATCTTGGTTCCCATCATTCCTGATGCACCCTTGCATCTCTATGCTGACGACACAGTTGTTTATTGTCGAGCTAACACAGTTGCCAAGGTTTTTCAGCTTCTACAGTCTGCATTGGCATCATTCAGTCAGATTTGTTCCACCTCAAACTGGTGCTAAATGCTGACAAAACCAAAGGGATGTAGTTTTCCAACAGAAAGTCTGTTCCAGCAACTCTTCCTCCCATCTCTTCCATGAATGGTGTTCCTATAGAGTTTGTAGATTCTTATAAATACTTGGGAATCTTGGTTGATGCACATCTCTCCTTTAAACCACATGATGAAAACTTGATAAAGAAAATTAAATTAAAACTGGGTTTCTTTTTCAGAAATAGATTTTGTTAACTCTGACTGCCAGAAAACACCTTGTAACCGCTACCTTCCTACCAGCCATTGACTATGGTGACACTATTTGCATGAATGCCCCTGCCAGCTGCTTGCAGATGTTGAATACCATGGCGCACTAAGATTCAAAACTGGTTGTGACTACAGTACCCATCACTGCACCTGTACTCCTTGGTCAGATGATCATCATTATCTACACGTAGGCTCTCACACTGGCTCATTTTCATCTATAAATCCCTCCTTGGTCTGCTGCATTCTTATATCTCCTCTCACGTCACACCGTCAGTGCAGTTACAACATGCGCTCTCAGGACATCGTTACCTGCAGCATTCCCTCAGTGCGGACTGAAATTGGCAAAAAGGCCTTTTCCTGCAACCTGGAACACCTTGCAACAGGAACTGAAGCTGTCCTCCTTAGTTTTTTTAAGGGGTTTCAAACATTTTTTTTAATGTCAATAGAAAAATCAAAGCAAATACGTCCTTGTTCTTAGTATTTTACCTTGTTTTACGACACCCTGATTTATTGTTTTATAACACTGCTTTTATTTTAACTGCATTTTCACTGTACTTTATTGTTATTATTGTTTGTTGTTATTGTTGTCTGTACTTTTAATGGTCTGTCTGGAACAGGTCTCTCTTGTAAATGAGTCCTCGTGGCTCAATGAGACAAGTCGGTATAAATAAAGGTTGAATGAAAAAAAAAGTTTTCAAGAGCAGTTCAGAAAATTTGAATCATTTGTAAATGTCACATGTTCATTAAGGACACGCCAAAGTTGCTCCAGTTTGCAACATACAGGACTTAGAATTTGCTCCAAATATAGTAATCAGTACCAGAAAGCAATAATTCTCATTGTGTGAAAACGGCAGTGGATCAACAGCCCCGAAGGAGAGAAACGATTCATTTCCATGTTTATCTCCATCACGGCAGACACAAATTAAAAGCCCAGATTACATGCAGTTGGTCACTAATCAGATTTTCCTCAGTGTCTCCACTGCAACACTTGTCTGTAAAAGCCTCTGACAAAATGTTTGCATTAATCCAAGCTCATACTCTACCATCTACTTTTTGTTTATTGCCACTTCCCCTGGAAAAAAAAAAAAATCACATTCTCTCTGTTTCAGACCCTTTGGGATAGTGTCTTGTGATGCTGGACTTTTTTCTTTCTCACATTTATCCAAAATATGTTCAGAGGGGCTGAGGTCTTGTGACTGCTGACAGAAAGCCATGCGGGCAAATAGCTCTGATTTGTGTTTAGCTTTACTGTGTTGCCGAAGAACACAACTCCAGGTGGTTGAGAGAGGCCAAACTGCACTGCACATCATCACATTTCAAGGCTGTGCATCTGTGTGGGGAAAAAGACTGAACATGCAAACCACCTGCTCGTCCACAGAGCGTCTTTCTGCTTTGGAAGCAGTTTCTCGTTAACTGAATGTTCAGTATCAGTAAGGTTCAAATTTTCTTTAATCATAAAAGTACAAATGTGTGTTTTCAGCAGTAAACTGCGCTTATTTTTGTATATTTATAACTGATTTGGAAATGTTTATTGTGCATTCAGCGTTTCTTTTCCCCGCTTTTGTCTGTTTTAAAAGCTGTTTACTCGATTTGCTGCATCTCTGCACGATGTCAAGGTGTTTTGTCTATCCCAGGGCAAAACCTTGTTTAAAGTGTTTCAGTCGTAAGAAATCAAAATAAAAGTTATGCATTTCAACATTTTATGTGTACAGCATTTGTCTGATGTTTTATCTTCTCCTGCACTGCTAATGTCCAAAAAGTAGGGATGTACAATATTGGATTTTTGGCTGATATTCGATATGCCGATATGTTAAAACTTATTTGGCCGATAACCGATATCGATACCGATATTTTTATATACTTTCCTACAAAAATTGTGTAACAGCTCTAAGAGCTGGTGACATACAGTATTAGCATTAGTCACATGTGATGCTGTCTCACTTGTGGAGGCTTGTTCCAGGTTCCTAGCTGCAGTGTGGGATCCTCTGCACTCTTGTGCGTGAAGGACAGACTTTTTAAATTCAAAGTTTTTGTCTGTCCATTGTGCTGTAAGACTAATCATGCTAACGAGGCTAACACGATGTCCAAATGTCTGTGGTAAAACTCACCCAACAAGTCGTGCTATTGGCTATTAGCTTCTCAATGATGTTGGAAATGATGCCTTGTAACTCGGATAATGTTACGTCGGAAATATATCTCGGACTGCGGACGATGTAGTTAGGCTCAACTTAGTCCATAAATCTTCGGAATCTGACATCCTCACCAACAAAAAATAAAACTTCCACATCGCTGACATTTTGAATTTTCCTCTCCGCCGTGAGATCAGGTAGACGCATGTGACATTATGTTGTGCTGCTGCTGCAGGCAAAAACAGCGTCTTTTATATTGGTGAGTTGTTTTAATGAAATGGCCGATGTCCGATATTTAACTTTATTGCTAATTTGGGCCGATACAGATACCATGCCGATAATATCGTGCATCCCTACCAAAAAGGTTAAAATTAAGACTGATTGTGTTTAAAGTATATTTCTAAGAAAATCAGCAGACCTTATAGGAATGTATATCATCCACCTTCTTTCATACTATATTTATAAACTAAGTCCATTTTATCTTGAAAAGAGCTTCTGCTGCTTGAGCAAATCTTCAAAATAATACAGTTGCACAGAAACAAAAGTGTATATATTCTGTTAGCGCTCCATCTTGAAGAAATGACAGCATTAAACCCATTTTTGTTATTTTTAAGTTTGACCTGTTGTAGCCCTCATGAATTGTGTCGACTCCAAAAGTCAAAGGAAGGAAGCGTTGGGACTGATCAGGTCCTTTTATGATGTCAACTCAGTGAGTGTCTTCATTCAACAAGAGCCTTCCCAATCAAAGACGGCAACTGGACTATCTCCATCTACACAGACAGGTCAAAGCATTTTCACACAGCAGGTGGCCACTTGACTGTCAGTAAAACTCACAGAAAGTCCTTGTGGTCTGAAAACAAAGACGGCAGAACTCTTCATCACTCTGTCGTCACAAAGTTGTTGTCTGTGTTCACACTCCATGGAAGCTATCCATCCATCCATCCATTATCTTTACCCGTTTATTCCATTTTGGGTCACGGGGGTCGCTGGTGCCCATGTCCAGCCATCACTGTACGAGAGGGGTACACCCTGGATGGGTCGCAAGTCCATCACAGGGCCACATAGAGACAAACGACCATTCAGACACAAATGCATGTTAGGTTGATTGGTAGCTCTTAATTGTCTCTAGGTGTGAATGAAAGAGTGAATAGTTGGCTCGTTTGTCTCTATGTGTCCCTGTGATGGACTGGAGACCTGTCCAGGGTGTCTCCCACCTCGCACACAGTGACATGGACACCTGTGTGACCCACGACTCTAAAAGGAAGAAGCGGGTAAAGATAATGGATGGATGGTATCGTTTTAATATTGTAAGGATGGCATACAAAAATATTCACAACTGCAGTGTTCTGTTACAGTTTTTAAATTTTAGTTACTTTGGCTTTGCTTTTCCTCTGGTGAGGCTACTGTGCCGTCCTAACCAAATGAAATGTAAACTGGTGTCTTTCGTCTTATTATTCACAGATGGTTCAGCTTTACGGGCAGCACGGTGGCGCAACTGGTAGAGCTGCTGCCTCTCAGTGAGAAGGTACCTGGTTCAAACCCCGGTCCAGGGGCCTTTCTGAGTGGAGTTTGCATGTTCTCTCCGTGCATGCGTGGGTTTTCTCCGGGTGCTCCGGTTTCCTCCCACAGACCAAAAACATGCATGTTAGGCTGATTGGTAACTCTAAATTGTCCCTAGGTGTGAGTGAGAGAGTGAATGGTTGTTTGTCTTGTTTGTCTCTATGTGGCCCTGTGATGGACTTGCGACCCGTCCAGGGTGTACCCCGCCCCTCGCACAGTGATTGCTGGACATGGGCACCAGCGACCCCCGTGACCCAAAATGGAACAAACGGGTAAAGAAAATGGATGGATGGATGGATGGTTCAGCTTTACAACCAGCTTCAGCCACATCCATTCATATAAATTCAGGGTCATCTCTAACTTTCACAAACTTAAGAGCCCAATCTCACCTACCTACTCAAACGATCATTTACCTTCAAAACTGGAACACAGTTCACTCCATTAGGCGAGCTTCTGTTTCCAGTATTCTTATTCTGAGTAAATTAGTCACAAATGCACCTCATAGCTGACATCTGCTGCCATGGTCACAAAAAAAATCTATTAGTGAAAGGTGTGCAACATGTTAAACATCCATTACCCAATAAAGACCAAAGTTTTCCGTGCAGTGAATAAAACAGAGTAGCATCTAACCCCATGAACGCTCGTCCGATGGAAGAATTCCCCTTGATTTGACAAAATGATCGAACCGTTCGACAGAACATCTCCACCAACTTTGAGCGCATTAGGACTTTACTGACGCAGAATCTAGTTACTTTCTCTGATGAAGCGATTCTCACAGTCGGAGAGCAGCGACAGGCCTTCCAGCCATCGAGCTGTGCAGCGTGGGATGGTAATGTGGGGTGAAATAACAGAGATTGAATATTGATCAGGTGTCTGTGTACAGCTCTGAGGCACCTCGATATAATCACTTCCACACTTGTTCTGTCTCCTTCCAAACACGCCTGACGGAGTGACGGCAGAGGATTCGGGTCTCGCAGCGCGAGATGCAATTTGTCACAATTCAGTGCGTTTTGCGCACACGCGAGCTAAGAGAGGGAGATTAGGTTATGTTTTAGTGCTGATCCTAATGCAACATAACTTAATTGTTTTGATCATCTATCTGTATAGAAAGAACACCCTCATGAAATGTAATTTAACTAGGAGGGAACTGATTAAATGTGCTGAAACTATGATTTGGATTCAGCTCCTCCACTAAATCCAGCCCTTTTTTTTAATATATCTACCGCGCACGTTTAATTGAACTGTGTCAGCAGTGTTAAAGAAGTAGCGCTCACGTCTGAGAGGCATATTGATTAGCTCCTCTTGAAGGAAAGGATCCAGCTCATTACACTTCCTGGCATCACCTCCCTTCAGGTCATCTGTCTTAATGTGGTATGACAAGCCTCAACTTTATCAAAACCAAACCTGGACATTGATTTAGACATTTAATTTTAGCTGAGAAAAACATGTTTCTGCTCCGTGTACAAGCGGAGGAAGGCAGGGGGTGTTTGTCTTGATGAAAGAGACTCCTGCTGAGGAGCCAGGTGGAGGTTTATTACCACTAAAAGCATGTTACACAAAGTTGTTGGGGTTTTTTTTGCTGCTGCATACATAAAGGATTTCTTGTTCATTTATTCTTACCTACGTCCCACAAGGAGCCTGAAACCTGAAGTCATAAAAAAAGTGGTCTTGGCATTGCATTGTGATCCCCCAGAGAAATAACTGCGAGGTTCACGATGCTTGGGAAAAAGGAAGAGGGGGAAATGGTTTCCGAGGAGGTGTAACAAGGTCAGGCGTGGGGAAAAAAGAGTTTTGCCAGCAAAAAGCAGTAGACCAAGTTTAATACTCGCAGGCTTTCAGTGCACAAATCAGCTTAAAGCTGGGAGTTCATAAAGCCGACAGCAGTGAAACAGCTAAAACGACGGCTTCACACACAATTGAACGTGTAGTCACGTGGAAAAGACGAGGGTGTCTTTTGGCTTTCTTGAACGTATTGATAAAGATAAGGTTTGTGAACAAAATGAAATAGTTTATATCTTTTAAAACCCCTTGATACAATAACAATAGATACAATATGCTTTCTGTAGGGGAAGCAGTGACCTCTGAAGCTAATGTTGGTCTGTTTAGCAGGAACATCTCAAAGAAATCTCTTTTTAAAACATTAAGCCAGTACCTCACTGAGCTGTGACTGGTGGAGACTCAAAATTGTGAGATTTGCACAGTTTTATTTTCAGTCTCATTGAATTCCTACCTAACAACACCTTTGTGATGTGTAAATACTTGGAAAATATATTTTACAACATTAATTATTTTATTGTAAGTAAATTGAGAATGGTTCAGGATGGGTTCCACATGCCACTGATGACTGGCTGGATGACGGTTTCACAGAAGTCTGTTGGAGTCAGTCTCCCCACCATCACAGACATCTACACCTCCAGATGCAGGAAGAGAGCAACATGCATCATGAAGGACCACACTCACACACACACACTTTCTGCATCGCTCCCCTCAGGAAGGAGGCTGAGGAGCATTAAGTGTAGAACCACTAGACTGAAGAACAGCTTCTACCCCGAGGCTGTTAGACTCATGGATATCTAACTAGAATAATCACTGTGAAAAATCACATCATTTCGCTGCTGATCTGTTTCATGTTGCTGCTGATCTGTTTCAGTGTTGCTGCTGATCTGTTTCAGTGT
>NC_056501.1:28065463-28068727 GCF_014905685.2 Nematolebias whitei | reverse complement strand
TGTTGCTGCTGATCTGTTTCAGTGTTGCTGCTGATCTGTTTCAGTGTTGCTGCTGATCTGTTTCATGTTGCTGCTGATCTGTTTCAATGTTGCTGCTGACCCGTTTCATGTTGATGTGTTCATGCATGCTCATCTGCTCACACAGACTCATGATCATGCTGCTCTTCAACGTAATGTTTTGAAGCTATTAGTGCTTAGTGTATATTTAGTTGATGTTTTTCTTAGTTCTTATCTTAGATCTTATTAATGTTTTTCTTTTACATTTATTGTTGGATGTAACTGGGACCCCGTGTACATAATTTCGTTCCACCACATGTACCACATGAGGTGCGAACAACAATAAAGAATCTCTGACTCTGACTATTTGACTATTTAGAGCGGAAACTAGGTGGCATGGCGGTTCAGTTGGTAGAGCTGCCACTGCTCAGCGAGATGGTTGCTAGTTCAAATCCCAACCTGGGGACCATTCTGGGTGGAGTTCGCATGTTCTCTCTGTGCATGTGTGGGTTTTCTCCAGGTTCTCCAGTTTCCTCCCACAGACCAAAACCATGCATGTTAGACTGATTGGTAACTCTAAATTGTCCCTAGGTGTGAGTTAGAGAGTGAATGTTAGTCTTGTTTGTCTCTATGTGTCCCTGTGATGGACTGGAGACCTGTCCAGGGTTCACTCCGCCTCTTGCACAGCTACTGCTGGATATGGGCACCAGTGACCCCCGTGACACGAAAAGGAAGAAGTGGGTGAAGATAATGGATGGATGGATGGATGGATGGATGGATGGATGGATGGATGGATGGATGGATGGATCAAAAACGGTTTCAATAAATTATTTTAAAAATGTTTAAAATCTTAACAACATGAGATTGAGACCACCGAGACTAATTCAAAACCAAACATTTTGGAAACATTTTGGAAACTCCCTTGCAAATGCTGTTTAGGATCAGGCTCACAGTCACAACTCAGTGAGACATCAAATGATATTTGAGGTTCTTTTCCTATAATCCAGATCTATGGTTTGTCTAGACCAGTGGTCTGCAACCTGTGGCTCCGGGGCCACATGATGCTTTTTAATCTCTTATCTGTGGCCCTTTGAAGCTTTCACCAAAACTAACGTGATACTGTATTTAATTTTTTTTCTTTATACCTACAACAGAAAATTAGTTTAAACTTTTTTTGGGGGTCAATTTTCTGTAAATTTGTGAAAAATACTACTAGTACAGGGAGCTAAATGTGTTACCGTATTTTTCGGACTATAAAAAACTGCCAGATAAGTCAAACTTTATTCAACTCATTCACAACCACATAATAACCACATAAAATCGGTTTGAGGTTGGTAAGCACAACCAGAATTAATACATAAGGCTCACTGTCGATTTTTGAGAAAATTCAAGGATTTTAAGTGCGCCTTATAGTCCGAAAAATACGGTACTACTTGATTTATACAACCTCCAGGCATACAGTGGGATCTTTTTCTAAAAAAATAAAAAATAAAATCAATAACTTGTCTGGCAAAGCGCATTTTTAAAATGTATGTTTTATTATTTCCAGCTGGTATACTTAATTTTAAGTCAGGAAAAAAGTCTCACTTAAGCCTGCATAGACACAATATAAATAATGTTTTCCCTCTTTCCTTTTACCCTAAAATGTAAAAATATCACAAAATGTAAAATGTCATTATGTATTTTTAGTTTTACAATGTCACCCCAACTGGACAGAAAAGCCCTCTTCCAACAACCTTTAAGTGGCCCATGGGCCACCAGTTGATCAGAAGCTTTTTCGGCTCCAGACAAGTTTAATTTAGTGAGCGAAGTAGCAGAAATGGCTCTTTCCATTAAAAAGGTTACATACACCGGGTCTAGACCAGCCTCCATTCCTTCTTTTAAAACTCCTTTAGCTTGCATGTTCAATAGTCTACTTTAGTTTGACTTTTAGACAAATTATCTTAATTTAACCCAGAACTCATTGTTCAATTTAGAAGTAGTTAAACAACTCAGTGGCAGTAAGATTTATACCACTGGGCTCAATGTGGAGCGTTTGTTCCGGGGATGCTGCCCTTCCAGGTCAGATTGAAACTGTTTTAATGGCAGACTCGTGCACTTTGACATCAACATTTCCAAGAACTGAATAAGATGGACCGTTCTTGGAGTTCTTGGAGTTCTTGGAGACTTCCCTTGGTCAGAATTTATTAAGGCAGGCAGACAAGGACAATTTAGCTGCTGGAGATCTACACCACTTTGGTGATTTGTCTACATAATTCATTTACTGTAATATGGAGATCTGGTTAAACCTAAAAGTGGAGATTTTAAACTGATAGTGGTGTCTGGTGGTCCTGATCTGAGCTGAATGTCCTAAAATGTCCTCCTCCTTCCACCCAGTGACAGCTGGGACAGCACTCCACCACAAACATAAAGCCGTACTGGCAGATGAATAAAAGTTAAATGGCACTCTCACTTTTTTCCTCATTTGACAGCTTTTTTTATTTTTCATTCAAGCTGCATAAAAAAAGCCAACTTCATGTGTCGTTTGTTTGAGTTCAATAGCGCTTCAGTATAGGCAGTAATTTGTGAACTCTATGTGTCTGAAATGCCAGCGTTAAGGAGAATTTACATAAAGTGTCTTGTTCGCAGCGCGGCTGGCCGTGTTTGACTGATCACATTTAACAACGTTTAACAAGTTTCACCAGAGTGACTCAACAGAAAGACACCGAGTTCAAATGCAAACACAGAGTTCTGAAGAGTTCTTCAAGAAGGTGGAGACAGCTACCATTATACTGCTGTCCTGACTCAGTCATCCAGCCATCCATCCAACATCCAGCCATCATCCATCCATCCATCCATATATCATGATCCATCCATCCATCCAACATCCATCCATCATCCATCCATCTATCACGATCCATCCATCCAACATCCAGCCATCCATCTATCATCCATCCATCCATCCATCTATCATCCATCCATCCAACATCCATCCATATATCCATCCATCATCCATCCATCCACCCAACATCCAGCCATCCATCCAACATCCATCCATCATCCATCCATCCATCTATCATGATCCATCCATCCATCCAACATCCAGCCATCCATCTATCATCCATCCATCCAACATCCATCCATCATCCATCCATCTATCATGATCCATACATCTATCATCCATCCATCCATCATCCATCCATCCATATATCATCCAGCCATCCATTCATCCATCTATCATCCATCCATCCATCTATCATGATCCATCCATCCATCCAACATCCAGCC
>NC_056501.1:27999351-28065063 GCF_014905685.2 Nematolebias whitei | reverse complement strand
TCCATCCAACATCCAGCCATCCATCTATCATCCATCCATCCATCATCATCATCCATCTATCCATCCATTCATCATCCATGCATCCATCATCCATCCATCCATCCATCATCCATCTATCATCCATCCATCCATCATCCATCCATCCATATATCATCCAGCCATCCATTCATCCATCTATCATCCATCATCCATCTATACAGACATCCATCATTATCTATTTGGGCAACTGTGGCAGAGTGGTAAGAGCAGTCGTCCTCCAATGCAAGAGTTGGGGGTTTGAATCCAGCAGCAGTCACATACCGAAGTGTCCCTGGGCAAGACACTGAACCCCTCATTGCCTCTGATGTGTGTCCCATTGGTGTATGAATGTGATCTAAAAGCACTCATTAGTCTCTTTAGAATACATCCATCTATCCATTATCTTTTACCCGCTTCTTCCATTTTGGGTCACAGGGGTCGCCGGTGCCCATGTCCAGCAATCTCTCTTTAGAATCATTTGTCTAATTAGCTTTGTAGAGATCTAGTAGAGTGGTGTATGAATGGGTAAATGAGAGCACAGATTGTAGTGTAAAGCACTTTGAGTGTCTTGATAAGATAGAAAGGTGCTATATAAGTGCACTCCATTTACCATCATCCATCCATCCATTTATCCATCGGTTGCAGATTGGCTGCTGATGAACAAGTTGAACGAATCAAAAAAGCATAAAAACATTTTATTCTCTTGTTTACTCCGATTGATTCACTTTTAGCCCCTTTTTACACTGGATGCAACTTCACTACAACAACAAATGTTAGACAGAAATAAGGTGGTCTTGGCGAGGTGTTCAGGTCTGCATTAAGAATGTTATGGGATCCCAATTACATGTGATAAAGCATGATGAGTCAATCATGGTTCTGAGCAGGCACCAAACCTCTGTAGCAAAGCTGAAGTGGTTTAACATTGTGGTGGTGGTATATTGGGGTTCTGGGTGGTGTGTTGGGAAACAGTGGGGGCAGTTTAGAGCTGGTCAGTTACCAACTCACAGGATATGATCTAAATTGAGTCTGATGTTTCAAGTAACTCAACATGTCTTCCGGGAGACTGCTACAAAGTCCACAAGTTAGAACTCACAGCAGAATCTCCAAACAAGCTATGGACTTGTATGAATCAGATCACTGATTTGGGTAAAATTTCACCAAGACACTGATTCATTGATTTGTGATTTGCAAATTATATGTTTGTGTAGGACTTAGGCCTGCGGTAGCTTTGTCTCACAGTGTTGCAGTGTTGTAACCCTGAGGCTGCAGGCTTCAGCCCATGCTGCGTCAAGAAGGGCATCTGACGTAAAACAATTGCCAGATCTTTCATGCAAGTCTAGTCGCTGTGGCAACGCCTGAAGAAGGGAGCTGCCGAAAGAAAACGTTTTTTTTAGTTCCATTGTTTGAAAACTGCAGCGGGAACAACTCAAGTGAACCATATTACCAGTGAATGATTCAGATTAGCCCACGTCCATAAAATGAGCAGAATTTGGCACCTCTACTGAAGTGTGTGATGTGGTGTCCACATGCTGGTGTGACTCTGTCATGGAGAATTTGAAGCACTGTGCTGGCCTCACACCTCAGCTACGATTATGACCATGACAAGGTCATGGAGACAGCTTAAAGACGTGATACTCGTAGCTGAATCCTGTCGGAGTGTGAGAGAGTCGGACCAAGGTATATATGTATAGAGCAAGGTTAGGGTGCAGGACAGCGTTTTTGAGGACATGTACAGTAACAGAAAAAATAAACCTGTTGAGTACTAGTCTTGATCTACGATAAGAGTTTTTTCCAAATTTGCCACAATCCTGTGACATTCTGATAGTTGTGGAGAATGTTACAAGACTGGTAATCCAGTCTAACAGGTGTCCCAAGAAAAGGAGCCAGGACTCACAGGACCTTTATCTTTCATTCATTTATTCAACCTTTATTTAGACAGATAAGTCACATTGAGCCTAGAAGACTCATTTACAAGTGAGATTTGTTTAGACAGACAAAAAGTAGTGAAACTGGACATGTAGGAATTGGAGGCGAAAAAATTCCTATCAGACTTTTTCTTCTTGGCTGAAAAGAAAAATTCTAATATTAAAAACACCTCGAACAAACAGCACATAGTGACATAAATATTCTTCAGAGGGAGGGAGACGATGAGAGCGGTGAGCAATGTTCATGGATGCTCTCGAGGACACTGTAAGAGTTTTGATAATGATGGAATAATCAGCCAGTTCCCTTTGGTGAGATCCGTAAACATTCTCGAGTGATGTCGGGGAATGGCCAAGGACAATGCCTATGGGAATCCAAGAGTCCTGAAATGATGACACAATGTTTATTCAGCTGGTTTCCTCTGGTTATCAGTTGGAAATTCCTCGATGGGAGGAGGAGGGGGGGTGAGTGTCAGATTACATGTTCTCCAGACGAATTCAGATAAGATGGCCTTCAAGGCCAGCCAGGGGAGCCAAATTCAGATTAACACACAGTTGTTTTGGGGACAGGCAGAACTTAATGACATCTACCTTGTGTATGTGTTGGTCCGAACGGTTCTGAAATGTCCAATTTATGTGGCCACACCAAAAGAACCTGAGTAAAATCCCCAAGATCTGATCCATTCTGCCCAAATCATTTGAGTCTGGGTACTCGAGGCATGAACCAAGCCATCATAAGGCAAGCAGTGTCATCGGGTCCAAATTTGCTGCTGACGACTTCCTTGGTTGTAGATAAACCAGCAACCAGCCAAATCCAAAAAGCAGGACAAAGTTATCGTAAATCCAATTAAATATGTGTCCTTAAAATCCACAAATGGCAGCAGAGATAGAAATATCATCAAGTCTTCAAGTCGATGAGATATCCACCTGCGTGCGTGCCAACAGGGCAAATCGGCTCGCCTAAAGCCTGTCTTCTCTTGAAAAAATGTTGTAAATTGTGCTGAGGGACCAACTGATCAAATCAAGTCCATAATATGGTTTGGAAGAAATGCAAGAGAGGCTCAGTAGCAGTTTCACAGACAGACAGAGCAGCAAAGCAAAGCGGAGAGGGAGGGGAAAAGAGAAGCGTCCAACCTGGGCTAAAGCAAGTGGTGAAATGAGCTGTATCTCCAAAACATAGATTAACTTTTTTTTTTATATCAAAGTCTTTTTATTGAATTTGTTTTAAACATACAACAACAAAAACAGACAAAACATAGATCACCCACCCCCTACCCCCACCCCCAATACCGGATCAGTCACACACAAACAAATAAATTAATGTTTTCTATGTACAACTCAAAAAGCTGTCAAGTGTCCCAAAATAGTTTAACAGAACCCTTCAGGGTATAATAGATTTTTCCTAAATTAATATGATACACCTCTTCTTTTAGCCATTGTACATATGCTGGGGGGTGTGGGTCCTTCCATCTGCACAAAACATGTCTTCTGGCCAGAAGAGAGACAAAAACAATCACATCCCTCTCGTACTTGCTGAAGAATGTAGCCACAGGGACCACCCCGAACAGTGAGATGAATGGTGATGGGTGTACAGTTTTCTCACATATCCCAGAGAAGGTGTCAAAAATAGATTGTCAAAAAGTCAGCAGTTTGGGACAGGTCCAGAATGTATGCAGGAGTGCAGATGGAGTTTGTTTACAATGATTACATGCAGGGTCCAGGTTGGCTTTAATCTTGGACAGCTTGTCTTTGGACCAGTGCAGCTCATGCACCACCTTGAATTGAATTACAACTTGTTTCAGACCGACTGAGGATGAATAAATGTTCTGAATGATCTTTTGCCAGATTGAGTCTGATATGGATTCCTCCAAGTCCGTTTCCCATTTCAGTTTAAGGGAGTCCTAGATGAAATTTTTTTTGACAAAAAATTCAAGACTCCAACATGATACCAGTTTAATTACACATAAGTATCCTGATGCATGCTGAATAATCCAGGTAGAAAAATCTAAAAAAGTTAAATCTGGTCCTCTGGACATTCAAAAAAACAAAACAAAGCAAAACAACAAAAAATGTAGAAACGTTTCATCTCTCATCCAAGAGACTTCCTCAGTCTGAGGTGCTGTATTCAGCTCAGTCTCTTAAATAGCACCTTCTCAGAGTGGATCAACCAGTTTTGCTGCTGACAACCAAAACCAGCTGATCACATGCTCAAGAAGGACCATCAGCCTAACGATGGATCATTAGCACACTGATGGCTGTTTACTATTCACAGAGGGCTGAGTGATACTAGCAATCACAGCATTGTAAGAGGGGGACAGTTGAACCCGGAGGCCTCCACCCCTGTTTAATGATGATTTCTTTTCACAAAGATGGCCTCCTTTACTCCTCTCTCAAACCATCGTTCCTCTCTGTCCAGGATGTGAACATCTTCATCCTTGAAAGAGTGACCGCTGGCAATTACACATAAGCCAGCCAGCAGGGAGCACAAGTCAGTCTATCTCTTGTGCCTGTCCCAAACTCGGTTTAAATGGTGAGGTTTGTGTCAGAAAGAGCATCTGGTGTAAACAAACATGCAAGTTCATCCAAGTGACACATATTCGATCAGTCGAGGCCTGGGTTAACAATGACCACCACTGGTGCTGTTGACAAACATGGTGTTGTCAGAAATTGAGCTAGTGTCAGTCAAAGACCACGAGGAGGGAAACATGTCAGGAGACACTGAGAGAAAAAGAAAGTCAAGACTGTAGGACTGAGGGTTGCAACTCTAAATGTGGGGATAATGACAGGCAAAGGTAGAGAGCTGGCTGACATGATGCAGAGAAGGAAGGTAGACGTTTTATGTGTCCAAGAGACCAAGTGGAAGGGCAGCAAGGCTTGCAGCATTGGAGCAGGGTTCAAACTGTTTTACCATGGTGTGGATATAAAGAGAAATTAAGTAGGGGTGGTTCTGAAGGAGGAGTTGGCAAAGAATGTAGTAGAGGTGAAAAGAGTGTCAGATAGGGTGATGTGTCTGAAGGTAGAAGTAGAAGGTCTGATGCTAAACATTGTCAGTGGTTATGCTCCACAGGTTGGATGCGATGTGGAGGAGAAAGTTACATTTAGGAAGGATCTGGATGAAGTGATAGAGAGTATTCCCAGGGAGGAGAGTAGTAATCAGAGCAGACCTGAATGGACATGTTGGTAAAGAGAGGGGATGAGGAAGTGATGGGTCGGTTTGGTGTCAAGAAAGAAACCAGAAAGGACAGGTGGTAGTTGAGTTTGCCAAGAGAATAGAAAGGGCTGTAGTTACTTGTTTCCAAAAGAGGGAGAAACAGGCTTATAAGAGTGGAGGAAGGAGTCTGCAGGTCGAATACATTCTTTGTAGAAGAGGAAACCTGAAGGATATTTGGGACTGTAAGATTGTGGCAGGAGCAAGTGTGGCCAGACAGCATCAGATGGTTATGTGTAGAATGACTGTTGGTGTGAAGAAGAGAAAAAGAGTAAAATCAGAGAAGAAGACCAAATGGTGGAAGATGAAAAAGGAAGAATGTTGTGAGGAGTTCGGAGAGGAGCTGTTAAAGGCTCTGGATGGGAAGTAAGAGCTTCCAGATGACTGGACTACTACAGCAACAGTAATTAGAGAGACAGGTAGGAAGGTACTTGGTGTGTCATCTGGAAGATAATTCAGACAACGGCTTAAAGGAAGAACTGTGGGTATATTGGTAAAAGGGCTAGAAATGCAGCTGCCAAGAAAAAAGACAAAGTAGAGACATATGAGAAAGAGAAAAAAAGAAGCGACAGTCAGGGAGGACATAGAGGATTCAAGGATTCGAGGTTCTTTATTTGTCATTCGCACCCCATGTGGTACATGTGGTGGAACAAAATTATGTACACAGGGCCCCAGTTACATCCAACAATAAAATGTAAAAGAAAAACAGTAATAAGATCTAAGATATGAACTAAATATACACTAAGCACTAGTAGCATAAAAAGATTACGCAGAACAGCAGCACAAACATGAGTCTGTGTGAGCAGATTAACATGCATGAACACATCAACATGAAACAGATCAGCAGCAACATGAAGAAATGACACAAAACCTCTGAAGAAGACACTTCTTCTTATTCTTCTGGAAATAAAAACAAAAACGGAGTGGCGTCAAATTTTAGCGGTTTTAAGAGTTCTGTTTTGTCATTTTTCAACAACGGACTCAGCATGAGTGGAAGATGAGGCAGAAGACCATAGAGAATGTTGTTTTTCACACAAGGCAAGCTGACAGCTCCATGTGAGGTAAGAGAAATGTGTGTTTGTTTGCCCTGCGTTGTAGTCCTCTTCCTGCTTGAGGAGCAGTGCCCGTTCTGCTTACATTCACACTGTACTCAAACCGCGTTCGAGTTTTCTTCTAATGGACCGATACCTAGGTTTTAGCCCGGGCCAGAGTCCGCCTTTTTGTTCTGTGACAGAGTTCGATGATGAGTTCACACTTCCCCAAACAATCCAGACTTCCTAGGCAAACAGGCTAGAGTTTGGGACAACAGGGCTGGTGTGAATGCACCCTAAGAGTCTTTCTGCTCCAGGTGGGTGAGAGCAGGGTGGACCACAGAGGAGATGGCATCCTCTGTTGATTGGTTCTCACAGTATGCATACTGATGAGGGTCCTTGTTGATTTTGATGGTTGTTTTGATGTGAGTCATGACTAGTATTTCAAAGCATTTAGAGACTATTGGGGTGAGGGCTACTGGCCGATAGTCCTTCAGACCAGTCGCTGTAGAGCTCTTTGAGACTGGGATGATGGTGGCAGTCTTCAGGCAGATGGTAACTGTCTCCAGGGTAATATGTCGGCCAGTACCTCGCAGAGCTGATCGGCACATTCTTTCAACACTTTCCCAGGGATGTTGTCTGGGCCGGTTGCCTTGTGTGGATTAATCCTCCTGAAGGTACTCCTTACTTCTGCTGAGGTCACGCTGAGAAGCTCTTCATCTGGTGGTGAGGTGAGTCTGGTGCTGGGTGGTCTGTTCAGGTCTTCAAAGCATGCATAGAACTTGTTGAGGGCATCAGGCAGCGATGAGCCTTTGTGGCATTGTTCGCTCCTTCCTTTATAATCTGTTATGCACTTAATGCCCCTCCACATGCTCTGTGGGTCTTGTGAGATGAATTGACCCTCGATCCTCTGTGCATATGTGGCCTTGGCCCTCTTAATACCAGCAACCAGCTCTTTCCTTGTCCTACTCAGCTCCTGTGAGTTTCCATACCTGAAGGCAGTGTTCCTGGCTTCCAGCAGGGTGCGCACCTCTGCATTCCGCCAAAGTTTTCTATTCGGTAACTTTTAACAGACTGAGAATCTTCACCAGCATATTTTAGGGTGGAGACAGTGTCAGTACATGTACTAATGTAACCCAGAATTGAGGATGTGTATTGGTCAAGATAGATGTAGAAGAAGTAGATATAGAAGTAGAAGTAAAAGTAGACATAGAAGTAGAAGTAGAAATAGAAGATAGAGGTAGTTGGAGTGAGGACAGATTATGTAGAAAACAGTGAGATGGAGGAGGATGATCGCTGTGTTGATCCCTGAAGAGGAAACAGCCAAAAGAAGAAGACCGGCTCATAAAATGTGACTTTAGAGTGATGAAGTAATATGGTAATGCTTTAATATGAGTCAACAGTTGAATGAAATAAATAAACAAAAGACCACTGGTGGAAAAAAGGCTTAACTTTGGTAACATTATTTGTTGGTCTGCTCATAAATGATAAAATCTAAAGCATTTTTTCAATTCTTTACGATTTTTGGAAATGGACTTCTGTGGAAGAAAATATATAAACAATATCTTATCTGCTTCAGACAGCTCTTTAAAATGCCTCGGTTTTAGAGAAATGCAGTTTATTTTGATGGGACATTAGAAGCAAGACCAAACAGGGACAAGATGGGTGGACTGCTGCTGTCTTGCTAGTCTAATCCCAAAGAGTCTTTAAACTGGAGTTGAGACAATTAATGTTAGTTTGTACTGCTGATGTTTTTAATTGGAATTAACCACAGAATTCCATGTAAATAACCATGTGTTGAGACTTTAATGATGATGTAAAGGTTTATAAAGCGGTTGCATTAGCTTGAATGAACGTCAACTCATATTAAAGTAGCTTTAAAACAGCAGCAATCCACAGTGGCCTTGGCCTGGCTCTGACTAGCCATTAGCTCAACAATTCGATCTGAATTAAACTTTATTTCTTCAAAGTGAGGTGGCTCTAAGCATTATCTACAACAGGTAAGATGTTCGTTGTCCATGCCCTTTTCACAGAGCAAAAGAAAAAGAAAACGGGTGTGTTATGTAAAAACTTTAGAAGCTCTGTGGTCATGGATGTCATTGGGCAGTATCATTCTTGATATTATAATTACAGAGCGGAGTTGATGGTTCTGATGTGTTTGGTTGCAGAAAGCTTCAGCAGCAGGTGGAGCTCTGTCTCACAGTGCAACGTTACACCATCACACTGATCTCGCATGCACCACTGGGTGGAACAAAAACTACTTGAAGAAGAAAATGAAGGATGCAGTGCTGTCAGTCCTGTTCTGGTAACTTCCCTAACTCAGCTGTAATAAAACTTACCCAAACAAACAACAGCTAAGTAATTGCTAAGCTGCTGAGGGAATTTCATTGTCAGAGTTAACTTAATTTGTAGTTTGAAAGAAAGTATAGCAATTTAAAGGAATTAATATCATTAACATTGAACTTCCTTTGATTTTTTTCCCCCTTCCAAATTACTGTTTTTGCATTTCTTGATAGTATGGCATGTAAAAAATTGGTTTAAATTGTGCTCCAAAACTGTTAGCAGAATGTGAGCGAGGTATTCTCCACATCCTGCTGCTCTCCTTTAGGCTACATTAAAACCCCTTATATATTTTTTTTCTTTCTTATTTTTTAATAATTGGGAGACATGCAATCAGCTGGAGTGTGATTTTTGTCTTGGAAGCAAAGCCCCTCAGGTGAATAATGGCTGGTGTGTGAAGCTTTCTCTTTCATCTTAACCTCACGACACCCCAGAGCCGAAGCAGATCAAGAGCAATGCTGTGAATTTGGGGCCAAGGCTACAGTCTCAGTTTAATTTAAACAATGTGCAGATTCACTTTCACAATAATTTTTTCTTACGTTTTTACTCCATTATGTCGTCAAGCTTTATGGAGTGTTAGATCATCTTGAATGTCAGAAACTCAGACATCATAAAATAGTTGATTATTTCTGTCTTATCTAATAGAGGCCATTAGTTTTGATTATTCGGGATTACACTGGTATAAAACCCAAAGGCGAAAAAACTCTCGATAAAAATCACAATTTATTCCCATGAAATAAAAAAATAACAAAAACCTTTGCACGCTATGTGTTGATTATATAAGAGAGCAGCTGTTAAAAGATAAACCGTACTGATGTTGTGTTTAAACCCTTCAAAGAAGAGGAAAAAAAGATGGTGCAACACGGTGACAGTGAGGCCCTCGTGCCACTCTGTCCCCCCGCCTTTAACACCACATGAAAAAGTTAGGAGCTGAGTGCCGTCATGTGATGGCTGTTTCTCTGAGTTAGCTGACGCAGATGTGACGTTACCAGCTGCTGAATGGTTGCCTTTGACCATCCGGAGGGGATAAGTTGTTTGGATCATTTTGGTTCAGTTCTGTTTGGAGGCTATTGTGGGCGCAGAGGATCACAGGGACTTCCCCCCTGCTTGTTGAAGATAATATCGTTCCTTGTTGATGTTCAGATCAATCAGTGCGGTCTGTGGAGTGTTTAAGCTTCCTGTCTGAATCTTTGAAAGTCTGGATTTTATTTCTGTAGAGACTTTTGGAAAGAGGCGCACTACAAGTGAGCGTAACCGTATTTGTGTTTTGACTCATATGGTTCATTTGGGTTTTGCGGCGGCTGCATTACGGCTTGTACAACCTTATAAGTCATCACATTTAACCCGAAATTCAATGTAGTCATTTATTATCATCGTTACATAACAAGACGCTCATTAGACAGCATGAGTTTTTCACAGGTGCACAGTTTTAGCACACAGCACAATGCCACAGATGTTGCAAGTTTTGAGGGAGCAGCAGTTTGCTGCTGGCCACAAGAGTGTGCATGTTCAGAGAATTTGGTAGTACATCCAACCGGCCTCACAACCACAGACCACGTGTAACCACACCAAACCCTGTTTCTTTGTCCATAGCATATGCCTGCCCATACCATAACCCCACCGCCACCATGGGCTACTCAATTCATCCGTCAAGAGAACACCTCTCCAATGTGCAATACACCATCAAATTTGAGCATTCATCCACTCAAGTCAGATACAACGAACTGCAGTCAGGTGGAGACCCCGATGAGGAGGACAAGCATGCAGATGAGCCCTGAGACAGTTTCTGACAGTTTGTGCAGAACTTCTTTGGTTATGAAAACTGATCGTTGCAACAGCTGTATGGACGGCTGATCTCAGACAATCTTGAAGGTATAGCATACGCCTGCCCATACCATAACTCCACCGCCCCCGTGAGCCACTCAATTCATTCGTCAAGAGAACACCTCTCCAATGTGCAAGATGCTGATGATGGAAATCATCACATGATGCTGGTCAGTGCTTGATGCTGGAGGTGGAGGTCGTGGGCTGGTGTGATTACATGTGGTCTGTGGTTGTGAGGCCGGTTGGATGTTCTGCCAAATTCTCTGAACATGAACGTTTCTGCAGTGAGCATGCCAACTGCACACTCCCTCAAAACTTGTAACATCTGTGGCATTGTACTGTGTGACAAAACTACACATTTTAGAGTGGCCTTTTATTGTGGTCAACCTACGTCACATCTGTGCAATGACCACGCTGTCTAATCGACATCTTGATACGCCACGCCTGTGAAATGGATGGATTATCTCAGCAAAGGAGAAGTGCTTGATAACACAGATTTATAATAATTTGTGAACAATATTTGAGAGAAGGTCTTTTATGTACATAGAAAAAGTCTCAGAGCTTTGAATTCAGCTCATGGAAAATGGGAGTAAAATCAAAGTGTTGCGTTTATATTTCTGTTCAGTATACCTACTATACATTTACAATTGATTTACCTTTGGAGTTAATCCAATTCGAGATGGCCACCACAGAAAAGCAACCTTAGTAAACACAAACATGTCATTAATTAAGTTAGTTTTACAGATGTTGAGCTAAAAATTGTGGTGGCTAAAAGTGATCCTGCAGCTTGTGTTTTGTAAACTTTTTCATTACCCACTGGGACCAATACTGTCCATCTGTTAGCAAAATATCTCATGAATGGATGGATCCTTATTGAAACTTTCAGAAATTAATTATTAGCTGCACATTTACAAATGAAAAACTTTTAACACCGTTTTGCTAATCAGCCTTAGCCTACATAAAAATGGCCATACCTCAGAATGTTCAGCAGATGATGAGTTAAAATTTGGGGTGGTAGTAGCTGAGAGTCATGTAAAACACCCTAAGATATAACCGATCGTGTGAAATATTGCAGTATTGCATGAGACTGTGTTTAATGTTCAAGGCTGCAAAACACTTCATGTCATTTCTCAGTATACGATGATCTTATTCTGAATGTCTGGCATGAAAGGTGGCAGGTGACTGCTGGAATTACTTGAACTTTATTTTATCAGGACATTTTGCATACCAGCTCAGATTAAACAAACATATCTTCAGCAACATGCTGTTGCAATTTTTACAATGTCAAACTGAGCAGGTTCCTCTAAAAGTACAGTGGCCTCACTGCGAGCTGTATTGTTTAATTACAGGCTGTGTGCATCTACCAGTAACTCAGCTGCTAAATGAAGCTTTTAGACAAACTAAACACAAATCATGGACAGTGGACTCTGTCACACTGCAGGACTCACAGCATGTCATTCTTTTGTAACCCTCAAGGGGAGTTCACAGCTTGGAGTTTTAAAATAAAGAACATGTTTAAAACTGTAATGTATTCATGAGCAGGGTTAGAAAACAAGTGTTGACCAAAGGTAAAGTACTGAAAAATTATATATAAAATTAAAACTAATAGAGATACTACCAAAAAAAAAAAACATGAAATACATCGCACTCTGTCTAAACTACTATGGACCATTTTTTAAATGGAACGTCTGTCCACATATTTTAACAAAACAACATCCAAAATAACACCATACCAAGCAACAGAAAACATTCCAGCTTAGCTAAAGAATATTTAAACAATTATATATGTTTTACATTGATATTTTTCATGTATTTCAGTGTAGGATCAAAGTGAATCAAGATCAAGCGAGACGTGTAGAAAAGACTAAAAATCGCTCTGTTGTAGAGAGCTCACATGAAACAGAACGATGACGTTTCTTAAATGTACATATCAGGAGTCAGATTAACTGAACCCGTCTTTTTCTTTGCATTGCTGAAATACAATATTTGAGGGAAATCACTGGAATATCACAGTGACCAGCCATAAAAGTTCATAAAGCACAAAAGTGGGACAGCTAATGTGTCCTTAAATAAAAGCTTGTAGACAAACTTTATGAAAGGCTGATGAAGTGACTGAAAATTAGTCAACTGTTCAGTTCACTGTATGGACTGGCTCAAGCACACTCAGATAGTATGGCAGTACATATGCAATATATTTAGAGATGTTTACAATTCTACTCTCCAACAGAGATCTCCACTCATGCCGTCACTTGCTGCTCCCTCTCACACTAACCCGGACGCTCGTACAACGGCATGGCTTCGACACAGAGGCTCTTATGTATGAACTTAGAAGAAAAAAAAAAAAAAACGTTCCTGACGTGAAGTTCTGACTTCAGCAAACATGAACGTCCAGTTGAAACGTTGGCTGGAGTGTCGAGGTCTTCAACTGGTTTTTAAAAGAGGTTGGTGTTGTCGTCTTGCTTGTCGTGTGCGTGCATTCACGCATAGTTCTTTGTGCAATTATCGCTCGAGCAACTGTTTTTTTTACATCACTTTAAGAAACTTAGACGGTGATATTTAAAAATTGTGTGTGTGTGGTATAATTATTGCCGTATGTGTGACCGAGCCACGTCTGTGTCTGGATAAATCCAGTTCGTCCCAGTGCTCTACTCTAGTGATCAGATTTCTCTGGCTGTGTATTCGGCTTGAGAAAAATGAAAATTCGACTGTACTGGAGGTACTGTACCCACCATGTTTTTGTGGTCCTCCTGGTGTAATTAAATTTAATTTTATCATTTTTTCAAGCTTTGACCCAGCTAAAAAGCACGCTGCCATTGAAAACTATACGGGCTGCTATGAGTGTTTGTGTGACTAATGTTCTAAAAATACTACGAGTGGAGAGCGCTGTTAACAAACTTACAAACGATTGTAAAAATCCATCCAAAATGTGTAACTTATTAAATATAGGCTTTGTATGTGAAGTGTTTATAAATGGGGGCGTGGTGGTGAAGAGGTTCAAGAAGGTGGGTCTGTGATCGGAAGGTCGCCGGTTTGACTCTCTGGACCAAAGCATCAAAGTCTGAGAGGAAAAGGTGAAACACCCACACCTGCCTCCACCCTCATTTTCCCCACCCTGGGCCTCTGAGTAAGACCCTCAACCCCCAACATCTGCTCCCAAACAGGTCTCTCTTGAAAATAGGTCCTTGTGACTAAACCTGTCTAAATAAAGGTTAAATAAAATAACTAAAATATGTACAACCAACCTAAGTCTGCAGTTTTTCCAGTGAGTTCTTAACCCGAATCAGAAATCCAGTTACCTGAGTCAGCAGCATCTCAGATGATTCTGCCATTTTTATTATTTATTTATTTTGTCTGCTAACTTAGCGTCTGTTTGCTAGAAGACTTTTAGTACGAGTAAATTTTGACCTCAAACTTGTGAGTCCTGATTCAATGCGAGGATTTAGACCTTTAACCCGAGTGAGCCAGTACACGACCAGCGCTAATTGAATGCAGAGCTCCGTCTACAGACTAAAGTCGGTCAGGTCAGTCACAACTCAAGCTTTCATTCACACGAGCGCTTTGTTTACATTGAGTGTGGACCCACATTTCATATTTACATATCAAAATATCTGTAAAACTACTGGAGTAAAGTCTGCACCATTTGACAAACAAATGTTCAGAATGACTTTTTTATGTTCTGCTATTGGGGCCGAGATGGTGTAGAGGCAGGGCAGCCGGCTTGGGACCCGAGAGTCCCAGGTTCGATCCCCAGTCACTGCACATCACGTGGCGTCTCTGGGCAGCACGTCTAATTCCCAAAATGTCCCCCGGGCGCTTTCAATAGCTGCCCACTGCACCACCTGGTGGTGGATGGGTTAAATGCAGAGACTAATTTCGCCATTGTATGGAAACATACAGTGCTGACATTGTGATGACATTATTATTATTATTATTCATGGTTCAGGTCTTAGGACAATACAGCCGAGCTGCAGTGAACCTTACCCCAGTTTCACTGAGCTGTGGAGCAAATGTCTCAAAAACATTCTGATGCTTTAAAGCTTTGTTTCATGCAGTCTTCTTATGTTGTTCCAAGGAGAAGAAGACAGGAACGAAAAGGCAAAATGGCAAAAGAAAAATATCTTATCAGGCTCCTGTTTTCTATTTATTTACTGAATCCAAGTAAGTTCGGCTCCAGGAAAATAATTGAATGTAGCTTTGAAAGCTGTGGCTGCAATAACTTCTGGGACAGAATCATTTCCTGCAAACACAATCACAAGCAGGTCTTGCTTATCGGTGATTCTGTCCTGTCACGAGCTGGAGTTGCAGTCCCTGCCTTTTCACATGCAATATATTTTGTTAAATGTGGCTTAGTTTCTGCTTTTATCTTGGAGATTTGTAAAATGTGGCTTGGTGTCCAGATGTGCAATTTGCACATCAGGATCACCATAGACTAAAAGTGTATTGATAATAAACAGTTTGCTGTAGCCAAACCATAAAAAAGTTATTCTTATTTATATATATATATATATATATGCCTTACATGTTGAACAAAGACCTATGAACAACCAAAGGTTGGAGAAAATTGTCACTCGGAGACCAAAGTGGTTAGCTGTAATCTTGAAACAACTCTGATCGAAAATATTTTTTGATATTCACATGATTAGTATTCTATAAACATTACCACAGAATAAAATCGTAATACACAACTAGAGAAATTACATTCCCTGTAAAAAAAAATGCAGCGGGAATTCTAATTGCTGAAGAATTAGCTGAGAAAATGCTGAAATTAGCTAAAAAAATAAATAAATAAATAAAACATGTTGAATTGTAGTTAAAACTGAAAAACAAGCCTAAATTAGCAGATGAAAGTAGAAAGATTTGCTGAATTAGATTTAAATAAGCAGAAATCAGCACAAAAATTAGAAAATTATCACACACCAACAACAAAAAAAGCTGAAAAAAAACAACTTAAAGTACCAGAAGGAAGTGGAAGGAGCTGTGATGAGCTCAAAAAAATGTGGAATAGCTAAAAATGCTGAAACTAGCAGAAAAAAGCTGAAAGGAGCATAACAAGCTGAAATTAGCGGAAATAAGTTAACTAGGCTGAAAGTAGCAGAAATTATCACAAAAACTTGAATTTATCTGAAAACAGCTGAAATTTGCTGAAAGTAGCTGAAAAAAGTTTAAAGGAAGCTGCAAGAAGCTGCAGCAGAACAAAATGTGAAAGGAGCAGTAAAAGTTAAACAGGTCTAAAGATTTGAAGGATGGAAAATGAGCTCAATTCATTTTCTGAGGAAAAAAGTTGCAGAAAAGATTAAATAATTCAAAAAGCTAAAGTTACACCACCAAAAAAAATCATAGCACCCTTCTCCTGAACGAGCTGAACATTTTGATTTATGAATTGTGGAAATAGCACAGGGCAGCACGGTGGCGCAACTGGTAGAGCTGCTGCCTCTCAGCGAGCAGGTCCCTGGTTCAAACCCCGGTCCAGGGGTCTTCTGGGTGGAGTTTGCATGTTCTCTCCGTGCATGCGTGGGTTTTCTCCGGGTACTCCGGTTTCCTCCCACAGACCAAAAACATGCATGTTAGGCTGATTGGTAACTCTAAATTGTCCCTAGGTGTGAGTGAGAGAGTGAATGGTTGTTTGTCTCGTTTGTCTCTGTGTGGCCCTGTGATGGACTTGCGACCCGTCCAGGGTGTACCCCGCCCCTCGCACAGTGATTGCTGGACATGGGCACCAGCGACCCCCGTGACCCAAAATGGAATAAGCGGGTAAAGAAAATGGATGGATGGAAATAGCACAAAAATTGTGGAATGGGAACGATGCCAAAAAAAATGTAGGCCTACAGAAGAAAAATAGATCTCAATAGTATGAATGCTTCATAAACACTCACATTATTTACACTGAACTCTTTAAGGTTATTTGCAAGCAAATTTAGGGGCAACATGGCTTTGGCAATTATGTCACGACCAGGAGCAAAAAAAAACATTTTGTTTCTGTCAGAATAACCACAGAATGTGAACTTGACATAAAGGTTCATGAAGTAGTGTGAGGGTCTCAAAGTTTTCAGGGTAAAATTTTGAAAAAAGGCAGAAATCAATGGTTTTTTCTTGGCTCTGCTCAGAATTAGCCATTAGCTTGTGAGTCCAGACAAACTTAAACGATTGCTGTGTTTGAATCGTTCGCTCATACATCGTGTAACGCTCTTTATCCTGAGTTAGCAAATATGTAGTGGTGTCTGAAACTTTAATCATAATAGAAGTTCGTCACATGGTACAGAAAATGTAGTGTGACGCTACAGTTTTGCAAATAAACCACAATGCAGAGCGTTTGAACATTTGCAAACACGCTACAACTCTAATATATGTATTTCTGTACAGAAATATTTTGTAGGTAATATAAAACATGACATAGTAAGAGCTGCAGTCCAGGCTTGTGTAAGTACAACAAAATAGTGTAACAGATACTCAATGATGCCCATGTAGTAAAAGTTTCAGTCTGTTTCTTTAAAACAAGGTCGCTCATGGAACTATCAACAACAGGTAAGACAATAGTTGTTCCTAATCTTCCAGTAAAATGAAATGCAGATAAATCAGAGTGTCTTTGGCTTTTTTATGATGGCATTTCTTGTATTTCATGTTGAATTAGTCTTGACACAAAATCTGAAGCTAATTGGGAATAAAAGCCCTGCGTGTCTGATACCCTTTAATCCACGATTACTGGTGGAAAACCAACAACTCTTAAATCCACACTTTTGATATTTAGTTTTATTAAGCAAAGCACAGCTGATTATCCAGCGCCTGAATGTAGCATTACACCCCGAGGTGCTCACACTGCACACAAATTTGTCCCAGACACACCGTATTGTCACAGATCTACACACCCTGACCACACACGCACTGAGAGAGGACTCCGTGGTGTGACACGGGGAACAATATCTCCTTTAAGGCCACTGTGCGGCCCTCTGCTCGAAGATGAAATGCAATATTTTTCCAGTCTGACGGGGCCTTGCAGATGTGTGGTACAATCTGATAATTAAATCTTCACTTATAAAAGGAAATGTGACGTGTATCCAGCAGTGATGTCTCTGAACTGTGTCGGCTAAATGATATTAAATGATTTGGTCTCTGGGTGGAAGCTGGCTGTGCCTGCAGAATATGAAGATTTCTGTGCAGATAAAGGGGGAAAAAAGAGAAGTTGAATGTATCTTATTTGACAGATATGGTTTGTGGAAGCAGAAGCTGCTTTAAATGGGATCAAACAGGAGGCGAGTCTGCTGCTCTGCCTTTAGGATGTGGGGGTTCACAAAAGATCAGTCCTGCTCTTATCTGGCGGCCAGAACATAAAAACCATGAGAGCAACAAAGCTCCATTAAGTCACTCATTCATTGCTCAGGAAACGGCACTAATCTGTGCACGGCACTGAAATGCTTTACCTTTGAGATGGCCGGTAGGAGAAAATGTCAATAGTCTCTGAAGTGTATGGATTAATTTTGTTGATCTTGTTCTTGTTTGATCTCTATCTTGTAGTAACAGCAGGTAACTGAATGGATTTGTATAGATCGTAGCTGCTCTCCAGAAGCCATTAATGGGAGGAATGTTATACGGACGCACACAAAGAGCTCCTGCGTAGCATTTTCTCAGGCCTATACGAGATTGAAAGATGAGGTCAGAGCAGCAGCGTGTCAGAGTTGGAGCTCTCTGTCATCGTTTGTCTCCCTCTGTTGGTTAACCTCTTGTAACAGTTTAGTAATCAGAGAAAACCTTAAGATGCAACAGACTACATGAGATTTATTCACTGTCAAAACAAGTGACACCTGTTCAGGCTGCTGTTCAATACATCGCATTATTTTACATTGAAGATTGGAAGTTGATTGAATGTGAAGTCGGTCCCAGCAGTTCTTCTTTTGATTGTATCCTCGAATGGTGCTCCTATCGAGTTTGTTGATTCCTATAAATATTTGGGTATCTTGGTCGACTCACATCTCTCTTTTAAGCTTCACGCGGAAAACTTAGTAAAGAAACTGAAAGTTAAACTGTGTTTGGTTTTTTTCAGAAACAGATCCTGTCTAACCCCGAATGCTAGAAAACGCCTTGTATCTGTGACTTTCCTTCCCTCCATTGATTACGGTGACATTATTTACATGAACGCTCCTACAAGAACCCTGCAGATGTTGGATGCTGTTGATCATGGTGCAGTAAGATTCATAACTGGCTGTAACTACCGTACCCATCACTGCACCCTGTATTCACTGGTTAACTGGACATCATTAACTTCACACAGACTCTCTCACTGGTACATTTTCATCTTTAAATCACTTCTTGGTCTGCTGCCTTCATCTCCTCCTACATGTCTCTGTGTGAGTGCAGCTACGGAGTGCGCTCTCAGGACATTATTACCTGCAGTGTCCCCTCAGTGCAGACTGAACTAGTCAAAAGGGCCTTCTCCTACTCCGCTCCTGTTTCCTGGAATATGTTGCAAAAAGATCTGAAGCTCTCGACCTTGACCTCTCTAAGTGGCTTCAAACATCTGCTAAGTTCCTGGGAAAAACCAACACAGACATGTTCCTGTTTTTAGTATTTTACACCACGTTACAAACTAGCTGATTTTTTTTTTAATACCATTTTCTTTAATTGTTCTTCTCAATTTGTGGTTTTTTATGATTGTCTACTGTTGTCATCATTCTTTGTTAAAATCAGGTCTCTCTTGTAAATTAATTCCAGAGGCTCAATGGGATTAAACTGTATAAATAAATGTTGAATGAATTATTATTATTGTGTAGTGTATATCCTTAGATAGATCCTTGTATACTGTTTCTTTTATACTTTATATTTTTGCTAGTTTTGGGTGTAACTGGGACCTTGAATACACAATTTCGTTCCACCTCATGTACCACAGGTGATGTGAATGACAATAAAGAACCTTGAAACAAATCTGTTGGTTTGAAGGTTTGGACATTACAAATAAATGTTAAAGCTTTGCAGATCTGGATTATTGGATTCTGCCCTCTCTTGTTCAGTCTGGTTGATGGGACTGCTGTGGACTTCATTCACTCACACAGGTCCCTCAGCTCCTGCTGTGCGGACCTCGCTGTGTGAGTTGGCTCAACATTCAACAGAGTCTGAGGTCCTGAGATGTGTGGATCAGGTTTTCCTAAAGGATATCACTGTATTTTACTCCATCCAACTTCATTTTAATCCTGATCCGTCTGTAGCAGCTGAAAAACCAAGCCCATAGCATGATGCTGTCACCACCATGCCTTACCGTGAGGGTGCTAGGTGATGAGTTGGTGCTTCTTCCAGACATCATCTTTAACTGAAGTCAAACATTTCATTCAGATCAGAGAATCTTGTCCATCACACTCTTTGAGTCATTCAAGCAGCTTTCAGCAGAGGATGAAAAGTTCTTCTTGGTTCCTTCTCCTGAAGCTCAGTCAGGTTCTTGAAGGCCCTTCTCCAGCTTCATCAGCTGTTCACTGTGTCCAGGGGACCAGATGTTGAATGAGTCCTAGTTGGACCAAACTTCTTCTTCTTTAAATTATGGAGACCTCTGCGCTCGGTGGAAATTTCAGTGCAGCAAATGTTTTTGTAGCTGCTTCTGTTTCTGAGCTCAGCAGGCAGTTCCTTCCCACCTCACAGCTCAGTTTTTGCTCCGATATGCTCAGTAAGACAAGGAGGCCTCTATAGAGGAGTTAGATTTCCCAAATCATGTCCAATCTATTCAACAACTGTCGTCATGCAAAACCACAAGAACCGAAGAGGATCTGACTACTTCCTGAAGCCATGGTAGATCATCTATACCTGCTTAAGCAGAAAACAGTGAAGCACTCCTAAAAAATTTAACTCAGCAGCCCTGAAAGTGTGTGTGTGTGTGTGTGTGTGTATGGGGGGGGTACCTGTTTTGGGTTCTGTTTATTGCATTTATGATTCAATGCAACAAAATCAGTTAACACTAAACTGATTTTGTACAGAGCTAGGTTGTGTAATGTAAAGCAGAGCACTACGTCTCTGTAGCATCTTGGTTAGTGCGTCTGTGCACGCTGCTAGCTTAGCGCTGTGCCGAGCTCTCTAAAATGGTTATTGAATAAAGTGTTTACTAATGTAGGTAAACGTAGCTGTTTAACAACGTGTGGCATCACGAGCGCCGCAGTATGGCCGCACTGACGGGAGCTTCGCTTCGACTCATTCTTTTTTTTTTTTGTTCCTGTTGTTCTTGTTTAAACTTTTTTGGCACCTACACTGCACACTAACACTATGGGTATGAATGTGACACACTTTTGGAGTTTTGTGTGTTGCTGCCTTGCCATCATGACATCATGACATCGTGGTTCAGTTCCTGGCCCCCTTCCAGCTTCGGACTCAGGCTCTGGCCTGTCATGGCGGCCGTCTCCATGATCCTCCACCTGCCTGCATGGACCGAACTATGGACCTGTTTGGCTCTGCAGGGAAAATCTTGGATGTCGTCTGTCTGCTGGACCCGGTTCTGGAGGGCAGTCTGGGAGCAGCTGCTGTGCTCGTTATTACCATCAAGCTACTAGCGGGACCTGCTAACGCTGCTAACAAGACCATGCTGCTGAAAGCACCTCACTGCTAACCAAACCACACTGTACAGGTAGATGTATTTCTTTTTCACTTCTGGCACCTTGTTTTGTATTTTTGCTGCATGCTTGGCATTTCTTCTTCTTGTTTCTTTTTTGGCGAGTCGAGACGGTTCTTCTCGTCCTCAGCATTTCATTGCATTGTTGGTCTTGTGTTGATTTTTGCATATGGCAAATAAACCAAACCTAACCTGACAACCTGATAATATACACCAGAATGCAGGAAATGGTATCTGCTTTATTCAAAATTTCTAAAAATTTTGGGGGAGGACCCCCAGACCCTACCACCAGTGTGTCCACCAGTGGCCACCACGTTGTTCAAGCCAAGAACCATTGTCAGCTCTGGGGGCTAAGCACCCCTAGGGCATATTCTAGAATCGCCCCTGGCAGAAAATGGGAAAAAAGAAAACAAAGTTGGTCTCATAAAATCTTTTATTATATGAAAGAGGCATAATGTAACAGAAATACAGTGCAACAGACCCAAGTTTTTATTTACATTTCTTTACAAGGCCACACCTCAGATTAGGCACAGGAAAGCTAAAATATCAGACAGACAATAATAAGAATACAATGGGGGTAAAAAAAATCATAACAACTTTGCTGACCTGCCGTACAAATAAACATTTGTAGTATTTGTGTGTGTTTGTGTCTAAATGATTATAAACTGTGACCATATTCTGAAACAAGTCTGTAAAATCCAACAATTTCTCCACGGCTCGTGTCCACATCAAATGTCACGTCGTGTGGAAATGTCAGTGCTAACATCTGTGCTATTGCTGTAAATTTGCTCACTCTGATCGGTTCTGCTTGTTTTCTAAATGTGCGGCCAAAGCTCTGTGAATTAAAATATATATAAACCGTCAGTAAAGCTAAAAAAAGGGCTCTCATGGATGGATAACGATAACAGCCAATTTGGATTAAACGCCTAAATGATATTTGAGAAGGTTCCATCAAATTACTCAAAAATGATTACCGGTACTCTACATTGGATTTTTCCAAGCCTGAGCGACACTGATGATTAATTTTTTTAAAATGGATATTTAAAAACCAGTCACATTTACAGAAATTAAAAAAAAAAAAAGGTTTTATTTGGCGATTTAAATGTTTTATGATTGCGTATAAAATGTCCGAGCAAGTCTTTAAAAAAAAAAAAAGACCATGCCTCCATGCTTCTGATTTTAGATCCAGAAAAAAGGGCTAAACATTAAACCCAGGCTTCTTTTCACATGCCTAAACTTCATTAGCATTGTGCACCCAGCTGCATGAAGGGAATTTAAAAGTGAGCACGAAGCGGCAGGTCCAGGCTGATAAAGAAATGTACATTCATGGTACGCGTAAGGCTCCTCCTGGGCAAAGATTTAATTACCCACAGGGACAGCAGAGAAATTAAGAAGGTGTTTCACGATGCAAGGCCATTACGATAAAGAACAGCATAATTAGCATCGCTCCCTCCCCACTACATTAAAGGAATACAAAAGCAGAATCACCCAGAGCTGTTAAAAACAACCCCACTCCACTGAGTCCCTTTTGGAGAACTGGTGTCTCTGAATCCTGTCAGAGTGCTGCTGAAACTATCCTGGCATTATTCTCCTTTAAACCAAGGCAACTGGTTATTGCCACTTCTACACAGAAACAAAAACTGCAGAACAATAAAAATAAAAAATGGAGCAGGAGTGATTTTTGTTCAGGTCTAACAGTCCTCTGCCCTCAACACAACCCAAACATGCAGCGGGACTCCGTGAAATCACGGATGGCATCCAATTTATTTACATGATAAGATGTGGTTTGGACTTTTATGTGAAAAGTGGATACGATCAGGGGAACACGCTTTTGTCAGAGTTAATAGAAAAAATCATGTTTGATACAGATCTACAGCTTAATTTGCATCACCAGGTAAACTTAAACTCACGACCATATTTATTGTTTAGGACAAAAAAAAATCATCTGTGTAGATCTGCGTTTCTCTAAACCTTTCAGACTTCCACCAATAAAACAAAACTCGCAGAGACTCGTGACCTCAGCTGTCACTGGCTAAATTATTCAAACATCAAAAAAAAAATTGACGAAGAACCTCGTCGGCCATTTGTTTCGGTTCATGACAACTTTGTTTATCTCATTGTAACAGTTAAGATCATCCATCCATCATCTTTATCTGCTTTTTCCTTTTTAGGTCACAGGTGCCAATGTCTGTCTATCACTGTGTGAGAGGCGGGGGACACCGTGGACAGGTCTCCAGTCCATCACAGGGACACATAGAGACAAATGAGATAAACAATCATTCACTCTCTCACTCAATTTAGCGTTACCGATCAGTCTAACGTGCATGTTTATGCATCTTATGATATCATCAAAAGATTTTAGGAATCTGGAACCATCTCAGGTCAAAGGACCAGACTGAAAGTTAAAACTGGATGCTGGTGATCTGCAGGCGGTCTAAAAACAGGTTTGATTCTGTTCTGGACCTCACCGCATGGATCCAGGGACACTTCAACAAATCATCGTTTGCTGTGCCATTCATAAATGATGGTTAAAGCACTAGCATGCTAATAGGAAGCCGTATGTGAGCACCATTCATTTTCTCTGGGACAAATCGAATTTAAAATGGACTGAGGTGAAGTGGAAACTGTTCTGTGGTCAGATAAATTGAACGGTAACCACAGGCATTAAATCCAAGGGGGACCATCCAGCCTATCGGCACACAGTTCAAAAGCCTGCTTCTCAGATGATATAGGGGTGCATTAATGTATATAGTGTGCACAACTTGCACATCTGGAAATGCACCGTCAAAGCAGAAAAGTGTACCGATTTTAGAAGCACAAAAATCCAGCAAAGACCCAGAACGGCTGAAGAGCTAGAATCCTCCATCAGACAAGAACGAGGCAACGTTCCCTCCAGAACCTCCTACTGGTCTCAGTCCAGACGTTTACAGACTGCCGCTTAAAGAAGAGGGGGTGCTTCACAGCGACATCTGTAATCTTGATTTATCTCTTTAAATGACTTTATTTGAAAAAAAAAAAAAAGTCAGTGTAAATTTTTGATTTTTCTATGTTCTATTGTAAATAAAGTATGGGTTTATGAGACATGTAAATCATTGCTTTATACATTTAATATATACATTTTAACAGTCTCCTATTATATATTAGGAATTGGATTGTTTTAATTAACCCTTATTTTACAAAGAAGCCACTTAAGATTAAAGTTTTTGTTTAAGGGAGCCCTGATGAAGCTGTTGTAGTAGTCACGTAGGTACGTGCCACTAGTTGTAGTATGACAATATAGGGAAATATATATGCATACTTTTCGCGAGTTCCTCATCTTTCTGACTGTGTAATGTCGTGCCTTGAATTTAACAGAAATGTAACGCGAGACGTTATTTATCTTTGACCCATCAAAATGAATGCGGTCATTTATTTTCAGAATCAAAGTTTAACATCAAACATTTACATTAATTTGGCAAAATATGAAAATAATAACAGACAAGTTTCACATAAAAGGGACATCGATCACTCGGCGGTGATCAAGGACTTTGCTTCAGATATTCCTAAGATATCTGTACTGATTTTATGAGAAAGAGGAGAGTTTTAAGATGAAATGGAGTTATCTTACAGAGAAATATGTGAGGGAATTAATCTGTTTGACCAGAAATTGCACGCTCCATCAGATCTCAGCTTGCCCACGGTACACTTGGTCGAAAATAGAACCATCTACCTTGATGATGAAATCAGCGTCGGCGTAGGTTCCTTTCTGACTCTTTTCAGCGTCTCCGTGAGAACTACCAAACCCTCAGAGAGTCGTACGTGGTTTTCAAACAGAAATTATAATCCCAAAACGTCTCTGGATCATCCTGAATGCGTTTGCACCCAAGAACTCTGAACTCCTTTCATTCTTCAGAACTTCTCAGACTCTTAATTGTCTTTCAACTCCAGCAACTCTCTAGTTCTTCATCTCCTCAGCCTCTGGAATTCTCCTGAATTCTCCCGAATTCTCCCGAATTCTAACATGAACTGGGAAGTTGCCACATTTTAAATGGGTCGACTTCCGGTTCATTTGAGAGCTTTTGATTGGTCGATGGACCAGGAATAGAGGTGTGGTGTATGATGTAAGATGTTATTAAAAATCAAGGATTGTTTAGTAACGAACAGAAAGATTATTGTAGGACTTCAGACTCCGTGGAGTCTCACACTTATAATCTTCTGAAAAAGTTTAAACATGACATCTTTCTCGGTAAACATTTTAGTTGACCGAAAACCGACCTTTAACACACTTACATTGCTTGGCTCATTTCAGACAGAAAATCAAGAAATGCATATTAACCTGATTTCTTCTTTAAATGAGGAATAAAAATCATTACTTACTGTTTATGTAAAAATAAAAATTAGTAGTTCTCTTCAACCTGTAACTTTGAGTGAACTAACACAATTTTGATTATCAAACATTTGTAAAACAGTGATGATCATAAAAATTGTCTTTTCTGCTTGATTAATTCAAGAAAGAAAGTCACCAGATGGCTCAGACTGTATTCAGATCAATGAAATAACAGTCCCTGTCCATCTGATAGATTTGAGGTCATCAGGGTCAGATCAGGGTCAGATCAGGTTCACTACACTGGCGAGACGCATCTCTTATGACATCTCTATGAATATATCAATATTGTGATTCTTATCTGTTCTGTGACATTTCTGTATTTCTAACACAACCAGAGTTTCCACACATTTTCCATTTAATAATTCCTCCTTAAGACATGTTTTCAGTCACTGCTGATTTTTAGGCCACTTTTTTAAATGCATGTGCAGTACAAAGTGTAATCAAACTAATGGACAGCAGGGAAGTCCATGTTCAGTGTTTGTGATCACAGTTCGAGCCTTATTCACTACAACGCTTTGATTCTGTAAAACTTTAGAAAAAAAACTGAATTTGCTTCAGGTCAGGACTTGAACAGTCTGTGCAGCGCTCAGGATGACAAATGGTCTGAATTTATGACTTTTTTAAATTTACATGGGTTTATAAAATGTTTTCCAATATTGATAAAAACTATAACTATCCATAATTTATAAATTATTAATGAGAAAAGCATCCTGCTGCTGTCTAAGTCATTTATCTTTAGAAATTTCACATTTCAGATACTTGTAAATAATTTAGTTCACTTTTTCCCCATACTTTTCAAAAGCTCATGAGACAGTAGTTGTGTGTATATTGTGAAGTAAATATGACAATAGACAATAAGTCTGTCAGAACATAAATAACCCGATACAGATCAAAATCGCAATGTAGATAAAAATATGTTACTTTTAGTCAGTCATTTTTAAATATTCAGACTAAAGAGGTGAAAGAGAGATGACTAATTACTGGTGAACTTCAAGTGCCTGTGCTTAAAATTTCTGTCCCTAATTACAAAAAACATATTGTAACATGTCTGTGTAGATTAAATCATAAAGTGAAAGAACCATTTGTGGCGTTTAATCTGGAGAATAAGCCCACATCTGCTCTAATCTGGAGCAGCTGTTGCCCCATCGGGAGAGGGAAGTCCTGGCAGCTCTGCAGCCCACCTCTCTGACCCCACGACAAGTATTCTTGTGTTTCTTTGTCGCTCCATCGTTTAAAAATGCACAAATATACGTCAGTCCAAGAAACGGACGAACTCTGATCCGATAGCTTTTTGAAGAGGGTGCACGTGGGCGCAAGGCGACACGTTCAGAAGGTGCTGCCCAACGAGTTCGGATGTATTTCTCTACAGACGGACTCAATGGAGCAGGAAAGTTTTGCCATGTGCAGCCCTGCACCGGGTCGAGAAGGTCCACTCAGATCCTGTTTGTCGTGTTTCGAACAGAACAAAAAGTTAAAACTGTGAAAAATGTACGAAACAACCGGTTGTATTAGAAGAAGCTGTTCCCACAAGATGACGACATGTTTGGTGATATTACTGACAAAAAAAAAAGCTTTAACCTAAACACATCATTTAGATATTTCTCTAACCTGGAACAAAAGTGGAGATTTCTTTCAAACACATTTACGCGAGGCTAGACTGTGCTACAGTTAGTCCAGAGGTCTGCAACCTTTTTGATCAACAGAGCCTGGAGTCAAAAAAAAACTGCAACTGAGATTATCAACTGATGGCCCATGGGCCACAAAGTTTGTTGGAGTGGATGTTTTCTGGACAGTGGGGGTGACGTAAAACTAAAATTATATCATGAGTTTAAACATTTATTGATATTTTTTTCATTTTAAGACAAACACCATATCATATAAAGAAGAAAAATAATTATAGTTTACAGTAGTCCCTCGCTACTTCACTATTCGTGTTTTGCAGACTCGCTCTATCGCGGTTTTTCAAAATAAGATTGGACATGACACACAATGGCTGATTGATGGATGAGCTGCACGATCAGCATGGGATGTTTATTTAAAATAAATTATTTAGCACCTGCTGCACAGGTCTGTGTGCAGCCCACAGCTGCAGGAGAAGCTTCCTCCTGCAGCGTGTCTGATCTTTGCTCTGCAGCAAAGAAGTGGGCGTGGCCAAGAACACTGGCAGAGCAACCAGAGGCAGAGAGAGCGGAGATCATGACACTCTGTGCTCTTTTAAAGTGTTCAGGGTACAGATCCCCCGTGATAAATGAGGGACTACTGTATACCAATTTTGATAAAAATCAAAACACTGAACTCTGCAGGTCTATGTGATAATAATAAATAAGTATCAGGCAGGGTTGCAGTCAGTGCAGCGGTCTTGCAATCCTGAGGTTGAGGGTTCGAGCCCAGGTTGAGCCAGGAAGGACATCCGGCATAAAACAAATAGCAAAATCTTTCATGTGAGTGGAGTCCCCCGAAAAAGGGAGCAGCCAAAATAAACTTACTTTCTACTTCAACAACTTCCTGCGGGATCAATAAAGTTCTAACTTGTAGTTATCGGGTAAAAATTAACAAAAATTTGACAATCTGCCAAAACTAGCATTTTCTGTTGTTGGTATAAAAATCAATGCAATTAAATTTCATGCAGTTTTGGTGAAAGCTTCAAAGAGTCGCCAATGAGGGACTAATGAGCCACATGTGGCCCCAGAGCCGCAGGTTGCAGACCCCTGAGTTAGTAAAGGTTCAAAGCAGCGTTCACGTTAAAGAGAGAGCATTATTAGTGTTAACACATTTTTATGATTTGATTTACAACGGTACAAACAAAAAGACGTGACACACAATTAAAGATAAAAGCAACAGGTTATGTTTAATCTTGGGTTTGATTTTTGCCACTTTCAACAGAAAGAGACAAGAAATTCACATTTAAACGACCCAGAAATGTTTTGCATTCGTTGCCATCCTAAATAAGTTCGGCAAAAAGTGCGCCGATATCGTTTGGTCTTCTGTAAAACTGCGAACATCAAGTATTAGAAGCCGTTTTGCAGCTGTGTGATAAGTTGGAGGTAAACCTGGTGAAATCAAACAATACACCAAGGATACATGCATCTGTATGAGAACACAGAGACAGAATAAAAAACACTCTTGAACACACAATAAATGCAGATTGTAAGATAGATGTGCTAACATGTAAAAAAAAAAAAAAGCCCCCAAACCAGCAATCCCATGTGCCTGAGGGATGCTCAAAGATAAAAAAGAACAATCTCAACTCTTCTTTTCCCCCGTATGGCACTGACCTACAACCCTAACCCCGCTACACCTCTCCCTGACACAGTAAACATCCATCAGAGGATAAAAAATAATGCAACTGCAGCAAAGCAAACAAGTGGGACGTCGGAGGAACTGTTCCTGTTTTCCTGCAGAAACTTGCCCTATCTAACGTTAGCAGACGTGGGTGGAAAGAGATCTTAATCAGAGGGAGAAAGCGAAGGTTTTCAGCCAGGCCCTGAGGTATCGTGGGGGGCAGGGAGCAGAAATTTTACATTAGCCACAAAAAGGACTCAAAAATATGAACTTAATGGCACTTATAACATTTGAAAATAGAAGCATTCCTACTGAAGCTACTTAAAGTTGCAGATGTGAACAGCCAGGATTCTCTTGTGCTTTTTTTTTCTTTCTTTAGAGCAGCTCTAAGTCATGGTGGAAAGAATAAACGACACACAGGGGAAACTATGTGTTTATCACCCTCTATCCTCTGAAGCAGGATGTGGGGGTGAATTCACAATAAAAAACACAATCTGTGATGCTTGACCTACGACAGGAAACTTGCCGTCACTTTTTCCATTTTTTTGTCATCTCTTACTTTCATCCATGACTTCCAGGCTGACAGGAGTCCTTGTGCAACTGGCATAAATACAATTGTCCAAAGTACAAAATCAGAATAAAATAATAAAAAAGAACCGGCTCTGAAGCAGGCCGGACTGTCCTCTGTAGTATTTGGGTTCTCATCCAAGCCGTTTGGTTAGTGTGGAACAAATCCCACCTTCCTTTTCAAGAGTCACTGACGAGCGGGGTCGAAAACGACAGCGTGTACGCGCTGCTTCACTTGGTTGATCGACTCCACAGAGTCGGCTCTCCGTGCTCAGCTGGTTGGGACTGTTCTGTATGCTGTTGACCTGGATATGGAGCGGGCCGCTCCACCTCACCTCCCCCGTCACCAGTTGGCTTTAATGGCTTTGACATCACTCACAAGGTTCTGAGCGAGGCAGATGCCAAATATCTGGAAAACAGCCACGCCACAAGTTTACTCGTGCTCCTGAGCAGCACTCGCCACCAGGGGGCAGCGACGACACAAAATCACATATGCCAGTTTACACACAGCAGTGGATAAATAACTAACCTGTAAAAGTGCAATACCAACGAAAACCCCCGCTACGATAATCAGGTTGTCTTGAAGCCACTTCTCAAACTGTCCCACGCAGCCTTTGGTGTAGATATATTTCTGCCGGTCCAGTTCCTTTTCACAAAAACAAAGATTGAAGACTTTATTTTACAGTGTAATCATCACAGAAGACATTTTATTTGATTGAAATAAACACATGAACTCTGACAAAACACAACGGATCACATTTTATCCACAGATTCCTGGTCTGAAGCTGCATGATGGCTGAATCACACTTAATGATTTCAGCGTGTTGTCAGGATATCTCGGAGCTTAACAAAGGAAGAGTTTACACATTCACTGACGACCCCAGTCTGGAGTGAGCAAACAGGCAGATTCTTTTTCCTGTCAGCGAACAGATGGTTGTTTGTGTCGCTCCGTTCAGCTGATGATGTACGTTCAGAGAAGGGGGGGGGGGGGGTGTAATTTACAGCTGAAATGGCACCTAAAAGAGAGTAAGAATAGGTGCCTCTACACAAAGCCTCCTTTGTTACTCTTCAAGTCAACCAGGCGAACTCTTTGTTCTTTTACAAAACCTGAAAGCTAGCTTTCGGCCAATGGAAAGTAAGGAGAACCTCCTGGCAGCCAATGAAAAGGCAGGAAACACCGTGTTATTCTGGCTGTGAACTTCCTCTGAAGCTATTTCAGCTCCCTGCCTTTGTTGCACCTCTGTCCTTCACACGTCTCCTGCGCTTCCTCTCTCCCACCCTGCACTTCCCCATCACAAGCAGCACAGGAACTCGCTGCACATCCCTGATAGTTTCACTGCTCAGGACAATTAGGACACGAGCACGGAGACGATCGTCTCATCCCAACTCGGCTGCAGGTGGTTTGTAGTACTGCAGCTTGCATAGCAACAGCAAACCTTTGACTGCAGTGCAGCGAGTTGCAACCACCACACCCACACGTGGTGGAGAAAAGAACGGACTGGCATAACCCACAGAGCAGCTGATTACAGAGCGGAGCTAGGCTGCTCTCTGAGCTAAAACTGGAGCCTAATTGTCCCTGTAAGAAGAACAATCTGTTATTAAAGCAAGCGGCTCGCAGGATAACTCCTTAACCCTTACATGCTGTGTCTGCTGTGGTGAATGTTGGATTGTTTATGGGGTTATGCTACTTTTTAGATAAAAACATGAATTAATCCTTATATTATCCTGCAACCTTTCAAAATAACCACACTTGAAATGTTCCTGAAAAGTTAGAACGAGACAAATATCTGCAGAATTCCTTTTCATTCGTCAATTTGATCCTTGCAGAAACATTTTCTGTTATTTTCACAAAGACAGGTCAAGTAGCTTCATTTTTTTACTTTCTACATTCTTTCAGGAAAACGATCCCCACACAGTACTGGTTCCATGATGTTCTGCCTCCTGGTTGCTCTAAACAGATGCTCTCTGAAGCATTTCCCTCGCCTTTCCAGCTGTGAGCGAACATCTTCAGCATGAAACCTGCTGCTGTGAAGTGCTCGTGTGAGAACAGGGAAGCAAGTCTGAACCGAACTCTTCACATATTTTCCTGAACACCTCCAGAGTACGTGTGTGCACACAGATTTAGGCAGCTTACACTGTTAAAGAGATTTGGAGGTCTCCAGGAGTAATTCCGCTCAACAGCCCAGTCGTTTTAACCAGGGGCGCATTTGTTGGAATAATCTGAAACACGATGGTTGTATTGTTTATAGATATGTTGAAATTCAGAAAAACAAATAAAACATGGGCTGAAACTCAGCCAGCGTTCCCGCTCATTTTCCTTTTTGCACTTCCAGACTTTTCTATAAACGAGTTTCAGAATGTTCTGTGAATTTTGTGCAATTTTTGACATTAAAATCTGCACATGCAGTCGTCCCTCGCTACTTGCGGTTGGACTTTTGCAGACTCGCTCTTTCGCGTTTTTTCAAAGCACACTACTGTTAGATTGTTCACAACAAAAAAAAAAAAGGTGCCACCATTTTGTAGTTTTCTCTCAACAAGCCTACACAAGCCTACACCAAAAAATTGCCAGTCTAAAGCACTACATTACCCAGAAGGCAACGGTGCACTATCCAGAAGGCAAAGTCGCTTTCTGCTGGGGAGAAAATTTTGATCCGATCCGAAAACATTCGGTCCTTACAGTATTCATAGAGACTTCGAAGTTCAGTGGATGCAGAGAGCAGATCAGAACCGGACCAATACTGGGTAGGTCTGCCGAACCGGAACCGAGCTGGACCGGTTTGTTGTTTCAACTCAGAAATCAATGTCATTTCTACTTTGCGGTTTTTCACTTATTGAGGGTGAGGTCTGGAACGTAACCCCCACGATAAACAAGGGTCTACTGTTGATGTTTATTAAAAAGTGGTTTTATAACATCTGTATTAAGAACAACACAAATTGTAAAAGAAGATGAGCAAAAGGAAACAATACAAAAAAAAAGTTTAAAGTTAGTTTATGATTCTAATCCTCCTCCACACAGTCTGTGTTGTAAAACTGTTCCCATTCATAGAAAAATGTGAAAATCTGTTTGTGCTTTAGGGCTGGGCTGCCCTGTGACAGAAAAGTTACACACTGTAGATGTAAATTTATTAGTCTGAAGCAGAGGTTCTCAAACTGGGGTCCCAGGACCCCCCAGAGGTTCAGGAGTTGTAACTTGGGGTTCTGCTAAATAAATTACAAGAAATTATTAGTTATGTCATATCACTTAAAAACGTACATCAATGCGTATGGAGAACAATGTGCCAGTAAAACAAGCATACTTAACCAAACAACAATAAAAGATTCTCACAGCATTTAGTGGGTAAAACGGCAGTACATTATTTTTAATCACTATCAGGTATTTGAGGGGGTCTCTGTAAATGTTCCTCTAAGGGACTAAGGGGCCCCCAGACCCAAAAAGTTTGAGAACCCTTGAGCTGAAGTTTTACAGCCATGCACAAGGCAATGTGATCTGTGGAAAGACAAGTCGGCACACGGCCCGTTTTACACCTGTAAACAAACTATTATACAGCAACCTATCACAATGACCCAGACAAGTAAAGACCGTGTATAATATTTGACCTTGATTTGTGACCTTCTATCTGACAATATGCGAGTATGAAGTATCCTTAAATTATATTGAGGGGATCAAAAGTTATGAGCTGAACAAGAGAACATTTATGGGCATGGGGAAAGAAGGCCCCGCCTCTCACGGTTATTCCAAGACGTGTCAACATTTGGAGGAGGCCAAACTACTGAAGTTGTCAACAAAAAGCAAACGATTGTTATTATTCACAGAAAAGCCACCTGTGAAAACTGTTAACGATGGTTTCTCAATCCAAATCCAAGACACCGATAGCTAAAGCCTTCGCCTCAAGTCGTGATAAGGTAGATGTAATTAAGTTCAGTCCATCCTGTTTTCTGGTTTTTAATTTAACCTGGAAAACACTTTAATTCAATTCTACACATTTCCATTCTTCTTGAGACTGCACATGAAACACTTGACAATAAAAACATCATGAAGAAAACTGATCTGTAGGATCAGGAAGATGCTTGCGTGCAAACACTGAGGATACTAACCCCTTGAAGCCGAACATCACGAACATCATAACCACACTGCGTGTTGATGACATCCTCCTGAAACAATAAAAACAACATCTTAAAATATTGGACTTATATTGTTAGACAACATATCGTAAGCTATAAGAACTAAATGCTTAAGATTCTTCTGAATGTAGCTAACATGGTTCCAGAAATGACTAAATGCTAAGATCTTGCTTTGTTTAAAATAAAAACTAGATAAATAAATTAAAAAGATGAGAAATATTGCAGCTGCTGACATGTGTTCATTTAGATGGAGTCATGATTTGTTAAGAGTGACTCACAGCAGGATCTTTCACGCAGCAGGAGAAGGGTACTCCACATTTCTCTCTGCTCGTATTCTTGTCAGTGCAGTTGAAGTAGATGTTCTGGTTCCAGTCGTCGGGCCCGTGAGCTCCGCAGCACGACCACTGAGACAGCAGCAACAACAGAGCCAGATTAAACCCCAACCAGAACACGGAGCGTTGAGCTGAGCCCTTTAGATCCCGGCTCAGGCTTACAGGGGAGGGTGGGACTACAGATCAGACTCAGCTGGTGACTCAGATTTAATCTCGTTTACAATACGTCATGATGTAGTCCAGCGTTTACACACAGGAGCCAATTATCTAAACGGTCCCGTTCATGTAATTGGATAATCATATGAAGGAAAGACAATCACGTTAATCATGAGATTTGCAGCTGTGAGCGCAGTGGATGACTTTACAGCTAAGAACCTGTCTGAGCCAGAAATGCATTAATATTTAACATCAACAATATATTTCTCAAGAAGAAAGTCGTTCCAACAGCCGAGAGATGTGTAATGCTTGAGGGAGGGGGATCAGTTTTCACAGTAATTACAGTCGATGGGTGCGGTGACTCACGTATTCCTGGGCAAAGTCAATGAGGTTCTGCAAGTCGATGTCATCACGATAGGCCTTGATATTGTTGTTGATGAAAAGGTTCAGCTGGTCTTTGATCCAGTCCTTGAAGACGAAGGCGAGGATCCCCGCAGCCAGCTCCAAGAAGAAGATCAAACCCAGGAACACGGAGAACTAGGCAGAGCCCGACACACACACAGGAAAAACAATACATACGTCACTTCAAACAAAAGCACAGAAACATCCAAAAAGACAGTTAACTTTGTTTCTGCTTGCGTTTTTAAAAGAATTAACAGGAAAACTTTGATGTAATGGCCTCCATTTAAAGTCTCGCTGTAGCGCCTGTCTTCATTTGACAAGTGAGAGTGTAGCAGCAACAAACCACAGTCCCTCAGGTACCGTTACATTATCTTTTTACAGTAAATGTGCAGGACCAGACTGATGATAAATGTGAAAAAACCACATTAGCTCCTCACGCTGACGCCTGACTTATTGCTGCTAATGGACATCTGCTGGAGTTAGTTGCTGTGCAGAACTGCAGCCAGCAATGAGGCGAATTTGTCTCCATCAGTCACATGTTATCAACACTGCCAAACCAAAACAAACCACATAAATAAGGATGCTGTAGGTTTAAAAAATATATATATTTTTTTTTTGGTAAAAAAAAAAAAAACTTGACAGAGAAAACTGGAGAGGAAAACGAGGATGTGTTTCTTATCGCTGCTCTTCAGCAAAACACGGTTTACTAAAACACGTAACCGCTCACAGCATTTGGTTTTGGTGCGTCAAAGTGACGCCTGTTGCACTAACAGCCTCAGCACTGGTGTGAACTGCACATCTGAGAGGGTGTCAAAGTGATTAAACCTGGTGCGTGCTTCAAAAGCTGGGAGGTAGCTCACAAACTTAAGCAGGAGAGTGTTCTCTCTGAGCGCTCCAATACAGCCGGCGAAGCCCAGGATGAACATCACCCCTCCCACGACGATGAAGAGCCACACGGGGTCGAAGCCTCCAAGATCTGTGATGGAGGACAGATTTGACAGCACGCCCTAAAAGAAAGAACAAACAAAAGTAATTAAAAATCACATCAAAGTATTATTAAAATCAGTAATACTTTGCTAAAATGACAGCAAACCTAATCAAGTTGTATGCCCATGTCCCCCGCCGCTGAGGGGTTTGAATACTGGTAGTTTGAATTCTTGTACAGTGTCCCCCTAGCATTTTCCAAGGAGGGTGCCCCGCTCTGTCAACAGAACCGACAAACTGGGGAATATATTTTACCGCCATTAAGTCAGCTGTTGCACTGTTTAGACGTACAGGGAAACTTTTTTGCAATGCCATTATTGTCCTGATGTTTTAGATATAGTGTATAACCTATTTGAAATAAGAGCTGTGAAAGTTTTCTCCCAACAATTTATTTTTAAGAGTCCAACTCTAGTAAATCCTCATCAAACTTGTGGCTTGATGACTCATCAAAGTGACTCCTCAGGAGGTGAAACGTAAAGATCCTTCAGAAAACATTTGCAGACAAAACGGTTTTCTTTCTGCATTTCTTGCCCTTCAGTACCAAAGCCAGAGAAATTCAACGCTTTTTATATTGAGTTGCTTCAAACACCTGAAATCTGTTTTGAAAAAAGCCGTAGTTCGAGCAGGTGTTGGTTTGACTCCTTCATGAGAATTCCTCCCAGATTTTACAAACAGATTATGGTATTCTGACTGCTGTCCACCACAGCCAACAATGTTAATATCTTCTGTGAACTTTAAACTTTTCCATTAATGAGAAAACAAGACAGTACACAACGTTCTTTTGGAAGGTAATCCACAGCTATAAACGAACATTTAGGACAAACTTTGCTCATTAAATGAAGAATAAAGATCCTTTTTAGTTCCTTGCAGGCAGGATGTAGCTGGTTGCCTGCTGTGTTTGTAGCGTGTGGTCTGGTTGTTACACACACTTGTGTAGGTATGCCTTTCCTTATGGGGAGGAAGTAATAATAAAAAGTCTGATTTTCCCCATTGCGTTGAACCTGACTTTAAAAACTGAGACATAAAGTCCAAACGGTCGAAACTGAACGTTTATGTTGAGTTGTGCCTTCACATCCAGTTTTGCGTGCGCCATAAATGATCACTATACATACATGTAAGTATCATTAAAGATGAGATCTTTCATTAATCTGAGTGAGAGCTACGTCAGATGATGTGGAGTTTGAACAACTTGTTTTTCTTCTTCTTTCAGCTGCTCCCTTCTTCAGGGGTCGCCACAGCAAAGTAACTCGCACAAAGACTTGGCAATAGTTTTTACGCAGGATGCCATTCCTGACACAACCACAAACCACCGAGCTACCACAGCCCTCTGTGTGGAGCAGAGAGCTGCCATCTATGGTGCCTAGGGGAGCGGATGGTGGGAGCTAAGGGCCTTGTTCAAGGGCCAAGAGTGGGGCAAATGAGGGTGGAGGCAGGTGTGAGTTTTTCATCTTTCCCACCCACATTTGGATATTGTTGGTCTGGGGAGTTGAACTGGCGACCTTCCAATTACAGGGTCATCTTTGCTAATCTCTGCGCCACCACTCCCCCTCACCTTCCCCACTACTTACAGACAGCAAAAACAGAAAAGAATGAATGAGAGAAGCTTTAACGGAAACTTGACGAAGGCGAGATGCGGTTTCTGTAAAATCATAGAATGAGACTAGCAACTTTACAGATACTGATCTAACGTTCATGTGGTAATGAGTCATTCACTGCGTACTCTGAGCCTTGTGCAAAATCATTTCCTAAAACTCTGACAGTAACAACTGGCATCAAACCCACTTGTCTGTGAGCTACAGGTTGATGTGGTAGTAGCTGAGACTCATAACAAACTCAAGAACCTAGTTTAAACTCTGGCATAAAAGCGGTCAGGCGATGCTCTGCAATTAGACCTATATTTCTTTTCTACACCTTTCAACGGTGGGAGGGAAGAACTGGGGTTATTTCCTATAAATGAGAGTACTAGTTTTCAGGAGTGATTTGTGACAAAAGGGTGGCAGCAAAGGTCAAAAGAAAAGTTTACATTACCGAGACCAGCTATGTTGTATGGTCTGGAGACAGTGGCACTGACAAAAAGACAGGAGACAGAACTGGAAGTGGCAGAAATCAAGATGTTGAGGTTCTCCTTATGAGTGACAAGGATGGATATGATTAAGAATGAGATCATCAGAGGTACAGCACAGGTTGAACAACTGGGAGATAAAGTTAGAGAAACCAGACTGAGATGGTTTGAACATGTCCAGAGGAGGGACAGTGGGTATACTGGTAGAAGGATGCTGGACATGCAGCTGTCAGGAAAAAGACACAGATGAGATATATGGATGCAGTTAGAGAGGACATGGAGGTAGTTGGAGTGAGGACAGAGGATGCAGAGGACAGAGTGAGATGGAGGATGACGACTTGCTGTGGCGACCCCCTGAAGATGGACCAGTCAAAATAAGTACCGGTAGTAGACTGTTTAACTTGCTACATACCGGTACTTTATAATCCATGGGTTAAACACTTCCATCTTAATACACAACATCTGAACTAACACAGCTAAAGTGAAACAGCAGTAGGATGCAAGGAATAATGTTTTATTTGTTTAATGTCAGCGGAGCAAACTAAACTGCCTTCATTTGATTTTGGTCATTAGGCCCTGAACAACAACGTGCTGCAAAGCATTGAGTTTAAAACTAATCAGTCACTCTCAGACCCAATCTCACCATTAGGGCCTTTCCAGCTACTGCTGTTCATCATTCACCCTAATCCCTATAAATTATTCACACTGTTCCACAAAGGTACTCCAGTGCAGGCCTATTTGCACACAGTTCATGACCAGACGTTACTAATCGGTACACGCTTCCACGCAGCATTTACAAAAACAACTGGAGGCTTTTTTTTTTTTTTTTTAATGAACAAATCAACTTTTAATTCAATTGGAATAAGTTTTAATGCTGTAGAAATTCACTGCACATGAGAGGTTAATGGCAAACTCTGACCTTGGTGGTCTTAATAATGTGTGTTAGAAAAAAAACATCTCCCTGTAAATAAAAAAGTCGTAAGTATTCCTGACTAACTCTTGTACAGCAAAAAGCATCCAGGCTCTGCTGACTGTGAGACAATCAACTTTAAAATTACTGATCACATTGGTGGTGCAGAGGCATGATTCATTTCCTGAGACAAAACGTATGACGTATGACAAACGTCAACAGATATCGTCGATTAGTAGAATAGTCCCGCTATATTTTACATCTAAACTCAACAGAAAATCCTATTTCCAGCTTCTTATGGTCAGAAATTTGGTGGAATTTTAGTTATGCTGAAGGAAATCATCCCCTCTTTTCTCAGTGTACATTTGTGTGCGTGTGTTTATACATACCTTCTCCGCCCATGCCCACAGGCCTATACTCAAGAATGCTGCTCCTAGCAACTGTAAAACAAAGAACACAGAGGAAGCTCTGCTGTGAGACAGAAAGATACGAGTTACACACTCCTCAAGTTTCCAAGCAATGAATCAAATCTGACTAAAGAGCATCAAAATGATGGACGAATGGACTTTCAGATGAAAGTGAAGACGGAAACATTTTCCGCTGATAATTTGCAGAAGTTTATCAAAACTTTCCCTTTATCACAGCTGTTCAGTTTGGTACATTTCAACGTGCCTTTTTATTTAGTTTTACTCCGAGTAGTGAAATCACATCCTAATGCAGCGTCACACTCCATTCAATTTTCTTTATGGAGAATAGATACAACAACAGAACTAAACCCAGTATTTTTCCAGAACTGATGCATAATCACAAGACCATACAAACCTGTACAGAGGAGTCCGTTTCAAAATGTTTTTAAATCTTTTAAAGAACAGTGACTTCCATTTTTCAAACCTCCACTGCTTTACAATGTAAAGACACCAAGAGAACACGTCTGTTTTACAATTTAACCTTTCTGAACCTTTCTGTGCTTTTCTGTAACATCTTGTAATAAGAACCTGACTAAGATGGACCGCGTAACACTTGAATATCACTGTCACCGCAGCTCAAGTCTGAACCTGCTGAACTTACATTAACAGACAGGTGCAGTCATGGTGGGTTAAATAAGACTTGGAAAAGAAGTTTAAAAAATTAGTAGAAACTAAATGATCAAACAATTAACAGCAGTGTTCAAACTTCTGCCCTCTGTGGTTTCATCTATGACAAAAAGCTGCAGGAACCAAGTGTTTTAGCTTATAAAGATAAGGTGGGTGATAAATGGTTTTTTTTTATGCCCATGTGTCTCTGAGCAAGACATCCAATCCCCAATTGCTCCCCGAGCGCTTACATAGCTGCCCACTGCTCCACATGGGTGCATCCCAGTTGCGATGGGTTAAATGCAGAGAGCCAATTTTGCCATTGCATGGGAACATACAATGATGACAACACATAGCACTTTACTTTACTTATGTAACTCTACAACTGATTCACTTTTGGAGCCAACGCAGTTGAAGATGGCCGCCACAGCCAACTGACCTTAGAAAGTAAAAAAAAAAAGATGCCATAACTTACTCAATTTTACAGCTTTGGTGATAAACTTTGGTGTGCTTGTAGCTGAGAGTCATCCACAATACAAGGACCAAGACACACTACACAAGATGTTTGCTAAAAACTTCAGCATTTTGGTGTCATTCCTGTCGGTCTGTAAGCAAAATTTTTCATGAACCACTGGATGGATTTTAAAGAAACTTTTAGAAACTAATAATTTGATTTAAAGCTGATAAATCTTTTGCAGCCAGTCTTATTCAACATGGCTACAACTCAGTTGAAAATACAGATACTGAGCTAAAGTTTGATGTGGTAGTAGCTGAGTCATTCACAACCTATAGCCTGGGAAAATCTTGCAAAATTGCATGAAATTGCACAAAACATTTTAAAGGTTTGATTAATTATTGTTTTTTTATTACAGTTTTTGTACTATTAGTGTTTAGTGTATTCTTAGTTCATATCTTAGATCTTATTACTGTTTTTCTTTACTATTTATACTTTTGTTGGATGTAACTAGGACCCTGTGTACACAATTTTGTTCATGTACCACTGATGGTGGAACAACAAATGAAACCTTAACTTTAAAACACCTATAACTCGTCATTTCTCATCACAAGATGATTTAAGTCTAAAACTCTGAAATGAAAGGTGGCGGGTGACATGCATTCCTTCAGAGCTAAGCTAAAATCTGTTTTCACTAATCTAACTATCATCGTCTAAATGGTGGGGGGCAAGATGATGTAGAGGTAGGGCAGCCGACCTGGGACCAAAAGTCGCAGGTTCAACTCCCCGTCATGCCCACATGTCCGTGATCAAGATACACAATCCCCAATTGCTCCCCGAGCACTTTAATAGCTGCCCACTGCTCCACCTGGGTGTATCTCAGGTGTGATGGGTTAAATGCAGAGAACTCATTTTGCCATTGTATGGGAACGCACAATGATGACAACACAAATAACTTATCTTTAATAATAATAATAATGTGTTATGTGTTGTGATCATTGTATGTTCCCATACAATAGCGAAATTGACTGCTCAGAGACACCATGAGATGTGCAATGACTGGGGATCGAGCCTGGGACTTTCGGGTCCCAAGTCGGCTGCCCTGCCTCTACCCCATCTCGGTCCCTTACTTAAACACTACAATGTTCTTGATAGCTTGATATATATGACGTATAAATCGAGGTTCAAGGTTCTTAATTGTCATTCCCATCACATGTGGTACATGAGGTGGAATGCAATTGTGTACTCAAGATCTCGGTTGCATCCAAAAATAGCAAAAATCTAAAAAGAAACAGTATACTAGGATCTAAGATCTACGCTAATATATACGCTAAACGAACGCTACACAATCTGAGATACGCTACACATTAATAATGTAAAATAATACGGTATATTAAACAGCAGTCCCAACATGAGTCTGTAGTGAGCAGATGGGTATGAATACAGCAGCATAAAGGCAAGAGATCAGCAGCATGGATAATCAGCAGCACAGATAAGTCACATATCGCCAATTAAAGTGGCATTACAGTGATTTATTTTTCCCTTAGCGATTATTTTGGTTAGGGATTTATGAATCTAACAGATTATACACACACACACACACACATATTGATATATTCGTTAAACCTGCCTATTTATTTTAACATTATAACCAAATGAACACGACGAAACCATGCTCACCGTTATGTTTTATGCAACTATTACAGGCTTCACACACCACCAGTGCACTGTTGTGGCAATATTACAAATTAAAATGAGAAACCTTTGAGGACTTCTCAGGTAAACTGATGGCCACCAACGGGACACAGGAAAAAAGTGAAATATGTTGAAAAATGTCAAACAACAGCCACAGTGAAGCTGAGCTGGACCGTGGTTACATAAGCAGCTGTAGTGAAGGGTGTTGTGGTGGTTTAGCAGGAAAGTGACATTCAGGAAGAGTTTGGATCAGCGAGTAGACACCAGGTAAAAGAGATTAGACCCACAGATCAGGAGCTTTACAGCATTTAACCTCGGACAACATGCGGATTAACAAACACTTACAACTTGTGACAAAGAAATAACTCTTACCATAAAACTTTAGTTACTCAACCCCATCTAAAGTTAGCTGTTCAGTATGAACTGAAACATGATGACAAACTTTTACAGTGTCTGAGTCTTATAATGACGTGAACACTTGTTTATATAATTAACTGGTTGTTGTCTCAACGGAGGAGATATAGGTTCAAACTTGCTGGTTGTCTTCAGTCTTTCCCTGTATTTATGTTCCTCCTGTGGGAACTCAACAAGCTGTATGGGAAGTACACTTCAGAAATGTAACTCAAGTTACATTTTGTTGAAAGAGGTTTTCATAAAAATGAGTGCAATGTTCTTCCATAAGTTCTTTGCCTATCTTTATAAGGTTTTCATAGAAAGGCAACGTAGCATATTTTCCAGGCAAACAAGCATCTATGAGATACTCTGAATAAATAATGTTCTTATTTCAGTGAGAATGACAAAGGTTTTTTTTTATTTATTATTTCAAACCCTTCTTCATATATAATTAGTATAATGTGTGAAGAGTGGAAAAGGTTTATAACTTTAGGCTACTTTGGAACTGTGTTAGTAGCAAGACTTCACTTAGCTTTAGTTTAAGTAAAATTAAATACCTAAACTCATGCTGGACTCCAGAATTAAAAATCCAGATGTTGACAGATTGTCAGTTTTTGTTTTTGGTCATGTGTTTAGTTTCTCTCCTATGAGAGGCTGAGGACTTTGACATAGTGCTAAGTATACATGTAGTATAAATGTGCCAAATATAAATACTGTAGACGTAAAAACATTAGCATAATACAATCTATACCAGAAGGTTAAAGTAGAGGTACAGTCAGGCTAGTTTAGACTATAAAATCTGCAACCAGGGAGCCATGTTGTTGTAAGAGCTGCAGAATGTGGTTTGACATGTTCTTACAAAAATACTGTTTTTAAAATAAATCTTGTTTAGACGGCTGCACATAACTGAAACCCACCCACACGTTTTAGCATTATTAACATGTTACTCATACACTGATGGCATGTGTATGTGTGTAGAGATAAAGGCCAAAAGAGACCAAAACATCATTAACATTGAAAAATTGATGAGGCTATCGAGAGGAGAATTTCTAGAAATGGTCAACATGAGTTTTAACGCTGCCCAATGCAAAATGCTAAACTGAGAACTGTCTCAGAGATTTGATGTTGTGTTTGTGGTAGTTTCACCAGGAAAAGCTACACTGACCTTTGACTACACCAAAATCATATTCATATTGTTCACATCAATATTTACATAGGAAACAGATCCAGCTCTGATTTCTGTGTTCAGCTTGTGCTTCTCTTTCTTGTAATGTTTACTGGTTTTAAACAAGAGCTCTCCAAAAAGTCTAAAGGTCGCTACATTTGTCCCCAGACGTAAACCGTCTGTTCTTGCTCACATGGTTGTGAGATGTTCTTCGCATTGACATTTCATTCTCAAAGAGAAACTGCAGAGCAGAACACCTGGAAAGCCACTGCAGCATGTCACGTGCAAACAAAAACACGGCAATAGCACGGTTGGCAGATGTAGGTGTTTTCAGTTGATTATGGAGGAGGAAAATTTGGAATTTTGGCTGTTAACCAAAGGCAAGCTCTAATTTGCAAGTTTGTTAAGAAGAGACTGCCACCTTTTCTGACAGACAGTGCAAAACCATGTCCCTGCACGGATTGTCCGAGGGTTACATCCTGCCAGCCAGCACAGCCACGAGTCGCCTGCGTCTCCACGCTTTCTCCTCCAAACTAGAATCGTGCAATGTTCATCCCTAAGTTCTTTGACTATCGTTATAAAATGTATTTGACCATCTTTTTTTTATTGTAACAGTTGTAAAGATGGTTGTATTTTCTAACAGCCTCAGCTATCTGCTCCTCAGTGCAGCAGTTGAAGCTAAATGACAAGTATAATTCAGCCTTTTTTCTGCATAAACATGCCCATGAAGTTCTGACCAGTCACAAAATAGTTGGTGCATACTTCTATCCCCAGAACGAGTTTTTGCTAGGCCAGCATGATCAAAATTATGTAATTTTTGTTGTGGAACTGCTTCAAAGTATAAATTAAGTTCAAGAGTTTTTTTATAAATCAAAATTTTCTCAAGACTAGGATGCTTGAGAGAAGCGGGGAGTGCTCTATTCACACAAGGAGAGCTGTTGGTCAGACTACTTGTTGTGTCGTGCTCTTTTAAATAGTTATTGAATTAAGTGTTTACTTATTTAGGTACAGTAAATGTAGATGTGTAACAACAACCCGTTAAAACACACCAGAATCCAGAAAATGGCATCTACTTTATTCAAAATTTTCAGGGGGAGGACCCACAGACACCCCCCCCCCCCCCCCGCTGTGTCCACCCCCACATTACAAATGCTTCTGATGCCACTGCATGTTTGGTTCAGGAATGTTTAAACTTTTTTTTTTTTTTTTTAAATACACATAAAAAGAAACTCAACTCAAAAAATGAGTGAATGTTGTGTCCATACATAACAGCCAACTCGGAAAAATTAATAAACATCTAGTTGACATTGATAACATTATTATTTGAAAAAGGTGAACTTGAACATTTGTTAGATGTCGGACAGTTTGGTTAATTCAACAACTAAACGTGGCTTCATAAACTCCGGGTTTCACTGTGGCTTCATTCCTCTGTTTTCTTTAGGTTTTTAGAAGCCAACATTAAAAACTGCTGCTTCCATGAGCTCATTTTAAATAATGGTTATCGTTTATGTTGGCTTCATGTGTCGGTGCAGTATGGAATCAACTCAAATATCTAAATTTCCAAGTCAGATTTCAGAATGAGGGTACAAAACACAATAGAGCATTATATCCTGATACATGCTCAATAATCCAGGTAGACCCTGGACCCCAAAATACATTACAGCAAAGACTGGTTCATCCCAAAGATCCAGTCCCCCGGCACAAACAGAGCAATGTTGTGTATGCTGTTCAGTGTCAGGAGGGCTGTGATCAGTCTTACATCGGGGAAACTAAACAGCCACTGGCCAAAAGGATGGCCCAGCACAGAAGATCAACATCATCAGGCCAGGACTCTGTGGTCTACACTCATCTCCAGGCCAGCGGTCACTCTTTCAGGGATGAAGATGTTCACATCCTGGACAGAGAGGAACGATGGTTTGAGAGAGGAGTAAAGGAGGCCATCTTTGTGAAAAGAAATCGTCCATCATTAAACAGGGGTGGAGGCCTCCAGGTTCAACTGTCCCCCTCTTACAATGCTGTGATTGCTAGTATCACTCAGCCCTCTGTGAATAGTAAACAGCAATCAGTGTGCTAATGATCCATTGTTAGGCTGATGGTCCTTCTTGAGCATGTGATCAGCTGGTTTTGGTTGTCAGCAGCAAAACTGGTTGATCCACTCTGAGAAGGTGCTATTTAAGAGACTGAGCTGAAAACAGCACCTCAGACTGAGGAAGTCTCTCGGATGAGAGACAAAACGTTTCTACATTTTTTTGCTTTGTTTTTTTTTGTTTGTTTGTTTGTTTTCTTGTTTTTTGAATGTCCAGAGGACCAGATTGAACTTTTTTGGACAATAGAGCATTGCTTTTAAAGTTCAGTGAAATAAACCTGATGATGATAATCTGCACTTATTATCAAAACAAAAGGCAATAGTTTAATAATTTAAGTTTGGAGTGCCCTGTATAAAAAGACAATGTAAAGTTGAAGGACATAAAAATAAGTAAACTTTCCTTCTAAACTTAGCTGAAGCGTTAATGTATTTTTACAGCTTAAATCTGAATCATTAAGTTATTTTTTTATCCCAAAATAACATCATGGACTCCTACACATTTTTGAACATGCAATCAAATTTACTGCAAATTAAAGTTGTTGTTTTGTTGGTTTGTTTAATTTATCTTTCTCCAATACATTGGTTTGATATTTGTGATATTTGGTTTTAACCTGAAGGCCCAAAACAAATAGATCTGTGCATTTTCTGAAACATTTTATCTAGTAGAGACTTCAGACATACAAATGTTTAGTCATTATTTTTTTATTAATGTTTTGCATATTTTAAATTACTAATTGTCTTCAAGAAGTTAAATCATATTATTAGTAAAATAATCATCCATCAACAAAACATTCACATATGAGACAGCTCTTATGAAACTTGTAAATACTCTGAAATAATTCTAAATATTTCTAAGACTTCAATGTAGTTTAGTATCACCTGCATGCTAGATTTACTGCAGGTGAGAATCGAGGTGAAGCAATGCATCATTTGAGGGACGAAGACAACAGAATTCAAACATGATATATGTGGTCAATTTTGCTATTTCCAGTCAGGAGTATCTCAGTGGACATCAAGATGAATTCATCCCATCAGCACAAGGCGTCGAGTTGAACAACAACAAAAAAATACATTTCAAATGGTATTTTTGCCCGATAGCTTCCTTTCATTTAGGCATATTTTTGTCCCATTTCTGATTCTCTGCCTCATTAATTACACAAAGTAGTTAAAGAGTAAAATGTATCTTTAGAGAAAACGGAGCAGAACCAAACATAAGTTTTAAATCTCTGACATGAATAGACACTTTAGGGGCTCAACCCAACAGCTCATCTCTGTAACTGGTCTTGATTATTCATACTGTGTGTATTTAGGGATTTTTTTAAAGACCTGTCTGCAAATCAAACAACCCTGGTGACACAATAAGGCCGGTTTGAAGGGAATCTGACTGAATGAGTACACTGAAACCATTCTGAGCCTGCTTTTGTACAGTCCTTTCATTACTTTCCTTTTAGACAACTTTTCTCAGGGAGTTAAGTTGCCCTCAATGATTAAAGACAGATAAAATACAAAGTTATATTTAATGATAATTTGTCCTTATATACAATTAAGACATAAATATGATCAAGAAAAAAATCTAAACTGTTACCTTATTTTAAATTGCATGGCCTGTTTTATGGCACAAAAAGTACTTGTTGTCATTTGTTCTGAAATTTTCTAATTGAATTTTTTCTTAAGCTTTTACGCTTCATCAGTAAGCAAATAAAACCTGTAACTGGATGTTTCTCTTTCTGCCAAATCAAGATTTTTCTGCAAAAAAGCCAACAAACACGAAACACTATCTCTGAAGGAGTTCATTTCTCCCTCTTTGTTCAAACAGATGTTCAGCACATGAGACAATCTGTCCCACAGCCAAATGATCTTAGTACCTGAATGGACAAAAAGACAAATCAAGCTCCTTTCTTTTTGGAGATCCACCCACAAAAACAAAAAGTATAGACTCTTTTCAACTATGGATACAATAGCCATTCTTAAAAACAACAACAACAACAACAACAACAACAACAACAACAACAACAACAACAACAACAAAAGCCTAAAATGTTTAACTGAAAACCTTGTTTTCTGCTAAAAAAAGAGCACACCCCTAAATAATTTGTTTTTGTCACAATACTTAAATTATTATCTACACAAAACTACCGGTAAGTAAAATTCTCAGTACCATTGTTGAGGGGAAAATCTAAAATTAAAAAGTCACATGGCTCAGAACAATATAATCAAAGATAACCATGTTTGCAGATTGTCCTGATTATTGCTACAGCAAAACATGTGAGGCAAACCAGCAGTCACGGAGATTATAATAGGTAAATTAGCCTAAATGTTTTGCTTTCTCTCCAAAGGTAGTGAGCTGGCTGACATGATGCAGAGAAGGAAGGTAGATGTTTTATGTGTCCAAAAGACCAAGTGGAAGGGCAGCAAGGCTCACAGCATTGGAGCAGGGTTTAAACTGTTTTACCATGGTGTGGATAGAAAAAGAAATGGAGTAGGAAATGAAGGAGGAGTTGGTAAAGAATGAAGCAGAGGTGAAAAGAGTGTCAGATAGGGTGATGTGCCTGAAGGTAGAGTAGAAGGTCTGATGTCAAATTTTGTCAGTGATTATGCACCACAGGTTAGATGTGGCATAGAGGAGAAAGATAAATTTTGGAAGACTCTGGATCCCTCAAAAATGTCCATTTTCCAACAAGACCGTGCTGGGAAGATAAGGGTATTTTAAGGAAATAATGAATGAAGAGAGTGAAAGGGAAAGAAAAGTAGAGGTCATAGAAGTTATGGACCAGGAAAGATCAGTGAGGGGTGAGCTCTGTTCAGAAAGATCTGAAAATAATGAAGATGGGGAAGGCAGTAAGACCTGATGACATACCAGTGGAGGTTTGGAAATGTCTTGGAGAGATGGCAGTGAGGTTTTTGACTCAAATATTCAATGACATATTTGAGGGTGAGAAAATGCCTGAGGAATGGAGAAGAAGTGTGCTGGTGCCCATTTTTAAGAACAAGGGTGATGTACAGAGTGGTAACAACTACAGGGGAATTAAGTTGATGAGTCACATGATGAAGATCTAGGAGAGAGTTGTGGAAGCTAGACAGATGAGGTGACTATTTGTGAGCAGCAGTATGGTTTCATGCCAGGAAAGAGCACCACAGACGCCATCTTTGCTTTGACAATGCTGATGGAGAAGTACAGAGAGGGTCAGAAAGAACTCCATTGTGTCTTTGTGGATATATAAAAAGCATACGACAGGGTGCCGAGGGAGGAAGTGTGGTATTGCATGAGGAAATCTGGAGTGGCAGAATGTAGTGAAATAGGTCGGTTAGCTTCATTTAGCTTCGGAGCTCCACTACATGTTATAATATCTGGACTAGTTCAAGTACCTGATATTATACTTAATTTAAACGGATTCTCTCTTTTTCGAGCTACTTGACAGATATGTGACAGAGATACTGTGTGGGAGATGGTTTAATCAGTGACGTGAGACGTTAATTTTCTTTGACCCATCAAAATGAATGTGGTCATTTATTAACAGAATCAAAATTTAACATCAAACATTGTACACGTGATTATTCTGATTGAACGCAATAACACAGCTTAATTAATGAGCTTTACAATGAGAAATCATACGGCCATGATTTCTCACTTGCAACTAAAATGCAACAGACATTTCTGAAAATATCCGGATGATTACTGGCAAGATAGAAGTTTAAAGATGGGAAAATGAAGGAGTTTAAATGGAGAGGAAATGGATGAGGGAAAAGTGTGCAGAGAAGTATGTTAGACTGGTACAGGACATGTATGAGGACAGCAGGACAGTGGTGAGATGTGCTGTAGGAGTGACAGATAGCTTCAAGGTGGAGTGCATCAAGGATCGGCTCTGAGCCCCTTTGTTTGCTCAGGTGATGGATCGACTAACTGATAGTCAGACAAGAATCCCCATGGACGATAATGTTTGTAGATGATGTGATCTGTGGTGAGAACAGGGAACAGGCGGAAGAGAACTTCGAGAGGTGGAGGTATGTACTTGAAAGAAGAGGAATGACAGTCAGCCGTAGTAAGACAGAGTGCATGTGTGTGAATGAGAGGGAGGCTGGTGGAACAGTGAGGCTACAAGGAGCAGAGGTCACAAAGGTTCAGGACTTCAAGCACTTGAGGTCCACTGTCCAGGAAAATGGAAAATGCGGTAAAAAGGTGAAAAAGAGAGTCCAGTTAGGATGGAGTGGATGGAGAAAAGTTTCAGGAGTGATTTGTAACAAAAGGGTGTCAGCAAAGGTCAAAGGAAAAGTTTACAAAACAGTGGTGAGACCAGCTATGTTGTATGGTCTGGAGACAGTGGCATTGACAAAAAGACAGGAGAAAGAACTGGAAGTAGCAGAAATGAAGATGCTACGGTTCTACTTAGGAGTGACGAGGCTGGATAAGATTAGGAATGAGATTATCAGAGGTACAGCACAGGGAAAACAACTGGGAAATAAAGTTAGGGAGGCCAGAAAGAGATGGTTTGGACATGTCCAGAGAAGGGACAGTGGGTATACTAGTAGAAGGATGTTAGAAATGCAGCTGCCAGGAAAAAGACAAAAAGGAAATATATATGGATGCAGTTAGAGAGGACATGGAGGTAGTTTGAGTGAGGACAGAGGATGCAGAGGACAGAGTGAGATGGAGGATGACGACTCACTGTGGAGACCCCTGATGAGGGAAAAGCCAAAAGAAGAAGTCGTTTTGCACTCATGCAAATTGTTCAGCAATTGTCTGTTAGCATTACCTTTTTTTTGTAAAATATTTTAAACTACACTTGTTTAAAAAAAAAAGTTTGAAAATCAACAAATGATCAGAACATACACTGAAAAAGTATAGCATACTAGTCAACCTGTAAGTGTTTTTCTTATGGATGGTGCAGATCTTTTGAAATCTGAGTAGCCGAAATTTGATATGCAGAACAGATTGTTTGTTTGTTTGTTTGTTTTGGACAATAAATAATACTTATTACAGCACAATAATATCTGTACTGTACCGGATTATAAGGCACATTAAACGAAACAAAAGTCAGATAAGTCAAACTTTATTCAACTCATTCACAATAACTCTAAACATTATTCAGTTGTACCAAATAAAAATCGGTTCGAGGTCAGGAAACACAACCAGAATTAATACATAAAGGTCAATTAAGGTCAATTTTTTAGAAAATTTAAGGACTTTAAGTGTGCCTTATAGTCCGAAAAATACAGTATATCGAATATTGACTACTCTGATTTCAAAGGATCTGCATCGTCCATAAGAAAAAAGTAAGTATTGTTTCATTTATAAGGGGAGTGGTGGCGCAGAGGTTAGAGAAGGTGGGCCTGTGATCGGAAGGTTGCCAGTTCAACCCTCTTGACTGACAACATCAAAATGTGGGCGGGAAAGGTGAAACACCCACACCTGACTCCACCCTCATTTGCCCCACTCTGGGCCCTTAAGCAAGGCCCACTATCTGCTCCCCCAGGGCACCCTAGTCATCAGCTCCCTGTTCCACAGTGGGCTGTGGTAGCTCAATCGTCTTGTGATTGTGTCAGGAAGGGCATTCAGTGTAAAAACAATTGCCAAGTCTTCATGCGAGCTAGTTCGTTGTGGCAACCCCTGAGGAAAGGGAGCAGCCGAATGAAGAAAAAAAATATTGTTTCATTTAACAAGACATAATATATTGATTAACCTAAACAGACATATATACAGCAAGCCTTAGAAGAACTTCAAACACTTAAAAGATATAGAAGAGCATTCTCACTTTAAAAAAAGCTAAATTGTGGGCTGGTTGTAGCAGCTGCTGCATCTCCATTTTCATACTTAGTAATAGATCAGCTACTGCTGTCGTTTTATAAGTGGCCAATATTGGCTAATTGTATCCAATTAATCTGCTTCATAAAATAAAATGAGACACAAGATTGTGTTATACTAACATCATCTATTAATGTTGAAAACAATAAAAACTATTTTTCTTTGAAACATTGAGAATAACAGTTTATTTATTAGTAATCATAGCCACAAGCTCTTTTATTACTTTACAAACAGCACTGAAATGGCTATTGGCAAAATGCTAATGATTAAACGGGTAAGATTAATTTACGCCATCCAACATGCTTAATACTTTGCTACCAGTGAGGAGAGGGGCTGAAAGGCTAAGGGAGTTGAAAACGGCTCTCAATTTAAGCATAAATGAATATTCCTGATTTTTTTTTTTTTTTTAATTTTGGGATTAATTGTATCAAAGTAGACAGCACAGTGACACAACTGGTAGAGCTGTTGCCTCTCAGCGAGCAGGTTACCCTGGTTCAAATCCCGGTCCGGGGGCCTTTCTGGGTGGAGTTTGCATGTTCTCACCGTGCACAAGTGGGTTTTCTCTGGGTACTCTGGTTTTCTCCCACAGACCAAAAACATGCATGTTAGGCTAATTGGTAACTCTAAATTGTCCCTAGGTGTGAGTGAGAGAGTGAATGTTGTTTGTCTCGTTTGTCTCCATGTGTCCATTGACTGGAGACTGTCCAGGGTGTCCCCCGCCTCTCACACAGTGATGGCTGGAAATGGGCACCAGTGACCCCAGAAACCGAAAAAGAGGCAGGCAAAAGATAATGGATGGATGTATCAAAGTATCGATTGTTAAGACAAACAGTTTTTATTTACATCTAATACTATGTACATCTGATAATGTGGCATCACCAACTAAAACTGGTCTAAAAACCCAACAATCAAAATCAAAATTAAGAATTACACCCTACAGCTACATCTTTAGTAATCAAAAGTGTCATGAAGCCTTTGACTGCAATTGAAAACTGATAAGGTCCAGTTAAAAACTGTGACCAGCAGCATGACAGAGACCATTTGTGCAATTAGAAGAAATGAAATGAAACATTTTAAAAGCTTCCCTGGGAGTGGTCTCTGCTTTCCTGTTTACATGTCATAAAATAACATATAAATGTGGTGAACACTGCTCAACAAAGGCATATTGGTGATAAGACAATGAAAATTGTTTTAATCACAGTGAAAAAGCTAATTTACTGCCTGTAATTCACCTTTGGGATTTGTCTTTGTGTATAAATGCATACTTCATTTTGTTGTTGAGCTGTGTTGTTTGATTTAAGTTGTTTTTTGTTCAACTTACATGGAAGCCTAAATGCTAAACTGAAGGTCATGAATGTGTACAGAACCTGTTGCTGTACACTTGTGATTGGATTGACTGGACTTTAACACCAGGAGTAAGCAGGAGTTCAAGAGTCCAAGTGTCCCGCGTTCTCAAATGACTGCATTCACACGTGTTCCTTGACAGCATTCCACCTGCGATGTGATTATCCAACATGTGCTCTAGAGCCAATTGTGAACAATGTGGAGCTGTATCTGGCTAATAACACTCTGCATCAACCAATTCAGCAACTTGGTTACAGCTTAACGAGCGCTTAATTACAGCATGCGGAGCTTCCACACATTTCAGCAGCTGAGGCAGAAAATGTGATTAATTAACTGGATGTGCGGAATAGATCTATTCTTGGGATGGTAGATGGTGTGTTACTGTGGGATGAAGATGTCTGGGTGTCTAGAGTGAGCACGAGAGCAGGAAGGACCCAGAGAAAGAAGGCAAGGATGCACCTACTCCATGTTGTTCAAAGTATTTACACAGCCCTGCAAGCATTTTGTCTCAATTTGGGCAACACTTTCAAGCCTGACAAGATCACTACAGGGGAAAGAAATGGGCTGATTTGAGGAGAAAGAACCCTCATTTCTTTTCATTTTAGAAATGCTCCGGCTTGTCTGTCAAATCCAGTTCTGCAGCACATGGACAAGTGGAGAACATCATCTTGTTGTTAACGGAAACAGCCAGCGAGCTGAAACTTGCTCAACGGTTTCCCACAGAGCTCAGACACAGGCCTGTGAGCATGGTCTGAGCATTAAACTGAAAGAACAGCACATGAGTCAGACACTACAGAGATATGACTCAGAATTTCCCGTTGACTGCTCAGTCCAGAGTTACAAAACACTTTTCATTTGTGATGCATACAATCAAAATATGTATCTGAGCCTGTATCTGTAGGAAGCTCTGGCTCACTGCAGGCGTGTCAGTTCGTGCACAGCAGACATGTGTTTGAACCGCAGGTTTTGAGGGTTGTGGTGACAAGTGGGTGGTGATGAACAGTATGAACGTTTGAGGTGAGAAGAGACTGTGTGCATCCCAGAGCTGATGCTGTGAAAAAGTATGTTTCCTCTTATTTATTTATTTATTCCGTTTTTTTTTCTTTTTGTCCATATTTCAAATCACTAAACAAATTTTAATATTAGCCCAAGAAAAATACTCAATTCTATATACATTTTTTTTTTTAAAAGCACTATTTATCCGAGGAGCAGACTGCTTTGAATTTAACTCCATCGCAAAACTTTCATCTTGAGCAAGCACGAAGGCGACAGTGGAACGGAAAAACTCCCTCACGAGGAAGAAACCTTAGCAGAACCAGGCTCAGGACAAACGGCCATCTGCTTCAACCGGCTGGGTTTGAGAGGAACAGGAAGGAGGATCAGATACCCAATGGCTAGAAATAATAATAATAGACAAAGATAAATATAATAAATAATAAAAGATGTGACTCTTTCTTGGGAAGCTGAGTTCAATGTCACTAGCCATACCTACACCTAACTACTGCCAGGCCAGTAGAATCAAGAACCCACTTAAAGCACTTTCACAAAACATCTCAAGCTGAACTTAGAGGTTATCTGGCTGCCTAGGTGTGATTTCTGAATGGACCGAGGTGGCGAGGGGGGGTTGAGGCCAACCCAACCGATACGCCTTTTTGCTATGATGCGGGGCAATAACCGAGCTGAAACAGTCAACATGTGAGAACGTAAGCCGGTGCCGAGGCTCAGTAAGGTGATGAAGTGATGACCAGTGACCACGTAGCTGTGGAATTAAACAACAAACAGATTTATTACTGAGAGAAGATTGATGATGACACACAGCAACTTTGTTTTTAGATTAAAAAGTTAGCGAGCCACAAATTAATTTTGTGCATTTAAAGTGTTGCACTCTATGTTACCACAGCTGAGTTCTGCTCCACGCCAGCTCCTCAATGCTCGCTTCATTTCTGAAAGCTCACGTCTGTGTGGGATGTGACCGCATACAACTGTGATTTTTGAACGGCCAAAGGCGGCATAAAGATGGACTGGTGAGTGCGGTCATTTTGCTGAACAGCTGACAAAAGAGCCCTTAACTAGAGTTATCTAAATGAAGAAATAATGGAATAGTGGTGAACCTACGCAGGGGCAGCCAGCTGGCCAAAATTCCTTAAAAAGCTTGTTGATGACTCACCCAGGAAGTCCAGAAAGAACCCTGAACATCTAAAGCCCTGCAGGCCTTACTTGCCTCAATTAAGGTCTGACTTCATGATTTAACATGTCCTTAATGAAAGTGATTCAAAATGGCCACAATCACTGCTGACCAAAAGGAGCACAAAGTCCCATTATATTTGCACCAAAAAAAATTTAATTCTAGATCACCCTCAAGACTTTTGGGGAAATATTCTGTAGACAAAAGTGGAACTGTTTGGTAGGTCAAAGTTCATGCTCAATAATCCAGGTTAAAAATCCAACAAAGTTAAGTCAAGTCCTCTGGATGTTTTCTTCTTGTTGAAACGTTTCGTCTTTCATCCAAAAGACTTCATCAGTCCGAGGAGCCACAACAAACTCAGACCCATAAGTACCACACTCACATAGAGTGCCAACCAGTTTGATGGTGATAATATGGTTTCTGGATTCTGTCCTCTCCCCTGCCAACTCGTATGAGGCAGCCATGGCCAAAGTGGTTCAAAACATCAAAGTTCATGTTCAATAATCCAGGTTAAAAACCCAACAAAGATACGTCAGCTCCTATGGACGGTTTATTTTTGTTGAAACGTTTCATCTTTCATGTTTGGAAAGTGTGTGTCCCATTGCATCTAGCATAAAACCAACATTGCATTTCAGAAAAGAACATGCAGTCAAACATGGTGGTGGTGGTGTGATGTCTGGGGCTATGTTGCCGCTTCAGGACCTGGACAACTTGATGTCATGATGGAACCATAAAATCTGCTCTCCACCACAAAATACTAAAGGAGACTGACCGACCATGAGTTTGTGGCCTTAAGCTCACGCGCACTTTGGTTCTGCAGGACAAAGATCCAAAGCCCAGTAAAAAAAAATCCTCCACAGGAAGGAGAAAAAAATCATTTACAAGTATTTTTAAACTCTTAGTTGCAATTGGTGCCACTGAATGGATCCATCTGTTAGAAAGTCATATATTAGATGCAGGGGGGATTATTTTTCCACATAATTCCTGGTTAACTTGGGTAGTTTTAACCTTTAATAAACACAATTATAATTTAACAACTGTTTTTTTGTAATTATTCCAGTTCTCTTTGTCTGACATTAACATTTGTTTGGTGATCTGAAACATGTAAAAGTGATATTTTAGCAAAAATAGAAGGAATCTGTAAAAGCGCAAATATTTCTTCAGAGCACTGTATTTGACATGTCCATTAGAACAAAACACACGATGGAAGAAAATAGAAGCCCCCCCTCACCCTTTTACGCCAAGTCTTTGTTCTCATCATCTTTTCTGTGCAGTGGAGGGTTTGCAAGTGAAGAGAAACAATAGTGCTGACTATTGAGCACCACAGGCGTGGACAGTTTCAATGGGATGCTTGAAAAGAGAAGGGTTGGGTAGTATTCAGGCCGTGTGGTCTTTTCTTTCCTACTGCATGTGGGAAGACCCTCTGGGGCAGACAGACACACCATTCCTTCACCCACAGACAGTCGCACAGAGGCAATGCAGGCGGGTGAGGAGGGAGGGGTGAGGGAGCACAAACAGAGAAACTTTTCATGAAGGAGGAATAAATCTAGACTAGAGGGTTGGTGTGTGTGTGTGTGGGGGGGGGGGGGGTAAATGAGATGTGGGTTCATTTGCTACTGCCCTAACAATGCTGATGAGAATCAAACCCTTTCTCACATCTACAGCTGTGCAAGAGCAGAGGTACATCAACCTAAAGGCCTAGAGTTTCTTGAAGGAATGCACGTCACCCACCACCTGTCAGCTTTAGCCCACGATCATCTTATGTTGAAACATGACGGAGATGTACTGCAGCTGTTTTGGTGAAACTTTGAAAATAAAGTTATGCGCTGCATCCTCATGAGATATTGCAAGATGTTGCTCTCTTTGCGTAGTTATTGACTCTCAGCTACTACCACAACAAAACTTTGCTCAGTATACCAAAGTTCATGCTCAATAATCCCGGTGCAAACCCAACAATGTTCAGTCAGGTCATCTGGATGGTTTTTTTCTTTCTTTTTTTTTCTGAGACGCTTCGTTCTTCATCCAAAGGACTTTTTCAGTGCAAGGAGCCACAAACAAACTGGAGTCCTACAAGCACCAACTCCCATAGTGGAAAAAAAAAACCAGTTTACTGGTGATAAGATGGTTGCTGAGCTCAGTATCAGTAAAATTCCCTCAATTTCAGTCATTTTTCTGTTTACTAAGAGAAAGAGGGCTGGAAATGGAGGAGGGGCATACCAAAGAGACCATCTTATCACAAGCAGAACTGGTTTGTTCCACTTTGGAGTAAGCTGTTGACTGATTTTTGTTGTGCGTTTCCTTGACTGATGAAGCCTTCTGGATCGAAGGCAAAACGTTTCAGCACAAAAAAAAAAAAAAAACTGTCCAGATGACCTGACTGAAAAATGTTGGATTTTATACCTGGATTATTGAGCATGCACTTTGTTGTTTACTAAGTAAACAGGTCTCTCTTGTAAATGAGTCCTCGTGACTCGATGAGACTAACCGGGTAAATAAAGGTTGAATGAATTTAGCTGTGGTGTCCAGCTAGAATTGGGTTGGCTCAAAACGTTAATCAGTTGTAGAGGTACAGACTAGTACATCCAGTGTGTTTTATTCAAATCCAATTGCCAAAACAACATAAGTATGAGACGTATGGTAATCAACAAGACAAAAAAAACAAACATATTATTATTATAATTATTATTGTTGCCATGTTTAAAGACCTATCCATCTTTATTTTTTGGTTTAGAGTGGGTTATAACATTTGTCCCCACACATGCTCTCTCTTTGCTATCGGTAGTTTGACGAGTCAAACGTGTCAGTACGGTAATGATGACTCTCCGGTCATATAAACGTGTGCAAACGCATCAGGAGGCGTACGTCTCACTTAGTTCTGTACACATTTAACACAACAGTAAATTTTAGATACAACAAGTCTCAGAGAGGTCAGGGTTGCATCCAGATGTTTATTCATTTAATACATGCCATGACCTTCATGGAGGGGCAGACGGAGCCATTGGGGGGGTGGGATGCCCCCCTTGGATAATGTTAGGGATAACGTTTACATTTAATGATCATTTTGGGGGGTATTTCATTAAAAGCAGTCCACTGGTACAAGAGATATTTTGCTAGCATTACAAATGCAGGGCAAAACAACTATTGTCTTTTGCTGGTGGGCGATAACGAGGCATTACTGGAGTTTCTTTACACAGTTTTTCAAATGAAGGTTACTATTTTATGATATATATTCTGCTTTTAACCAAAAGATGGTTTTATGAGTGTCAGCTGGTAAAACACAAAGCTAAAGTCAGAAAAATGATCTAAATTCGTTTTTTTTTTTTTTAAAGAACATGTCAAGTAAGGCCTTCTAGGCTCTGACTAAACTGCAGATCACTGGTTAGGCTTTTCATCAAACTAACTTGACACCTACAATAAACCTGTAAAATGTACAATGAAGCCATGACCGGAACACATAAAATACAAATAAGCACAGGAGCAGAATAAAAAGTGGTGTATTTAAGTATTAACACATTCAATTTGTCATCAGCCATCATTTTACCTGAAATTCTAAAACTTTTTTTGTTTTTTTTTTGTCAAACTACTCTAAACCCGAGCCCTCTTAAATCAAAGATGGTTCAAACTAACAACTTTATGAACCGATTTAAAACTTTTTTACACCACATTAAACCACTGCCTTTAACTCCCAAACAAGCTCATCTGATATGTAAAACCTTAGTTATAGCTAAAAACAAAAACTGGATTACAACTTCCACACTTAGCGACTTATAAAGCAAAATAAACCGCAAAAATTAAACTTTAACTTGTAGCTTTTTAGACATTTAAGCTAGCTTGACCGGTTAAACCGGTTGTTGTTTCCCACTTTCTCCCATCACTCTTCTTCAGCTTCACAGTTAAAAAAAAGTTAAAAAGACACCGTGGACTCACCCAGAAGATAATGTTGAACCCAAATAAGAAGTATTTCACGCAGCAGCTGACCTCGGCTCCTTTCATGTGGTGTTTCCTGCTCATTCTTCCAGACATTTGTTTCTCAGGGACGGGGTCGGCACTTCGGCGGCTCAGCTAAAGCTACAGTTCTCAAACTCCTCTCGTCAAAGTTAGTTGTCTCCATGAGCTAAAACAGCACCTGGTTTGCTCACCGGGTGGTTTAGGACAGGGTAAAGTTCACCATAACTAACCGGTTTAGTGTCTCTGGCGCTCACCATCCGGCTGCAGGGCCAGCTAGCTCCAACTTCTCCAGTTAGCATCAGCGGCTAACAACAACAAATCGGCTGAGACCAAACTGAGTCCATCTGTCGACGTTCAGCCTGGTCTTTATTCCCCCCAGTCAAGCAGCTCGTCGAGTTAAAACTTGTGGTCTTCCAGTGTAGCATCTATCTCCCTGCATCGCTGGTAAGAGGCTTCACCTTTGTTTTTCTTTTTCTCTTTTTTTCCCCCCTTGTAAAGCAAAGCCCCTTTGCCTTGCTGTCAAACCCACAGAGCTGCCTTTCGCCCTTTTCACCTCAAGAGCGGCCTCTTGTGTCTCACCGGTGGGTTTTTACTGAAATCCCATCCATCCATTACCTTTACCTCTTCTTCAAAGCTTCCATTTCTTTCTAAAATCTTGGAGAAAATAGTTTTTTAGTCAACTAACCAAGTTTTTGAATGCAAATAGAATTTTTGAGATTTTTCAGTCAGGATTTAAACAACTGCACAGCACCAAGACAGTTTTATTAAGGGTCTGTAATGACATTCTGCTAGCGAATGACTCTGGTCCGTCTGTGATCCTGGTACTCCTCGACCTTACCGCTGCATTCGACACTGTTGATCACAACATCCTTATGTCATGGTTAGAACACTGGGTTGGGATTACAGGTGTGGCGCTAGAATGGTTCCGTTCGTATCTGGGTGACAGGAGTTTTTGTGTTAACTTTGGCAATCATTTATCTGCTTCTGTCCCTCTTTCCTGTGGGGTCCCGCAAGGCTCCATTCTTGGACCCCTTCTGTTCTCATTGTATCTGCTCCCCTTCCCATCCTGAGGAAACATGGTATTTCATTTCATTGTTACGCCAATGATTCTCAGATTTATCTGCCTTTAAAACCTGACAGTTCCTGCTTCATTCACCCTTTGCTAAAATGTCTTGATGACATCAAGACTTGGATGGCTGCGAGCTTCTTGAGTTTTATTGATCAGAAAACTGAGGTCAACGTGTTTAACCCAATCTCTACCGCAGTCACTGATCCTGTAAACCTGCACTCCCTTCAGCCACATTTAAAGCAGTTAGTTACCAATCTCGGGGTAGTGTTAGACTCGAACTCGGAGTTTTGGCTGTCAGCAGCAAACTGGTTGATCCACTATGAGAATGTGATATTTATAAGACTGAGCTGAATACAGCACCTCAGACTGAAGAAGTCTTTCGGATGAAAGACGAAACGTTTCTACTTTTTTTTGTCTGTTTGTTTGTTTGTTTGTTTGTTTGTTTTTTGAATGTCTAGAGGACCAGACTTAACCTTTTTAGATTTTTCTACCTGGATTATTGAGCATGCATCAGGATGTTTCTAATTATGCTTTCTGTTTTATATTTTTATTCCATGTGCTGTAAATATATCTTTTTACTTTTTATTTGATGTTGTGATATTTTTAAGTACTTTGGTAACAGTTTCTCTTTTAAATGTGCTCTATAAATAAATCTGACTTGACTTGACTTCTTCCTTTTTTGGGTCGCGGGGGTCACTGGTGTCCATATCCAGCCTTCACTGTGTGGGAGTCGGGGGACACCCTGGACAGGTCTCCAGTCCATCCCAGGGACATCATAGAGACAAACGAGACAAACAACCATTCACGCTCTCACCCAGCTAAAGCACTTAAATCAGCCTGTTTTAACTTTTACTCCTCTGACTCCGAGCACATAGATAATAAAAATAAGCTATACATTAGTTTAGTTACAGGTTATCAGTTGTTTAATCTAGGAGTTACCAGAACAAAGTCAGGGGGGTTTCAGTCCATGTTCTTGAAGTGTTCTGTACCATAACAGCTGTGCTTACTAGGGATGCACGATATTATCGGCATGGTATCGGTATCGTCCGATATTACAGTTAAAGTTAAATATCGGATATCGGCCATTCCATCAAAATAACTCACTGATATAAAAGACGCTGTTTTTGTATGACAACCCAGTGACAAGGATGCCTGTAGTGCCAGCACAACATGATGACGTCACGCGCACCTACCTGAACTCATGGCGGAGAGGAAAATTCTAAATGTCGGCGATGTGGAAGTTTTTTTCGTTGAGGATGTCGGATTCCGAAGATTTCTGGACTACGTTGAACCTCGCTACATCGTCCCCAGTCAGAGATATTTTTCCAATGTAACCTTAACCGAGTTACAAGACGTCATTTCCGACGTCATTGAGAAGCTAATAGCCGATAGCACTTAGCTGAGTTTTACCACAGACATTTGGACGTCATGTTAGCCTCGTTAGCATGATTAGTCTTACGGCACAATGGATAGACAAAACCTTTGAACTTAAAAAGGCTGTCCTTCATGCACAAGAGTGCAGAGGATCCCACACTGCAGCTAGGAACCTGGAACAAGCCTCCACAAGTGAGACAGCATCACAGGTGACTAATACTAATAAATAACATTTAGCACTTTTCACTTAATTTAAGTTAAAGTGCTATGCATATCATATGGCTGTTACTGAATATATGTCACCAGCTCTTATAGTTGTTACACAATTTTTGTATAAGCCTAAATAAGCGGGCTATGTACTGACAAAGGAAAGTAAATAAAATATCAGTATCCGTATCGTTTCTCGGCCAAATAAGTTTTAACATATCGGATATTGTCCAAAAATTAAATATTGTTCATCCATAGTGCTTACCATCATCCATCCTTTTATCTTTTACCCACTTTTTCCTTTTCAGTTTGCGAGGGTCACTGGTCCTCATGTCCATCAGTCACTGTGGGAGAGGCGGTGGACACCCTGGACAGGTCTCCAGTCCATCACAAGGACATCATAAAGACAAACAACCATTCACTCTCACTCACACCTAGGAACAATTTAGTTATCAATTAACCTAACATGCATGTTTTTGGTCTGTGGGAGAAAACCTACACATGCATGAAGAGAACATGCAAGCTAAGGCCCACTGGCTGGGATTTGATCTGGCGACCTTCTCACCGAGAGGCAACAGCTCTACCAGCTGAGCCACAGTGTTGCCCTAATTATTACATAAACTAAAGTCCAGCTTTCAAATACACAAACCATAAACTGAAAGTTGTTATTGTCCATTGGTGTCAAAAGGGCAATAATGCTTTTTTGCAAAGTCTGTAATTGTGTTTCTGTGTCTGTAGTGTTAGCAAAATATGTCATAAATCAGTGTTATTTGAACCTTAAGGAAATTAATCTTCAACTGAATAACTCCGAGTCAGCCCTATCCAAAATGGCTGCCACAGATAATCAAACTTAGCCAACGTAAACATGGCTATAACTCAGATGTCTTTGCATAAATTGAGCTGAAATTTGTTGTGGTAGTAGCTTAGAGTCATTCTCATTACATGCTCTGAGCACTAATAGATCGCACAATTTTTCTTGAGCTTGCACACGTCATTTACAAGGTTTCACTAAAGAAGCTATAACTTATTGTCATAAAATGATCTTGCTTTAACATGTTGGCATAAAAGGTTGTAGCACAGATGATTCGTGTTCCCTCAAGGAAATGTTATTTACTGTGACCAAAAATGGTCAAAGTTTTGATTTATACACAAACATTTGTATTACTTTTGAACCTGCAAAACAGAACTGTAAAACAGCTGAGTATTGTGTTTTTTATAATTTATTTACAACACAAGGACTGACAATAATTTTTACTGAATGTCAAACTGTTCCTTGAAACTTACACATAAGTACCTGTTTGAGAAATAAAATTAATATTCATAGTTTGCTAAATGAAGCTATAATTACTTTCATTATTTGCACTTCGTATAAGGTCATGTTTTGGTATTAAAGATATAAAAGGCTGTATCATTCAGCCTAATAATAATTGTCCTTTCAATGAATCGTTTTTTTTTTTTTTTTATGGAAAAACAAAAAAGTTTAACATCATAATAAATGATCTGAGATATTTTGAAAGGTCGACACCCCTGCAGAATTTGTTCCAACAAATTTGAACTTCTGTCTGGAGTCCTACAGATGGCAGTCTATGAACCTGTGATAAATGCTCTTTTACTTTCATAGAGCTGCGTTTAGGGACATGCCACTCCCAAAATCATTCCCAAAGATCTGATGAACTGACAGTAAACGCAGCCCAAGACTGTACAAATCAAGCAAACAAGCCCAGATGTGACGATTTATCTTACACATGTCATTACAGTGAGCCAGAACAATCAATATGCATAATTATTGGTAAAATAACATTAACCAGGAAAGAACATAAAATTTCTTTCAGTGTTTTTTTATTTATCAGACTTTTATGGATGTGACCTATATGCACTTTAAAGTACGTCTTAAATATCAGGCCCGAGGGCCAAATATGGATCTTGTTAACATCTTATCTGATTCCCAAGATATTTTAAAAGTAAAATAGTTTTGTTGCTTCTCATTTTACTTAAAAACAGTGCATTCTTTTTTAGTGCAAAGTGCAGACTTCCTATGACTTGACTTTTAAGCCAAGAATTTTTTGTTTGAATTGTTCTTCTTTTATTTGGATGCAGAAAAAGCAGCAGAGAATGTCAAATGGGACCAATGAGACCCTTGTTGAGGAACCTACAACCATGAAAAGATTACAGGTGTTTGAATGGAGTGTATTAACTGAAACTGGCCCTCGATCTGAAACAAGTATTTAATTTTGGCTCTCTTTTGTTACTGAGTTTGACACAACTGCTTTATAGCAACTTTTTTACAAAAGTCTGGGTCAGTACAGACTACATTTTTTTATCACACAATTGAAATAAAGGGATTAATAAAGTGACTTTAGGCTCCAGATTACACCTTCTCTGTACATGATTGCAATAGTACATTGACCTGTAATAATATGCCGTTTTAATTAAATGTATACTTTTTCAGTTTTAAAGATTTATTGGTGCAAGACATAAAAAACTAGAGAAATTGCATTTCCTGTAAAAATGCAGTTTGAATGCTTATTGCTGAAGAACAGCTAAAATTAGCAAAATAAAAACCATGCTGAAATATAGTTGAAATAGAAGAACAAGCCTAAGTTAGCAGAAGAAAGCAGAAAGAACAGGTTTGCTGAATTAAGTTTAAATAAGCAGAAATTAAAAATTAGAAATTAGCTAAAAAAAAAAAAGAAGAAGAAGCTGACATTAGCAAAAATGTAGTTGAAAAGTCAGAAAGAAGCTTAGACTACCAGAAGGAAACAGAAAGAGCTGAAATAAGCTAAAAGAAAATGTTGAATTAACTGAAAAAGTTAAAATTAGCATAAAATAGCTAAGTAGTAGCTGAAATAGCAGAAAAAAGCTAAAACTAACAGAAATAGACTGAAAGGAGCATAACAAGCAGAAATTAGCTGAAATTTTATTAGGCTGAAAGTAGCAGAAATTAGCTCAAAAACTTGAATTTATCTGAAAACATCTGGATTTAGCTAAAAAAAAATGCTAAAAGAGTAGCTGAAAAAGTTGAACAAGCTTAAATTAGCAGAAGAAAGCAGAAAGAACATGTTTGCCCAATTTGGTTTAAAGAAGCAGGAATGAGCATGAAGTGGAAATTATCTGAAAAAAGCTGGAATTAGCAACAACAACAAAAACAGCTGAAAGCACAGTAGCTAAAAAAAAATTAGAAAAAAGCAGAAGCTTAAATTACCAGGAGGAAGTGGAGAGAGCACATTTTTGCTGAATTAGGCCGAAAAAATTTAAATGAGTGCAAAAAATGTGGAATCAGCCAAAAAAGCTCAAATTAGCATTAAAACAGCTAAATAGTAGCTGAAATAGTAGAAAATGATGAAACTGCATAAATAAGCGGAAAGTAGCACAATAAACTAAAATTAGCAGAAAGAAGTTAGAAGAAGCACAAAAATGTTGTTAGCAGAAATAATCTAAAAAGATCCCAAAACAGCTGAAAGTGGCTGAAATTTTTTTTTATTATTTTGTACAAGGGAGCTGAAAGAAGCTGAAGCAGCACAAAATGTGAAAGGAGCAGTAAAAGTTAAACAGATCTAAAGATTTGAAGGATGTAAACTGAGCTCAGTTCATTTTCTACGAGAAAATTGGCAGGAAGGACTAAACATTTCAAAAAGCTAAAGTTGTACCAGTATGAAAAGTCATAGCTTCCTTCTCCTGAAAGAGCTGAATGTTTTGATTTATGATTTGTTGAAATGGCTTAAAAACTGTGGAACGAGAAAGATGCAGAAAAACGTACAGAAGAAAAATTGATCACAATAAAGTGAATGCTTCATAAGTATTCGCACAAAAAACTGATCCAATAATAAAAGCGAAACTACAGCTAGAGGTACAAAAACACATGGCATATTACATCATCGCATTTATAAAAGAAGGACAAGCCAAAATGCAGAAGCTGTACGCAAAAAACCCCACACCCATAATGCAATAGCCATGTAGAGTTATCTTTAGAGCAATAAACATTTGTCTTTTAAAGGATTTTACTTCATCGTGGTGGAATTTTTATGTCTCCCTTCTTCATTTTACTGATGTTTGCAAACATTTGTTTTCAGTTTTCTTAAAGTCTCCCAACATTTTATTTGTCTTTTTTAAAGCTCTTAAATCTAATTAAAAAAGTAAAACTACATTTAGCTCTTGTTGACCAAACTATAAAACCTGACATGCACAGCATGACTTTCTTGTTTGTGAAGCTGTTGAGCTGAAGTAAGGTGTACTTACTTTGAATCAAATGTCAGATTTTCTTCATTTCTTCATGAAATAACTTTTGAGAATTTTACCTCCTGTTCAGAGTATTTTAAGTCTACTACAACTTTAATTTTTTTTTTCATTTCCTTAACAGTTTAGCACACCATGTCGAGATATGCCAAGGTTTAAAATAATAGTTATGTACTTAGAAATCACATTATTTGGTGCAAAAACACTTTTTCATGGCATCAAAGTTCCTGCTCAATAATCCAGGTAGAAAATCCAACAAAGTTCAGTCAGGTCATCTGGATGGTTTCTTTTTTTTGTGCTGAGATGTTTCGCCCTCCACCCAGAAGGCTTCATCAGTCTGAGGAAACACACAACATAACTGCTTCTTCCCTAATAGCCTACTCCAAAATGGAAAAAAAAAAAGCAGTTATGTTGGTGCTAAGATGGCCTCTGGGACACGCCCTCTCCTCCAGTTCCCGCCCTCTTCCTCGTCGACAGTCATGTCCGACTGGTTCAAAACACCAAAGTTCATGCGCAATAATCCAACAATGTTCAGAAAGGTCATCTGGACGGTTTCTTTTCTTCCTCTTGTTTCGTGTTTCCTC
>NC_056501.1:27999175-27999341 GCF_014905685.2 Nematolebias whitei | reverse complement strand
TAGAAAATCCAACAAAGTTCAGTCAGGTCATCTGGACGGTTTCTTTTTTGTTGCAGCCTTTCATCCGAAGGACTTCTTCAGGACTTCTGTCAGCAGTTTGGATGAAAGTCAAAATGTCTCAACCAAAAAAGAAACAGTCCAGATGACCTGACTGAACATTGTTGGA
>NC_056501.1:27969681-27994175 GCF_014905685.2 Nematolebias whitei | reverse complement strand
AAGTAAAACTGGTCGGTGAGCGACACATCATTTCTACTAGAAACTTTGAAAGAGCTCAAAATGATCTGTATCACCTGTAGCTCAGTCAGGGAGTGCAGGAACATCTCCACCGTCATTAAAACCTGTTGCGGGTCCATTTTGGGCGCTCAGGTTTGTTTATGTTCATCACAGAAGTAGAATTTCTTCTGTGTTTTTTTAAGAAATTTTACCACTCTGCACACGTCAGTACTTCTGTTCAGAATCAAAGCCCGCTGCATGTAAATGCTCGCCGTGAACGGATTGTGCCCATGTAAACTATACATTTGGATTATTTTATCCGAATACATTTCAATCCGGTCAAAGAATTTTGCGCATGTAAACATTCCTACTGTGAGAGAGGCAGTCTACATCCTGGACAGGTCACAAGTCCATCACAGGCCTCATTTCAATCAGAACAGTCTATATTCATATTCATTAATAACTGACTGTTTAGCTACTTTGTATATTTACAAACACTAATGATGAGAATGTCTTAAAATGGAACTGTTCAAATGGGGTTTGTGTTCAGATTTATATTTTTTATGTTGTAGATAGCTCATTGAACAATCTCAGTTTGGGGAAATAAAGTTTAACTCTGACCAGATTGACAAACTAAGGAATACTCCGTGCATAGGCACAGACAATTCTTCATAGCAGTTCAGCAAAATGCTATTTTAAATACTTTACTGTCAGTTTCACTTTAGTTATTAGGCAGAATAATTATGTTATTCCTGCTAGAGATGCCCCAATCTGCACCAGAAGTGCTACAGCTAGCTGCTGCCACCATCTGCACTTGCAAAAACCACCTGAAATTTTTTTGTAAATAATTGGACGTTTCACTTGATTTAATAGGATAGTGGTCTGCTTTGGTCCTAGTTAGCTCATCAATACAGTCAGAATCAAAGTTTATTTCTCCAAACTCAGCTTGTTCAAAAAGCTGTCGACAACAGGTAAGATATTAATTGCCCATATCCCTTTCAGAAAACCTTATCCACAAGATCTGAATGGTTGCTTTGACTGAAGAACTAAATTGCTCACTGAGCGAAAATGTTTATATTTATTATATGTGCCTCTATAATCCATAAGTTTCTTTCCACTTTGACTTTCTTCAGACCAGCCAATGTACTCACATATCAGTAACTTTTACAACAATTTAAATCAGACTAAATGTAGAAGTGACTGTGAAGGCTGGTTGGTTTAAAAGGTGAAAAGAGTACAATACTAGTGTAAATATCTGGTTAATTTGAGTTGTTGCTTTTTTTTTTGGTATGTAAGAAGCATACAAGCCACAGCAACTGTTTTACAAATAGCTTGTTCTTGTCCTTCTACGTGTGAGCCGTATGAAACTCTAAAACTACCTGGATACAATATTTAATACGGTCTGCAAACAGCAAACAACTTTACAAAAGTATCAGTTTGTTAAAGCTCAGTTAGAAACTTCTTTAAAGTGTGATTTAATGCCCAGAAAAAGTCGATGAAAGTGGAATTCTGTTTTCAGCTCACTCTCACAGGTCGGTGGAGCCTCTCTTGACTCTCAGGCTGCCCCAGCCACGGGGGCAGGTGTGGTAGGAGTGAAGGCCAGGTGATCGGAGGCCTGAGTTTTCAGACTCAACAGAGGCATCAGAGTCAGTCAGGGACCGGGTGTTGTAGAGCCTTACAGGTGAGCAGATTCTCTGAGTTGGAGGAGGACTGGTGAAAGTGGGGGACTGTGCCCCCAACGACTGTGACTGGAAGTAGTTGATGGGTGATTTCTGCCCGTCGTGGTGGGCGTTACCCACAGGTGAGATGGGGAGGCTGTGACCACTCAGTCCACCAGGCGAGGGGCTGTTTTTACGCTTGGCTGCATTTATAATATTCTTTGCTAAGAGGCGATGGTTGACTTTGGAGTCCATATTATTGTTGTCTGGGGACATGCAACGGCTGTCTTTTGGTCGAGGAGGAGGAGAGGTGGTGGAAGATGTGTGGAGAGGAACCATGGGTTGAAACAACAGATTGCTCTGAAAGAGTGCAGGGGACTGGGAACGTGAGCCCCATGGAGGACAGGCAGGAGATGGGGATGTTGATACTCGTGTAAGTCGGGATGTAGAAGTGATGTCAGTGGAGAATTGGGCATTCTGATTTATCAGTGGTGATTGACATCTAGATTCCCATGGAGGGGTCTGAGAAGGTCTCACTGTGAAAATCTGGGTATTCTGAGACACAGCTGGTGATTGACTTCTTGATCCCCATGGGGGAGTTTGAGAAGGTCTTGACACAGGAACAGAAAAGCCTGTAGAAAACTGGGTATTCTGACTTGACACTGGTGACTGACTTCTTGATCCCCAAGGAGAGAGTGGAGAAGTCATTTTAGGTGTCAAGGAGGGTCTGGATGTGGAAAAAGAGGCAACTGTGGAGGTCTTGTTATTCTGGCTCACAGTTGGAGACTTGGTGGACTGAATGACTGCTGGTGAATGACATCTTGATCCCCAAGGAGGAGAACATGGAGATGTAGGTGTTTGGGAGGGTCTTGATGTAGAAATGGAGGTACTAGAAGAACACTGTATATTCTGATTGGTCATTAAAGAACGGCATCCTGTATTACCCAAAGAGGTGACAGGAGAAGTGACAGATCTAATGGAGCCACTGGTAGTGGTGGAGTGTTGGTTGGTTTGAGAGCTGGAGGTCCAAATTCTTGCGACTGGCCCATCGGGGCTGCTGAATCGTCTTGTGAGGGTTGGTGTACTAGTTGGTGTGGGTATTCCACCAGTGATATCTTCTGTGGAGGACTCCTGTGTTGGAAGAAAGCATAACTTTGTTTTAAAAGGTTGGAAACACGCACAAAAAAATCAGCTGATATAATTTTAAAGCAAGAAATTGTAGCATAGCAATTTCACAAACATGAAAAAATATCTATATTACACATTTAAAAATAAATTCTAACGTTTTGGTTTGATCATTACAATATATTTTTCTCTCACATTTTGCAATCTGTTTAAATAAAATTAGATTTGTTTGTTCATTTGTTTCTCTTGATGTTCATTCCCTCTGTGCATGTTTCTTCAGTAAGCCAAGTCACACATGTATGCCCAGTCTTTAGTGTCTCTCTCAGGTTACTGTCATCTGGTCCTCCTGAGGTGGTTAACCTTTGCAGGGATATGAAGATACTCGACCCGAGCAAAGCCTGCATTCCATCTTATGTCCAAACCAATTAGGAACCTACTCTATCTTTGCTTAGGATAATATTTTGTAGGGAGTGTGCAGTAATTCAAGCTGAAGTGCAAATATCTGTTTGGGTTTTGTTAGATTAATGGGTTATACATCACAAGTTCAGACCTTTGTTGCAAAAAACTAAGCTCAGGTCAAGGGTTACAACATTTATCTTTATTTTTTGAGTTACCCAAAGCCAACAAGACCAAGTTCCAAGTTTTAGCTTGACCACGTAAAAGCTAATATTCTTCTGAAAGTACTGCATAATAAGTGCTAGAAAACAGTATTGATTCTTTTAAAACATAAAAAATTAAAAGTCTAACATTACTTTAAAGAATGCATTTTGATAATTGCCCTTCCTGACAGTTTTAAACTAAAAAATCATGTCTTGGAAAATGGCAGCGTTATTGTAATTTTGGTAAAATCTTGAGAATAAATTTACACGATTGCACACAATATTATAAGATAATATTAAAGTTTTTCTTGGGAATGACTCTCATCTACTATCTCGCCGAATTTTAGCTCAGTATTTGTAAAAAGTGGCTGAGTTTTCACCATTTTTTGTGTTTCCTTCGGCTGATTGGTCGTGACATCTATCTTGAATTAGTCCAACAAAGTTATTAGATCCTATGGACAGTTTCTTTTTGTTGCAGCATTTCATCTTTCATCCAAAAAATGTCATCAGTCCGAGGAACCACAACAAACTCAGTCTTATAAATAGCATCTTCATATAGTGGGTCAACCAGTTTGATGGTGCTCAGGTGGTTTCTGGAGTTCCCCCTCTCCCCTGCCGACTCGTTTTGAGGCAGTCGTGACCAAAGTGGTTCAAAACATCCTTATTCATGCTCAATAATCCAGGTAGAAAAATCCACCAAAGGTAAATCAGGTCCTCTGGACAGTTTCTTTTTGTTGAAACTTTTCATCCAAAAGACTAAAATCTTTTGGATGAAAGAGGAAATGTCTCCGAGGCATGAATAAGGATATCTTGAATTAGATTCACTCCAAAAGTTAATTAGTTGTAGAGCTTCAATGGAAACTTTCATAGAGTTTCATTGAGAAAATGTGAGTGGTTCATGAGATATTTTGCTAACAAACAGACCAGACGGACAGGGTTGACTTCAACTGTTTTTGCCCAAGTTTTAAGCAAAGACGTATCTTGATTTGTTAGTGCTCAGAGTATGTGTTGGGATTACTCTTATTGTAGCTACTACCACACAATTTCTGTAGCTCGATATTTGTAAATATTGAATACTGAATTGGGTTGACACTAAAACTTAATTATGTGCTTGGATATCTAATGGCTTCTTTCTGAGTTTCATGAAAACCCATCTGCTGGTAAGGGACAAATTGTGTGGATCTGGCAGTGCCACACCATTGCACCCACATACACACACATATAAATGCAGACATCATTCTCCGCCTTTCACTGATGGCGATAATAACATATTATAATCCAAAATAGACTTGGCTCCTGTTTGTAGGTCATCTTTGTTTTTGATAGAAGCATATAATTTATAAGCATATTTTAAATGTTCCCAGTGACAGCAAAGGAGACAGGAAAGTTTAACAACACAAAGCTTTATAGTGAAAATATTGTCTGAGAGACGCCAGTGAAACCAGGAAACGTGAAGAAAATAGAAAAGGCCACTTCAGAGTGTTAGCATAAAGATTTAATCAGAAGGAAAGACTCACTCACACACAGAAAAAAATATTTTATAGGAGACGGTAACAGCGAGAAAGTGCAGCGAATCAAAGTTTATGGAAAAAGGCACAAATACTGCAGTCTCAAACAGCACAGGGTAAAGATTGAATTATTGCTTTAAGTTACAACATATGCATCAGTTTATGAAGCATCTGATGCTGTCTGCAGACTTTAAAGTGAACATAATCTAAGTATACACCATATATTTAGGCATAAAGGATGTTGAAAAACAGAGTAAAGTACCAGAAGACATAAAGGCATAAAAGAGTTTCCTTGCTGCAACTTTCGTGCCAAGCAAACAGCACAGACTTTCAAATCATAGATCATAAAACAGATGCAAGACCATCTGTTAAAGTGCTTTATGATGCAGCATCTTAATGGTGCCCAGTGGGGGGAAAAACACTGTTAGATTGTTTTTACGTTTTATATGTTCCAAAAATTTACATTTTTGAGTGCTCAGATCCTAAGTGCTTTGGGAATGGAAACTACTTACTTTGATGACTCTAAAACAGTTTTAATCCTCTAAAGTTAGTTACTGCTGTATAGATCTTTTGTCGCGAGAAAAGTGCATTTGTATCATGTATTCAGAAATAAATTAGTTTGCATTTACTTAGATTATCTTTTAAGATGCAGAAAAATTCAGATTGAGCTAAAATGACTCAATGTGTAATTCATCCAATTTTTCCAATATTTTATATGTTAAGATTATAATGCTTACCTCATAAACCTTAAAATATGTTTTTAAAGGCACAAGAACTCACAGGTTTAAAGAAATTACAGTACACTTTAGCCCCACTAAAATTTGCTTAAATTTTGTAGACATGGTTAATCTCTGCATAATATTCAGTCTCTGACATGAACACATTTTCTAAAAGTGGTACAGAGAGGGTCTCCACACCTGTGGTGTAATTCCTGCCTTCTTGGCAGAAAACGTTGGCCTTGGTGCCTGAACTCCCAATCGAGAAGAGGAGACTCGCTCAGAAGAAAAGGCAGGCACAGGAGAACTGATCCCTGGATGTCCAGAACCTAGATTTGATGGATACTCTGGTACTCTTGTGGGGCTGAGAGGCAGCTGAGGAGACATGCTTTGGAAGCGGGAAGGGGCATTGTTGGTAAGAGAAGTCTGTTTGGGAAAAGTGCTGGTGGTAAATTGGTTCTTGGCCTGCGGTGCTCCTCTGGGGAGGGTACTGATTGGGTCCTTGACCGGATTAAAGGTGAAGAGGGAAGAGTTAAGCTGATAAGGCCGATGCCTTGAAAGGTCCATCTCAATCTTAGAGCAGCCATTTTCCAAAGGAGGCGGCTCAGGAACTGGTTCTGGTGATGCAGCTTTTGGCCTTTGTTTTTGCTTGACTGCTTGTTGGGCTTTCAGATTCTGAGAAAGCTGAGCACTCATGTCAGAGTTCTTGGCAATGGCTTTAACTCGTCCTGGCATGTTTGATGGATAAACCCAAGATGGTGGTAGTGACATTGCAGGAGAGGGAGACCTAATTTGTCCCACATTCTGATCCTTGACAACATATTTCTCCATCCTGGACTGTCGTTTTGCAAACAGCTCAACCCCTTTTCCCGACACATTGGTGAGGGTTTGCTCTGGATGGTGCTCCATCCTCGGTCGGGTCTTTGAGCTCTTGAGACAAGAGGCCCACTCTGGTGCTTTTGTTCCCTCTGTTGTGCTTGCTTCTTTGGCCAGGAAGTTGGAGGCTTCTGCTCCCAGAGCCATTAACTCATCTTCAGATGCTGGCTCAGGAACAGATACGTGTCCATGTTTCTTTCTTTCATCTGCCCCTTGCACCAGAGAGAGCAGCTCAGGGTTGGGAGCTATCACTGGCTTCTCTTTAAATGTAAACATTGACTTCTTTGTTGTTCTTCTGGCAGCCCCTTCTTCGAGTATTCCTGTTTTGATTTGTGTTATCATCTTCCTCTCCTCCGTGTGCTGGGGAACAAAAGTGGAGAGCTTTTGGGCAGTGGGAGGGCCACACTGGAGGACGGGTGGGTACTGAGAAACAGGGAAATGGGATGGTAGAGGAGAGGAAGGGGACATGACAGGAGACATCAGAGAGGGACTTGAGTAGAAGGTCTGTGGGGGTTGATTTGTGAAGGCTGGCAGAGGAGGCATTGGATAAGACGGAGGTGGAGGCAGCGGTGAGAATGTGACAGGCTGGACAGCTGAAGAAGGGAGAGGAGGTGTGGAGTAAGATGGAGGAGGTGGTATGTCCATCACAGGATTGACTGCCTCTGAAGAGAGCACTGTTGGGGGTGAGAAGAAAGGCCTGGCAGTTCTGTTGACGATGGCAGTTGCCTGCTTCGATTGGGGCATGGAGGTCCTTTCAGGTCCAGAAGTGCTGTGACAACCATTGGGAAGTTTTGTACTGGAAACTGGTTCTGTGTGGCCCTCAATTGTCTCTGTCTCCCTTTCTACATGTGTCATCTGAACTGTGTCAGTGTTGTCCCTTTTGAAAGACATCTCGTTGTCCTTTAGAACATCTTGGATCTCGTCTTTTGCCTCTTCGTCTTCTTCTTCCTCTTTAACAGGAAGGAAATGTCTCTCCTGGATAACGTTGTTGTCAATGTGTTCTTTATTAAAATCCTTACTTGGCTCATCCATGATAACACCTACAGAGTTCATAGGCGACAAGACGAGTGGTTTTGTATTTTTCAAATTAAGGTCCTTATCCTTTTCTTCAATGCTCCTCTCTGCCCATGTTTGTTTGTCAGACGAGTTGTTGTTTTTCACATTCTCCGTTTTGTCCACCTCTGACCCCCGTTCACAACTTTCAAGCGTGAAGGCATTCACTCTCTGCTTACGGCGGTTAAAGAGTTGGACACCCCTGGAGGTAGAGCTGGAGTTGGACGGGTGGGTGGTAAGCTGAGCAGCGATGATTTGACTCTTCAGGCGTGCCTCCCTCAGCTCCTTCTCTGATAAACTGGCACTCCTGGTCAGACCTTAGGAGATACAAACAGAAAGAAAGGCGATATGAAGGTTCATTGAATGAAAATGTTGAATCTTTAGTTAAATACAGATGTCTGAGTAATTGTAAGGAAGGCTAAAGGTGGCAATGCAATATTACTCAAAAACAATGCTCTCAAGATTTTAATAAATTTTCCCAAATTGTATTTATATGTGGATAGAAAGTGGCAAGAAGGCTGTATTTTTAACAAACAGGTTTAAATATTTTCTTTAAAACCCACATAACTTCTGTGGAACCACATGGTTTTGATTGTAGCTTGCCATGGTAAAGGGAAAAATAAGTCTTTGTGGACATTTGACTCAGCAGTCTGGAGTTGTGGACAGTGAGCTAATAGGCGTAGGCTGACAAACATCCCAAACATCCTAATACAAAGATACAGTTTGTACAGTAAAGTTAAAGAAAATATCTAGGCCAGTTTCTTCTAGTAATGTGACTTGTCCAACACAAGTTCAATAGTTTTCTTGATTGTTCTCTTATGTTCAAACTTAGTTTGTTTTTTTAGTTTAAGAGCTCACTTCCAGGCAGTGGAACTATTTCCTCTGCCATCTGCAGTCGTCCCTCCCTGAGCATTCCTCCCCGGCTGAGAAAACTCCCCGCCTGCACTTCCAGCATGCCTTTGGTTTCTCTCTGTAGCTAATTTGTGCAATACTGGAGCTTGAAACCTTAATAGACCCCTTTTACAAGCATCCAAAATGACTTCTGTGAACTCTGTCTATAAACACAGTATAGAATCAAGAGCTCCTTTCCTAAACATAGTGACTGCATCATGCTTCAAAGCTCATGAGAGGAAAATGAGGGCTGAACGAAGGCCTTTTTTCTCTTTCTTCACAAAATATAGCAGTGAAATCAAAGACTCTTTGGTGAGCATTGCAAAGACGAAAAGGTTGCCATGGTGAAACATCTGGTAGATCATTCATCTGATTCATGATCTTGTGTCTGGTGGGAGATATTTCCATGACTTCTCTCAGACAGCTGGCATAGACAATGCATTGTGACAGCTTCATTATTTGACCTAATTGAGTGCCAATCACAACAACACACATAAATCATCACTTGTGAACTGGATTCTTTGTGTGATTTTTAATTAATGTATTTATTTTTGGGATACAAATGCAAAAGATTACCGTACATGATCATCCCTCCCCAATCAGGAATATTATACATTTGCGCTTTTTTTGTTGTTGTTGCCCTCAGCAGTTGGTTTCTCTCTTGTGAGTTATTGTTAATATGTTTTTAACGACCCCAGGGATCATTTGAACCCAAGGACAGCAGGTGGGTTAATAGTTTATAGCTTTCCCCCTTCAGAAGCCCTGGACTATTTTTGTTAACCCCAGCCTAATAGCTTGTGTCTTTATATATAAAATAAACTATCTGTCTGATTTGGATAGTAAATAAGTACATTCACAAATATAAAAATACACTCTGTGTCCTCACAGAGTGTATTGCTTATTTCTGCACTGAAATTCATCAGTACTGATGAGGATAAAACACTCAACCTGAAAACGGCATCAACTGAGTTAGACAGCTGTGGTGATTTAACATGGTTACAAGCAATTTTAATTGTATACATTTTTTTTCACGCAGCTGCATTAAAAGAATCTATCCTGGCTGTCACTCAAAATTTATACTGAATACTGGTAATTAAAAGCTTTTATTGATTTTGTCAGTCGTGAGAACGCCACTTGATTTTATCTTTATCTTCTATTTATGTTTTTATTTCACGCTGGCTAAATATGCCAGATCTGTAAGACTTCAAATGAATTGTCCTCACTACAAACCTTGTGAGGGTTATCAGGTGACATACAGGTGCAAAACTCATCAGCAACCAGCAACGTGAGAAAGTTTGATGAGTGCAAACTTTCTCACGTGTTATTAGGCTTTCCTGTTCATTTTTAAAGCTGGTGATAGTTATTTGTATTGTTCTTGACTGGGATTACTCATTGAAAACAATCTAAAGTAAGGAAAGTTAGTTTAGTTTGACACATAATCTCCATAATTTAATAATTGGTGTTTATGTAAAAAAAAAAGGATTTTGTGACACAAATACAAAGCAGAGATGCCGACATGTTAACTTTTACAAAACAGAGCGAATGTGAATCATCCTCACAAGTTCTCCTAAAGGTTTGCCCCTAGCTCCTATGATTCCTTACCTTTTTCATGTAAAACCTCAGCGCTCCGCTGTGTTGCTGTACCTCCACGAGCATTTTCAGTTTTAACTGCGCCTGATAGCTTCACACCCACTCTTTTCTGGAGCGAGACAGGGGATCAGATTTCTTTTTTCTGCGCACAGACAGTCAGGCAGGCAGGCGGATGGAGAGGGAGGGGGTTCTGTAGCTGGAGGCTGTCACTCAGCCTTCAGGACTTTTTTAAATTTGTATTTTTCCCCTCTATGTGCACCACTACCTCCTCCACATGCTTTTCACTAAATATTAAAACCGAGACGCCCACGAGGACAAAAGGCCCGGCGCTGTTTGTTGACACAGCGTTTTATGTTGAGGCTGCACGCAGACGGGACTTTGTTTTGACAGTTCTGGAGAAGTGTTCGGTCGATGGGAAGTATTGAGCAGCATCTCTGTCATGTCCTGCGACGGCAGGCGAAGAGTCTGACCCCTTGTTGCAACCTTTGAAGTGCAACCCAGAGATACTTGGGCTTTGTGCTTACATGGATTAAAGCACAGAGACTCTGGAGCTCCACCTGACCCCTGCTGCCCTCCCAACATCAGTGGCCATATGCTGTTTGTGCTCTCACTGAGCTCATTCGGAGTTTTTGCCCTTTTATGGAGGAACCTTTCTGGCCCTGAGCTCCAATCTGCAGGAATTCCCTGACCTGATTTAAAAGCCTCAATCATACACCCCTCCTTTTCTCCAACTTTCTCTACTTCATCTTCCTAACCTCTGTCCCTCCTTCCCCTTCATCCCTGCGTGGATGAGAGCGGCCAGGAAAACTCCCCCTGACAGCAGCAAAATTTAAATCGGGGGTGGGTGTTGACCCTGCAGTTGTGTATCAAAGGTCAGATTACCCTGTCGGATGTTATCTTTCTCCTGGTTGATGGCTGGGAGGAGGGGGAGGGAGGTGACAAGGCAGGCCCCTGTGGGTGATGTGTGAAACGGTATGGAAAGATGGGGATTACCAGAGGTCCTGGGATCTGAAACCCGCACGAGTGTGACCTAACCTCTCTGTTGTTGTGGTTGGACCAATGAAAGAGCAGCGGTGCAGAGGTGGAAACGCGGCTCTGTTGGTTTTAGGTGAGCCTTTAGCTCACAGTTTGCAGTGCAGCAGGAAACTACTGAACATGGGGGGAAAAGTGGCTTTTATCGAGGCATTTCGTGTTCTTTTTAATGATCTGAGGAAACTAATTAGTCAGTGATGATTGATAGGAAGGGAGTTGGTACCACACAGATCAAGATTAGGAAGTTTTTGATGGCCGTGAATTTTCTATTACACAATGCCCCATTATTCACTTTGAATACAGTGTCGAACAGAGGAAGTTGTGTTATTATCGCCCGCACCGGAAGATGAAAGGCAGGCAATAATGTTTTTACCCATGTCTGTGTTGTTGTGCTTTTTGTGTGTCTGTTAGCAAAGTCACTCTTGAAATTCAATTCAGTTTATTTCTATAGTGCCAAGCCACAACAGAAGTCATCTCAGGACACTGAACAGAAACATTCATGAATATAAAAATATGTTACTATTTATCTGAGGAGGAATGCTTTTGACTGTGGTGTGAGTCAGAGGTGCCACATTTCAAACTATGGAGCTACGAATAACCAGCGTTTGCTACTCGGCGGAAGTCTCACTATTAGACCACTGGAGGACAAATTGACCTCATTTTCTTAAATGAATTGTTAAAATTGAATAGTTTTCATTTGATACTATTTCTATCTTAATGTGATTCTTGACCTGCCATTGTGTATCTGTTCCTCTCTAACCCAGCCGGTCAAAGCAGATGGCTGCTTGTCCTGAGTCTGGTTCTGCTAAAGGTTTCTTCCTCATGAGGGAGTTTTTCCTTTCCACTGTCGCCTTCATGTTTGCTCAAGATGAGAGTCTGCCATGAAGTTAAACTCAAAGCAGTCTGCTCCTCAGATAAATAATGTTCAATTATTTTAATATATATATGAATGTTTCTGTTCAGTGCCCTGAGACGACTTCTGTTGTGACTTGGTGCTATATAAATAAACTAAATTGAATTGAATTGAGAAGCAGACTGCTTTAAATTTAACTCCATTGCAGAACTCTCATTTTGAGCAAGCATGAAGATGACAGTGGAAAGGAAAAACTCCCTCATGAGGAAGAAACCTTTAGCAGAACCAGACTCAGGACAAGCGGCCATCTGCTTTGATCGGCTGATCATATCTCTCCAGTTTTAGCTTCTCTCCATTGGCTCCCTGTCAAATCCAGAATTGAATTCAAACTCTTACTTCAACCTACAAAGCTCTCAACAACCTAGCTCCATCTTATATTACAGATCTTATTGTTCCATATTTTCCTAACAGAGCACTTTGCTCTCAGACTACAGGCTTACTTGTGGTTCCTGGAGTTTCCAAAAGCAGAATGGGAGGAAGATCTTTCAGTTATCAAGCTCCTCTCTTGTAGAACCAACTTCCAGTTTCTGTCCGTGAGGCTGACACATTGTCCAGTTTTAAGACTGGGATTAAAACTTTCCTTTTTGATGAATTCTATCATTAGGGTTGGCTTGTTATGCTGCCTTAAGCTTAGACTACTGGAGGACAAATTGATCTATTTTCCTTAAACTAACTGTTAAAATTAAATAGTTTTCATTTGATACTATTTCTATTTTAACATGTGATTCTTGACCTGCCATTGTATCTGAAAGACTTGACAGATTTTTATGAAACTCCCAGAAAGCGATAAATTAATTAATTAGTCAGTTTGATTCAAGATGGCTTCCACAGCTAAGCAACCTTAAAAAACACAAAATTGGCTGCAACTCCAATATTCCAAAACTGGGCTAAAGTTTGATGTGGTATTAACTGAGAGTCATCCCCAACACATACGTCAAGTGATAATACATTTGCACAAGATCTCGCAATGTTTTATGATTTTTATTTAAAAAAAAAAAATCTTATTATGAAGTGCCAACTCTATGTTTATTTCTTTAAATGAATGTGTGAAGTGGACCGAGCAGGAGAAGTTGACAGCTGTGAAGCAAAGTTTCCAAGTAGCCTTTTCCCGCATGTTAAGCTGTAATTATCAGCGTTTTGAGGAAATGAAGACAGCCCTTTAGCAGTCGTAAGTGATTGCATTTCCACTGCTGCTCAGAGCAGCTTGAGCTTCCAAGACACAGCAGCAGATGTTTCATGCAGCTCTTCAATGTGTCACATCGCAAGCCTGGACTGCCTGTTTTCTCCACATCTGAGCAAGATTTTCTGAAGCTGCTACGTCCAAGCCACACTATGGCAACAAAAGCAGCAGTAAAACCTCTGGAAATGACACATCTGTGGTTCTGTGTCCCAAAGGAAGACTGGTACTTTCTCGCTGCAGCTTTTGTAGCCCAGGTATTAAGAGAAAGTGCAACATAAACAAACACTTACTTGTTTTCCGGCTCATGTGCTTTTCGTTGACTCCCCTCCTCTCCCATGATGTGTTTCCGTCCGACTCGGAGCCGTGCATGTCTTCCTTTAGCTTCAGAGGTTTTCTCAGTTCTCCTGGACTCCAGCTCACTCCCCTCCTGATGGACATGTGTCCTCTCTCCATCGCCACCCAGAATACGATACGTCAGTCTCGTGTTCCTTTGAATCCTTAATGAATGCGGCGAACACAGTAAAAGAAAACGCTGCGAAAAGTCCAGGTCGCCGCTTGCAGTCCCGTCCTCTCGTTCAGGAGTATTCCTCGCAAACTTTGTTCCTGAGTTTGACAAGAGGACTTTACTTTAACATTCTTCTTCAGTAAGTATTAAACGCAGCTTATCCGGTCCTCCCAGGAGGGTCAGCTCCAGTGTCTTTTGGATGTGTTCCCATGGAAAGCAGCCACAGAAATTACTCAAGTTTGTTGTGCTCTGTTAAAAAAAACTGGCACGGAGGGAAGGGAAACTCTCCAGCGTTCCCTGTTTGCATCTTTTTATTGCTCCTTTTTTTTTTCGCCTTCCCAGATTTTGCTCGTTCTCCGGTTCTATTTTGGTCACCAGAACATGTTTTTGTTTGCTTCTCGGTCTGCGGCCTGCAGATTACTTTTTTTTTTTTTCTAAGAGAGGGCTCTGGTCTTTATCTGAAAGATTAAAAGTCTATACGGCGGCATGAAGGGAAACAATGTAAATGGCAACTTCCTCCTGTTAAGGTGCATGTGCAAAAAAAAAATCACTGTGAAAAGGTCAGTCCAGTCTGCTTCGTATTCAGCCCTCAAAAACTTTTAGTTAAAGCTGCTTTCCTCAGCATTTGTTTATCATACAGAAAAGGAATATGCAGTTTCTTAAAACAAGACAGCTCATTTCTCTCCTGTGTATTTCGTCAGTTTTCTATGAAAACACAGTGGAAACGTTTTTTGTTTTGTTTTCAATTTTGATGAAGTCTGAAACATATGAGCACTTTGAGCGATGAATTATCCACATCCTAGACCAAAAACTTCCCTTTCTGATGACTTCTGTCTCCTGGAGAAAAACCTTTAAAGGGTTTGTTTGGGTTCTTCTCTCAGGCTTTAAATAAAGTGAGAGCTCAGCAGATGGTAGGTCGCTGTGTTTTAGCTAATCCGCCTCCTTGTACATTTTCTCTCCTGCAAGAAAAAAAAAAGCATCTTGGTTAAATACTGTATAATAAAACATTATCTTTCTTATTTAAGCAAACGTGTCATAAGCAAGGACAGAAGATGTTACATGGTGTGCCAGCATGTTCCATAAACAAGATGCTCCTGCTGCCCTGGGGTCAAAATGACCCACGAGGTCTCAGTGTTCTGACTGAGGCATCCTGGGTCATTTAGACCCAAGGGCAGCAGGAGGCTTACATTGTCTGGATTTTCTTCTCTTCTTCTAAATTTTGTCCAAAGTAGACTTAGTGTTGCTTCAACAGATCTGAATTACTGTTTTAAGACACGTTTGATTTTCTATCGTAAAATGGAAACTTTACATTTGGCCCTTTCTACTAACAAACCAAAGATTAAAAGGGATTTAAAGTACTGTATTTTTTGCCGTATAAGTCGCACCTTTTTGCATAAATTTGCAAGTCCTGCGACTTATACACTGAAGTGACTAATATATGTTTTTTTTTTCCTCCATATTTATAATCCAGGTTTTGGCTGAGATTTGACGATTTCATTCATTCTGACATGAAAAATATTGAACACCACCATTTCCAGCCACTAGAGGGCCCTTGAGCGATATGGCAAGCCAAGTGTCTCATTAATAGGTAAAAGTGGCTATTAATGAGACACTTGGCTTGACATACCAAGCCACCTTCGTCTCGCTCCAGAACTCCTGGAACAAACGTCAGATCAGCTGCATTTTGCTGCCCAGATGAAATGCAGCTGATGTGACCATTATTTATGAAGGAAACGTTAAACTGAGACACACCTTTATTATAAAGTCGAGCAAACAAATGATTGTTTTTAGGTGTTAATCTTGTTAAATTTTGACAAAATGCACAGCGAGTCCTCCCTCTGCATGCTTCCGCAAATTGATTTTTGAAATGCAGCTGATTTGACTAATATAGTGCATTTATTAAGGAAAAGTTCAACTGAGAAACACCTTTGCTATAATGTCGAGCAAACAAATAATTGTTTTTAAGTGATAATCTTGTTAAATTCGTGTTAAATTCTTGTTGAAGTCTTCCCGTGCACGCTCCCGCGGCCGCCATTTGGCAGCCAATCGGTTTTTGGCACAACACCGGCCCACATTTCCGGGTGGTCAGCAGTGACGCATAACAGATGCGACATACAGCAAAGCAACTTATTTATGTTGTTTGTTTTTTTCCCACTTTATTAGACATATTTGGACTGATGTGATGTGTACGGCGGAAAATACGGTATTTCTAAAACGTCTGATGGTGATAAGTTCTGTATTGACTCCAAAGATGTTAGAAATCTGTTAAACTCCACTAAAAGTTGCTTTATTTCAGCCTCTGGGTTTGTGATGTGATACAGCATAAAGTTTACATTTTAAATCTTCAAGAAGAATCAACTATAGATAAGAAAAAATGTCTTAAAGCTGCTGAGAGCCACTGGCAAAGTTTGTAATGATAAACCAGTTTATCCTTCCTGTTCTTTGATCAGACTTGTCTCTTCTTGAAAGTGAGGAGGGTTTTTGTTTTTCTGAGTCCCTGCTCTATAACCTACAAGTGGGACGCTGGCACAGACACATATTACACATATATCTATATATTTTTCTTACATTTTTCATAATCGCCTACATTTATTTTTATCTCCTTTAATTAGATGTAAAAACATCTGAATTGAAGCAGTTTGGGTACGGCTGATCATTGTCCTCAGCACAATCATCCCAAACAAAACTCGTCACCAACTCTCTGATGTAGGGGCTCAGAAATCCTCCCCAGCTCGGACAAGAGAGGATAAAGGCATGTTTTGTTCAGATGCACTGACAATAGCTCTTTGAATCTCCCAGATGTGCCATCCACATTTGGATCAGTCTGCATCTCAAACTTCCATTGATTTTTTTAGATTAGGAAGTCTTTATCTTAAGTAGTTTATATTTTCTTTTTTTTTTTAAGTCTTCGCGGTGCACAAATTTGATGTTTACTGTAATCACAATGAGGAAAGGTAAACACATGTTGAGTTCATGCCCTGACCGTGTCTCCAGAATGACCCGAGAATAGCTAGATTACTATCTTTGATCCATGCTGCAAATATTTATTAAGTCCCAGACAGAAAGCAGATGCAGGACATTCAGAGCTGACAGCAGCAGAGATGCACACTTGACTCTGGTCAGGAAAACAAAACCCTGACACATGGACTGTTGAAATCAACAGACTAAGAAAAATTAATCTACCCCGTTTCAATTCTATGATTTTATGTATCAGGACATTAATCAAATAATATGGTTTTTACTAGGTTCTAAAATAATTAAGTGTACCAAAACAGATTCCACTGTCACAGTGAACAGGTTGACCCAAGGATAAAACTCATGTACTGGGAAAACATAACAAAAAGGCAGATCTGGCAGCAAAGCTTTCAAAACTTGAGAATTGGTACTTGTAAGAAACACTAGAAAGCATAAGAGAGCTCCAAAATGGCATGAAAGTCAATAATGTTCAACTGAAAATGGACTGACAAACTGACAAACTAAACAGGCTGGGGGTAGTGAGGTGAAGTGGCTGCAACTGTGACAGGTGAAACAGGGAGCAGGTGTAGGCGGGCGTGGCAGGACTGAGGAGCAGAGGCTAACAGTGGGAAAGTACAGAGAGAAGCACAGATTGTGACATCCACCATGTTGTTACTGATTCAAACGATAATGAAGCACCCCATGTTTCCAATGAAACAACCTTCGGCAGCAATAATTATCTGTAGTTGTTTTCTCTCTGAGTTTTACCAGCCGCTTTCACCCACTCTTCTTAGTAACGTTTTGGCTCATTGAGCTTTGTAGATATTCGTGTCTGCACAGCTCTCTTAAGGTTCCCTCGCAGAATTTCAATCAGAATTGAGGTGTGGATTTAGACTGCACCATTGCAACACCTTGATTGTTTTAATACTTTTTCAACCATCCAGTTGTAGGTTTGCTGCTATGATTAGGACCATTGTTCTGTTGAATCCTGCCCCAGTTTGGTCCAAGCATCAGCTGTCAGACAGATGTTCTTGCATTGACTCTAGAATCCCTTGATCTACAGAAAAGTTCAATAAGCACAAAATAGTTGTGTGGTATAGCTGCTAAGTGGCTGCGTCTGACTGTTCAACAATCATCAATCGAGATGCCCAAGTCCTGAAGATGTGCACGTTCATTAATGAATTCACCATCACAGAACTGATAAAGGCATAGAGTGTAACCAAGTGGTGTTGATGTAGAGCGCCACAGCTCCTCATCCATGTCGGACATACTGAATGCTGTGGCCCGCTGGTGGCTCTGACTGTCCATCATCACCACACTACTCCGCTGACCAGTGAAGCCAGCTTCCCCATTCATATGTCAACCATCATGATGCTAACACCTCGCTTGGAAGTTTAGAGGTGACTTCAACTTTCCTGTGCAGTCTTGGTTTTTCCACAAATCACACAAGAGAGGTCAGAAGGTGCCTCAGGTCTGGCTTGAAGTGATTTGTGAGAGTGCCTAATGCCTACAAGGTGCTGAGGTCCTGTGTCTGCTAAATAAGCCACAATCATCACCCCAGACCTTTCCAAACCTCCACGCTTTGGTCTCATCTGTCCAAAAGACACTGATCCAGAACTCTTTGGGCTCATTTAGATGCAACTTTACAAACCTAAGTTGTGCTTGCCGCGTTCTTTTAAGAGAGAAGAGACATTTACTGGGTAACTCTTCTAAACAAGCCATACTTGTTCAAACTTTGTTTTTTAGCTGGCTTTGTTTTAGTTTAATAAATATTGGCATGGTGAAATCTGTTTGTGTTTTTGTACACTTGAGGTTAGATGTGAATAAATTTAAAGCCTGCTAAGGAGCAGATGATTTTAGTTGTTTACATACATTAAACCCTAAAATTGAAAACAGTGAACACTCTTTTTTTTTCCCCATAACCGTTTATCTACTACGTATTGGATTTTTTTGTCTTAGCCTGTTACTCTACAGCTTGTAATACTATATTTCTTCGAGACTATCCTGTAATGTATACTTCACTCTACAGCACTTCTCACAACTTTTATCTCTGCTCATCGTTCCTGATAGTCGGATGTCTTTTACCCCACCCCCCTTCTCCAATTACCGGTGCCCTAAAGTTCAAAAGGTATCTTGCAGTGCATTTTTCGCCCACTTTTCTTCTGACAAGTTTGTCTCCTCGGCCACCCACCACCTTCCCGTATTCACAATCAGAGATATAATTAACAGTTTGGCCTGAAGGCCTCTTCAGTGTATAATCACAGGCTTCCCAAGCATCATCCAAACATCATACCATGACAGCAGATCCATCCCACAGCTCTCCATAGCAGCATGTCTCGCATAGTGATGACATACAAAAAGAAGCTACTCTGGCAGCTGCACACACTGTAATCATTCATTTAATTCCTCGTGGACATCGCCTCGTACATTTATTACCACGAAACATCAAAAGCCGACAAGCAGAAAGTATGTCAGACAAATAATAACTCGTCCTCCGCACGCTTTTTTTTTTTTCACCTGAGGAATCTGTTCATCATCAGTCACTCTGAGAGCACACGTGTTGCTTGCATTCCTCGTACAGCAAAAACCGAAAAGTGTATTAGTTTCAGATGTTATAGCTTTATGATTGAATCCCTGGGGGGGCACTGCATTTGTCACATCTTGCCCTGTCTGTGGATCTTTTGCACATGGGTTGCAAACGTTAAACGGTTTTAGTCAAACCCCTTTCTCCGTCTCTCTCACCATGAGACAAAGGGCCACTCAAGGAGCCCCTTAGCGGCACCGCAAAGATGATTTTGGATAGCGCTTTAAAATGCCTCACAATTCCACAGTTCCAGGAGGCTGTGAGAGTGAGCAGGCCTCAGCTTGTGCTGGCTGATGACTGACGTTGAAAAACTCCTAATGGAACCAAGAGATGTCTCCTTCTTTTTGTTGACTTTTTAAAGAAATTATAAAGGCATTTTCATTAATCACGCAGTGGAGACCCCTGTAATGAAGTTATCATCTATGGTCGACTTGCGCTCATAATCACAGGTGGAGAAGTTCAAAAGGTACATAGTTGCTTGAACTTTTGCCAGAAGGGAGGCGCTTCCCAAAACAAGTCAAGTCATCTTTTGAAAACTGTTAGGACATCAAAAGAAGTCAAATACAAGCTTTTTTTTTATTGCGCTGACATATCTACCCATGTTTATGTGTGTCTTTCACTGAAATATCTCATAAACCACTTGATGAATTTTAATGGCACTTGCTGAAAGTAATCGTTGGATGTACATCTGCAAATGAATAACCTTTTAAGTCAGTTTGATTCAATCTGGCCGCCACAGCCAACAGACCTTAGCAAACACAAACATGGCTATAACACTATCAATTTTTAAATTTTGCAAAAAATGAGCTAAAATTTGGTGTGCTAGAAGCTGGAACTGAACCCCAACAAATATTTAGCAAACTGTTGGAGTCAATGCTGTCTGTTGGAAAAATATCTCATGAACCACTGGATGGATTATAACAAAACTTTCAGAAATTAATCACTGATAAAAGCGCTACAACTCTTTACCTTTTGGAGTCAACTCAAATCAAGATGGCTGCCACAGCTAATCAACATTAGTTAACACAAAAATCTCTATAATTAAATCAGTTTTATGGATCTCGAGGTAAAATTAGATGTGGTAGTAGTGAGAGTCATTCTCAGTACATAATCTGAATGTGACATCTCACGATTTGTATAAGATTGTGAATATTATTATTTTCATTTTTTGAGCAAAATGAGCTCCAACTCCATAATTTCTTGAGATAAAACTGAGGCAAACGGCGGTGGGTGATATGCATCCCTTCAAGGACCGTTAGGCCTTTTATTATTACGTCAGACATTATTTATAGAGCGGTGTTCTGGCATTTTGTTCACTATAAGATTTTTGACTAGAAACTTGTCTGCAAATTTCAAGCAACTTGTGTTATAGCAAATATCACATAAATGTGCATAACGTATTTTAAGGTATAACAACACCTCTCACTGCTTCCCAGTAAAGCAGTTAATAAACCTCACTGGTTGTGTTAACAGGAAGCAATTAGACATATGAGTGAGTAAATAGTCTCCAGTCTGGTCTTTAATTAGAAACACAAGTTTCACAGTTAAAGTCTTCATCCTGGATACACAGCAGGTTCTGCACTCTCAGAACAAAAAGGTTTATCAGTAGATACACCCCCCCCCCCCCACACACACACACACACACACACCACCACTGCCCCTTTTTGCAAGCCTACACTCTGAGCAAAACAGCAAAAACCCAGATGTTTTGTCATCTGCTCAAACAAAGACTTTTCAAAGTTTCCCTCCTCTTCCTCTCCAGTTCCCCCCATACCACCCCCACCCCCCACCCCACCATCCCTCTTTTTTTTTCAGAACAAAGTTTGCATCTTACCCCATAAAGAAGTACCTGAATGGTCTGCAGGTGAGTATCTGCAGAGGCAGATATGAGGTCCAGGACTGGGAGCTCCTCGCTGCTCACCTGTACTCCAATGGGTCTGGCAGAGGGTGTGTGTGTGCTGCTCTTTTCAGTCGCTGCCACTGCACACACACACACACACCTCCCCTTTTTACCTCTCTCTCCCTCTCTCTCCTTGCGTCTCACAGTTGAAGCAGACGAAGGATCGAGGCGGGAGGAGGGGAGTGGGGGGGTCAGCTGGAGCACAGAAGGCTCTTTGTCTGGAATTTTTTTCCTTCATATGGTTTCCTTCAAACTGGCATACTGAACATATTATGGTATAATATATTTTCATATTCAACAGAGGGATGCTGAGGGGCCAGTGGGCCCCCTTCTGCCCCCCTCTTTTCCTGGTCACATTTTCACCATGCACACCAGGCAGAAAAATCCAAATTAAACTTATTTTAATCTTTTTGTACATGAGTAGCAATAAACTCCACAAGAGCGCGTGACCTTTACAGTAATAATAAACTGTTCTCAGCATCTGATTTACATTTTAGTGCACACTTAAACTGCTAAAGGTTTGTCCACAGTGTTGATTTTTATTTATAGACATATATATATATATATATATATATATATATATATATATATATCACTTTACTTGTTTGGGGCATTTTGTGCTTATGAAAGTGATGCACGCACAGTCTCAGCTCCAGACCAAAATGTGAGCTGAAGGAGACTTGACTCTTTTTACAAGACATGAACCCTTCTGAAAATATTACATGGTTTTTTTTTCATGTGAGAACAGCACAATTATTTAAGGAAATTCCAGTGAGAAGCAGGCAGGAGTCCTCAGGATAACTTAGGTGATATAAAAGACTTGGTTCTTGTACTAAATGCTGAAAGGTGAAAGCATTGGAAGAATTTATATTGACTTCTTAATGAAAATGGCAAATTAGCATGTAATATTTTGTTTAATCAATACGAGCAGGTTTAATGAGTATTGGGTGTCCCTGCTCACTTCTTCAGCTGATGCAGATACAGAATGGAAACTTCACCGTCTCTGATATGCTGTCAAAATAATTTGTTGACGTGCTTGGATAAAAAAAAAGGTTTTATCCAAGTTTATTTCACAATCCATCTATTTCCTAATCTTGTTCAGGGTCGCAGGAAGCTGGTTCTTATCTTCAGCCATCAGGGTGGGGGGTTGGGGGGTGCACTCTGGGCAGGTTTTATCACTGGGCCACGTGGAGACAACTGCTCGAACAAACTCATCCCTAAGGGCATTTTCAAATCTCCGTCTGTCCTAACTTGCTTGTTTTTGGACTGTGGGAGGAAAGCTGTTGAAAATCCACACATGCAGGAGAACATAACAATACACCACATGATTATCTTTTTTAATAACTAAATAAAAATGTCTTTAAGATGTGATTTTATGATGTAAAAAGAAGATAATTACTGAGAAGCCTGAGCTTTTACCTTTTTTTTAGACTATGCACAATGTTGTCATGGTAGGGTGGTTCATCTGTCTTCAGTATTTGTGGTCATCCTTGACCATTGCTTCCCTCAGCTCCCCTTGTTCCAGTTTTTGCACACCTGCCTCTCATTAGTTAATTACCTAGCTGCACTCAGTAATCCCCCCTCCCAGCACATTTAGCACTCTTTCTCTCGATCATTATTGAATAATGCTGGTTCTTTAAAGAAAAAAAAATCTACAAGCTGGTTATATGGCAACTGGCTCAGAACCAGTGGACTGTGTGGTCATCGTCACTGTATTGCATTTATGTTTGTCTACAAACACATTTCCTGAAGAGTTGGAATGTGCAAAACTGAAATCAAACAGAATGCAATGACTTGCAGATTTCACAAGTGGAATGTAATAAATATATTGTGTGTTTATTCTAAGAAGTTGTAGCATTAAAAAAAGTTATTTTGATTTTGACTGCGACAGCAAAACAGAATTGGGACCGATGCAACAAAAGATTGTAAATGTAAGTGGTACGATTAAAAACAGCAGGAGGGTCATTTGGCAATGAATAGATTATGTTAGATGGCAAGTGGTCAGTAAAAGATTTTGGGTATAAAAAAGTATTTTAAATGCCGGTAGACTAAATCTCCCAGTAAGGAGACTAGTCTGAAAAAAATGTGTCTAATTGTGGAAAAAAAATTAAATAATGTTCCTCAACAAAAATATTAGAAGACTTTGAATACCCTATTGTGCAAAGAAAAAGCCATATGTGAACACCATCCAGAATCACTGCCTCTTCTCTGGACCAAATCTCATTTAAAATGGACTGAGGCTTTCTGTGGTCAGACAAATTGAATTGTAAAGTTTTTTTTTTTAAGTGCAGACACCACTCACGTCCATATGCTCTTTGTGGACATCCACCTTCAACACCATGATTCCCCAAACCCTGATGGACAAACTATTCACACTAGGACTAAGCCCCTCCATTTGCAACTCGGTACTAGACTTCTTAACAAACAGATCACAGTCAGTGAGGATCCACAACTTCTCCTCCTCCACCATAACCCTCAGCACTGGCTCTCCTCAGGGATGTGTGTTGAGCCCCCTCCTGTTTACTCTGCTCACGTATGATTGTGCAGCTACCCATCCAGGCTGTCACATTGTAAAGTTTGCAGATGATACAGCGGTGGTGGGATGCATCCCAAACAACAATGAGTCCAGCTACAGGCAAGAGGTGGAACACCTGGAGAGCTGGTGCAAGGAGAATAACCTTCAGTTCAATGTGAAGAAGACAAAGGAGATGATTGTGGACTTCAGAAGGAACAAAAACACCTACACCCCCTGAACATAAGAGGATCTGTGGTGGAAGTGGTCTCCAGCTACAAGTACTTGGGTGTACACATGAATGACAACCTCAGCTGGAACAACACCACCAGCCTGATCAAGAAAGTTCATCAGAGACTCTACTTCCTCAGGCAGCTGAGACGAGCTGGTCTGGGAAGCTCAGTCCTCACCTCCTTCTACAGGTGTGCAGTGGAGAGCATCCTGTGCTCCAGCATCAACATGTGGCATGGAGGCTGCACAGCTGCAGAAAGAAAAGCTTTCTAGAGAGTGGTGAAGGCTGCACAGAAGACTGTTGGAGTCAGCCTCCCCACCATCACAGACATCTACACCTCTAGATGCAGGAAGAGGGCTACCTGCATCATGAAGGACCCCACTCACCCAGCACACACATTTTTTGTCCCTCTCCCCTCAGGAAGGAGGTTGAGGAGCATTGAGTGTGGAACCACTAGACTGAGGAACAGCTTCTACCCTGAAGCTGTTAGACTCATGGATATCTAACCAGATTAATCACTGTGGAAAAAAATCACATCATGTTGCTGCTGATCTGTTTCATTGTTGCTGCTGATCTGTTTCATGTTGCTGCTGATCTGTTTCAATGTTGCTGCTGATCTGTTTCATGTTGCTGCTGATCTGTTTCAATGTTGCTGCTGATCTGTTTCA
>NC_056501.1:27941320-27969671 GCF_014905685.2 Nematolebias whitei | reverse complement strand
TTCATGTTGCTGCTGATCTGTTTCAATGTTGCTGCTGATCTGTTTCATGTTGCTGCTGATCTGTTTCAATGTTGGTGTGTTCATGCGTGCTCATCTGCTTACACAGACTCGTGTTCAGGTTTGTGCTGATGTTCGACGTGATGTTTTTATGCTATTAGTGCTTAGTGTATATTTAGTTGATGTTTTTCTTAGTTAATATCTTGGATGTTATCATTGTTTTTCTTTTACATCTTATTGTTGGATGCAACTGGGACCCTGTGTACATTTTGTAATTTCGCTCCACCACATGTACCACATGAGGTGCAAATGACAATAAAGAAACTCTGACTCTGACCACGTCCTTCATACTAAAGAGGAAAAGGACCATCCAGCGAGTTATCGGCTCACAATGGAAAACCCTGCCTCCCTGATGGTATGGGGATGCATGAATGTCTATAGCATGGGCAGCTATGTGGAAAGATACCATCATTGCATAAAAGTATATACAGGTTTTAGTGAGTAAATAATAAAAGTTTAATATTATTTATGTAGCATATTTCCAAATCACAAAGTGCTTCACACAAGAATACAACTTACAACGCAAGGAAAAAATAAAATAAAAAATATTTTTATCCATTCATTACCTTTTTCAACTTCTTCCTTTTTGGGTCATGGGGGGCACTGATGCCCATAACCAGCAGTCAATGTGTGAGAGGTGGGGAACACACTGGACAGGTCTCCAGTCCATCACAGGGACACATAGAGACAAACAACTATTCACTCTCTCACACCTAGAGACAATTTTAGTTATCAATCAGTCTAACATGCATGTTTCTGGTGTGTGTGAGGAAACTGGCGTACATGGAGAAAACCCACACATGCACGGAGAGAACATGCAAACTCCACCTAGGAAGGTCCCTGACCGGGATTGACCTGGCGACTTTTTTGTTGAGAGGCTGTACCAACTGATCCACCGTGCCACCCATTCTCATCCATTGTAAAGTCAAAATTAACAAATATTTTAAAACAACATGTGCTCCTTTTCAGCAAAACAATCCAGCAAAATAGACCCAGGACTGTTGAACAGCTAGAATCCTCCATCAGCTCAGAATGGGACATCATTCCCTCCTAAACCTCCAGCACCAGCTCTCAGTCCACAGATGTTTACAGACAGCTGTTAAATGAGATGCAGTGCTTCACAGTGGGAAACAAGACCTGCTTCTGATATCTGAGATGTGCTGCTGTCATCAAATTTAAAAAGATCTCTTTTTAAAGTAGTTTTTTTTTGTTGTTGTTGTTGTTTAAACATGTTTATTATGTTCTATTGGGAATCAAATATGAGTTCATGGAAGTTGCAAATCTCTGCATTTTGTTTGTATTTACATTTTATACAGCATCCCAATACTTTTCTGAACAGAATTTGTAAACTAGTCTAAATTTATAGTGAATAAATTGTATCTTGCCCACCCGATTTGTCAATTTTTTTCAGTCGCTCTGTTCACTTTGTTCCCACACTTATATTTTAGAATTGCGCCGCTCAAGGTGGCTGCATGTTGGAGCAGCTCTGTTAATTTCATTCTGAGATTTTGCTTTTGGAAACTTTAATTCCTCTTTTTCTGGATGTAAATCAAATTTTTTTGGATTATTGTTTCCTCTGGTATCAGATGCTGTGCAGCTGGAAGGATTTTTACTGAAACTTTTTTAGTTTTGGACATTTGTTATGATGCGTAACCATGGCAACAAGGCAGTTTTCTACAACTAACAGCAGCTGATTAACATCTCAAAAGCTCAAATAATATCTCAACTACAGTCCCAAATCTCAAGTGAGTTGAAAAGGATGTTCTGTGGATGCATTCTCATCTACCTGCCAGCTGTGCTTGAGTGCCTGACCACTGAGATCCTGGAATTAGCAGGAAACATGGCTCATGACAGAGGAAAGACAGGATCGTCCCTCAGCACCTACAGTTGGCTGTCCGCAGCAATGAGGAGCTCGGCAGACTGCTGGGAGGAGTGGCCATTGCCCTGGGAGGAGTTCTGCCCTGTATTCGGGCGGTCCTACAGTCCGGGGCAACCGAGAAGCCAGCCGAGTCTGGGTGGACGGATCAGACGGCATCTGCAGCCAGTTTCTTAGGATCCACTGTGGGATGGACCTTTACAAGAGATCCTTCCTGCCTACAGCCATCAGCATCTATAACATCTCTTAATGAAATGAGGATAACGAGTTACAACAACAAATAATTTCCCTTTGGAATTAATAAAGTATTTTTGAATGGAATTAAATTGAATATGAATATAAAAACAACTTATATCCGTATTTATTATATTTGTTGTCTTACTCAGCCCTTCATTTGTGAATTTGAGGCCCTGTAACAGAAAACGTATGTCTGGATGATAAAATGAGAAGAAAAAAAATCATTCAGTCCATGTGTTGTTCAAACTGCACATGATTAATTAAACTGTATTAAACCAGAATAAATTTGTGCCTCATGTGCATGCACAACGTAGTATAAAACAAGTTTAAAGTTTATTTTATTCTCTTTCAGCAGCCTCTCTTGGGAGTTATTACAAAGTTTCATCTTGCAGAGATTCTTATTTAAGACTGTACACGTGACTTTGGACAATGCTACATCTCCAACAAAAGATCCCAAAAGTTTGAAAAGGATATTAACATCTGGCTCAGTCATGTCCAAGGCTTGTAACGATTAGATTTAAAGGTTTGTATCTTGGCTTTGTTTCTGTTATCTAAAAAAAACTTGATAGGAAAATTTGGACGTCATCATCAGACGTATGAAGAATGTGGGCACAGAGCAGAGACTGAACGCTTAAGTTAAATCTATCCTGAACAGCTGCCAGGCTTTAGAAGGAACATCTTAATCCTCCTTCGGCTGTATGAGACAAGATAACTTATGTGTTCCGACTTTTCCTCTTTGTGGTTTGTCCCACATTCAACGTGTGGGTCACACAAAGTTTAACAAAAGACAAACCTTCTAAATCAGTTAAGATCATGAGCATCTTCTCTGTTTCTGAAGTCGAGGTTGTGATTTTGTTGTTTCCTCAACTGATGAATGGTCCTCTAAAGCAGCTCAGACTATAAATGTCCCAAAAGTTACTCTATGTAGTCGAGTGCCACGACGCCTTCTCAGACATTCTTTTCCTGCCGCTTCCACCCTCCTTCTATCATTTTCGTTTTCTTCTGCAGACATCTGTCAACGCACATTAACTCCCACCCCTCGCCTTTATTTTCTGTCTTGTTTTAAGCTACTTGTTCCTTCCGTCACTTTCAATCTTCCTTCTCTTCAGCAGCTCACCCTTTCTTTACAGAGTTTTGTTTGTAAGGACAGACACATTATTATCTTCATGTGTGTCCGATATACCGAATCAAAAATATACATACGCTCTACTTTGGTAAAACGTACCTTCCAATAACAAGCTTCTGGTATAATTATAGCTGGATAGTGTATCCATCATTATTCCATCCACTTTGTGCAATGCACCAGTAGCACAACATCATGCCACCACCACCATGCTTAACAGTTGAGTGCTCGTAGGTTTGAAAGCTTCACTTTGGCTCATTTAAATATTCTCTCTTGCAGCCAAGAAAAAAGCATTTGCTCCCTTCTGACCATAAAACATTTCCCCAGAAGGCATTTGGCTTGTTCATGTGGGCAGCTGCAACATTCAACAAGACTTCTGGAGCAGGAGCATCTTTATTGGTCAATACCCTTCAGTTCAGGTCACTGTGGAGAGTGACACTGGTGTCCCAGTAGTTTCCAGTTTATGCTATACTTAAGCCTTGGGGGTTTCTGGGTTGTTCATCCTAAAAAATTTTCTTTCATTTGACAGTTTGCTCAACCTAATGAGTCCTATCAAACAAATCTCCTTTGTGCTGTTAAATAAAATCCATCCATCTCCATCTTACCGCGTATCTGTGGTCAGGTCGCAGAAGCAAAAGGGCCAGGAGAGAAACCAAGACATCCCTCTCCCCAGTAACACTCTCCAGCTCCTTCTTGGGAGATCCCAAGACATTCCTTGACCAAAAAGGGATTTGGTTGTCAGATTTGGTTTATTTTTTCTTTGTTTAAAACAGGTATCTCTTGAAAATTAGTTCTTGAGGCTCAATGAGACTAACCGGTATAAATTAAGGTTGAGTGAATTTGTCATATGCAAATCAACACAAGTTCAGCAATGCAATGAAATGCTGAGGACGAGAAAAAAAACATCTTGACTCGTCAACAAAACAACAAGAAATACCAAAGCATGCAACAAAAATACAAAAACAAGGCACCAATAGTGAAAAAGAAATACATCTATAGTGTGGTTCAGTTAGCAGTGAGGTTTTTTCAGAATGATGCTGTTCTCTTAGCAGCGTGATCTTCTTAGCAGCGTTAGCAGGTCCCACTAGCAACTTGATGGTAATAACGACCCCAGTAACTACCTTCCCAGGCTGCCCTCCAGAATCGGGTCCAGCAGACAGAGAACATCCAAGGTTTCCCCATGGAGCCAAATGGGTCCATAGAGTTCAGTCTGTGCAGGCAGGTGGAGGATCATGGAGACGGCTGCCATGATAGACCGAAGCCTGAGCCTGAGGCTGGAGGGGGGCCAGGAACTGAACCAGGATGACAGGATGGCAAGGCAGCGACACACAAAACTCCAAAAGTGTGTTGTGGTCATACCTTTAGCGTGGATGTGCAGTGTCGGCACAAAAAAGGTTAAAACAAAAACAACATGAACAAATATAGAGCAAGTCAAAGCAGCGCTCCTGTCATTGCGGCCATACTGCGGTGCTCGTGATGTCACACCAACATCCCTCCAGTGATTTCTGGGTCTCTTCCCAGTTGAACATGCCTATAAAACCTTTAACTAGAAGTGTACAGGAGGCATCCTAATCAGATGCTCAAACCATCTCAACTGACTCCTTTAGATGCAGAGCTCCCCCTTGAAAGACAGACCTCCTCACCCTATCCCTTAAAAAAAGCAGATTTTGGTCACTTGTATGCCAGATCTCAAGAAAACTACCCTCTGCAGTCAGACATAATCACACACAGGAAATCAACCTGCCTTGGCCTTATTAAGTTAATATATTTATTGACCTTGCCACTTTTGAACAAGTTTAGGTAGTGTACTGGTATGTATGTATTTTAGCCTTAACTCAGTGTGGATTATAAAAATAAATTAAAAATAAATTCCAACTTGATCACCCAATTATTATTTTTTGGTTGTGTGTTAACACGTGTAAATATATATATTTTTTACTTTTATTTATACAGGCAGTCTCATTGAGTCACGAGGACTCATTTTCAAGAGAGACCCGTTTTAAACATACAACAGAATACAGCAGTGGCAGCTGGCCAATAGGGGGGCGCAAGGGTGCCGCCCCACTACTCACCACATTACCTTGAATAAAACTTTAAAAATTAAATAAAAATGAAATAATAAAATAAAAATGTTTCGAAATATATGTATTTTTTTTAGTTGTGTAAGATAAATATTTTATAGTTAATGATGAGTAAAGTTGTTTCATTCAAAAACGTCTGATTGGTGACGTATTTCTGCCCTGGGGTGCAAAAATCTTTGCCCATAGACTCTCGTTAAAGGTTGTGCATGTGCAATAGCTCCTCTTCAATACAAGAGATAGAACCATTCTGGGGCGCACCTCTCCTGCGCTCAGAGATGAATGCAGCTTGATTTGCATATCACCACCCTCCCGCGGTGGGCCGAACATCACAATTAATCAACAGTCCAAAGACAGAGGGACACAGTACACTCGGTCTTTTTCCAGGACCTGGTTTAGCAACAAGGCTTGGCTAACTGCATGTAGCAAGGCTAATGCTTTATTCTGATTTCCCTGCCTCCTTGTTCAAACAGGATCTGACCCAGCATGGATTAAGACAAGTATGACTGATTTAAAACATTATTTTTTTTTTAGAAAAAGCAAAGAAGCATGAACAATATTGGATCCACATGGAAAATGCACTGCAACTAGCCAAGTTTGGGAAAATAAACATTTCATCTCAGCTTGTTGAAGGCTACAGTGTAGGGATTTGTAAGCACAATGAGGAGGTAGACAAAAACAGGCACATTCTATCAAAAATAATAGACTGTGTCAAGTTCTGTGGTGCATTTGAACTTGCTCTGTGTGGCCATGATGAAAGCGAAAGCTCAGAAAATCCAGATGTTTTTAGAGGATCAGTGGATTTTGTAGCATCACTGGATGCAGTTCTGCATGAGCACCTGCAGACTGCCACTGTGTTTAAGGGAACATCTCAGACTGAGCAGAATGAACTCCTTGATTGTGTGCTGTCAGTTTTGAGAGAGTGCATCATTGAAGAAATCAGGAGTGCAGACTTTGTCTCCATCCAGGCTGATGAAGCAATGGACATTTTCACTCCACACACTTACAACCCCCATGGAGAAAACTCCACCAGCTGCCACTGGAGTACAGACAACAATATACAAGAATAAAAGTGGTTACAAACGACAGTGTTATAAACACAATAAAATCAAAGTGCCATATGAAACAAGAACTAGAAACAGGAACATATTTGCTTGGATTTTTCTAATGACCTTTATGACACCAACCAGCAAAAAAAAAGTTTCAAATCAACCATTTAAAGCCCAGAATTAATATGGGGTTCATGTCCATGATGAGTGGATGTGAGCGACTGACCACAACTGTTTGACTTTTTATTCTCTATTTCATTTTCAACCTTCCTGTCTTTGGCAACATTCGTCTCACTCAGCTTCTCTGCACATTTTGGTTCGGGAGCCAGTGGAGCCATTAGCTGCTGTGTCCATGTCCCAATTTATTTCCATCGCCACCTCTGCCTCTCTGCATCTCCATTCTGAAGGGCAGCTGTGAGTGAGGGCAGTGAACGGAGGAGAACTGCTCGCACACATTCCTTTAGAAGCGAGGCATTCCCTGCACACAGAGGGTCTCAGAGTTTTCTAACAGATTGGTTTTTATTCCCTCCAGTCTACAAAATTCATCCACAGAAGTTATTAGTAAGCATTTGCTATGGCCGGTCCTGAGCAGATCCGAATCACACACAGCCCCCCCCCCCCCCCCCCCCGTCCACGCACCATAGCAGTCCCTCTGTGGATTTAATGGGCCACAGCCGCGGGCCTGTTCAAAGGCGCAGCCTAAACACTTAAGACATAAAAGGACAGAAGATAACTCGTCGTGTCTGTGAATGTTTTAACGAGTAGATGTTTGTGAATTACTCAACTTCAGAGTGAAACTCCATCCACCCCTCCACCTCACCCCCCGGGGCCGTGTTGATTACACATGTTTATGCGGCCAGTTTGGTCAGGGCGCACATGTATCAGGTCTGTTTATTTTCTAACCAGTGAGACATCTGCATGTCCCATGAATTACCTCAGAGGGTGTCGCGGTCTGAAGCAGAGACGAGAAAAGCCTGGCACAATCGGGGTGTGGCCACATGTGGTTGCAAGCACCCCCCCCCCCCCCCCACTCGTTTGAAAGTCCAGAAGACTAATTCTGCTATCAATCCACAGCAGGGCCTAACAGGCTGGAATGACTTCACATTTAACCGAGCTTGAACGCCAGCAGGATGCCTGTTAAACCTTTAGCTTCACACAGATTTTCCAAATCCAACATATACACAGAAAACATCAGGTCCCGCTGCAATATGCTCTGGTTTTATGGTCTAAACAGCTTCCACAGCCAGTGTAGGGCAACGGTGTTGCAGTGTTAGTTTATCAGCTGTACCCCTGAGAAATGGTTAGTGCCTCAGTGCACAAATACACAAAAAGAGGAAAATGCTCCAACCACACTGAGCTGGCTCAGTCTGTCTGACCGGGCGAAGCTGACGGAGCCAACAGAGATTTTTACACATTAAAAAATAAAAAGCTGCTGTATGGCAGCGTTGCTTTCCTCTTTATTTTGTTTCTGGCAATAATGCAGCTCAGACATGGGGGTGAGGGGATTAGAAATAATTGCAAAATATTCCCAGGGGTTTGCCCTGAACACAGTCGGTGTTTCCTTTCTCCCGCCAGCTGGCCTGGTTTGGATTTATAATGTTTTAATGTAATAAATTCTGCTGCTATCCAGTTTTAGATCACACTCATCAGTGTTCACATGGCTGCAGCAGCCAAAACAAACAAACCTCGGATGTTAGGAGAAAAATAAATTTGATTTAATCTGAACTTGAAGAGGGAACCAAACTTTTGGTTCTTTGTTGCTTGAACAATGTGCCACCAGACAGACAGATGCAGGATCTGCAGAAGGAAACTGATTTTCCCCTCCAGGTGAGAGAAGCATCACATATCAGGAGGTAACGGTTTTTGATTATCTGTCAAAGACATGACATAAAAAAAAAACTAGAATTCAATGCAAATATTTACTTTTTTTAATCAGTACACTGCAAAAACATGATCACCAGGGATGACAGGTGAAAGGATGATAATGTTTTGGTTGTTGTTGTTTCCGTGCATTAAACAGCAACTGAACTTAGCTAAAAAAAAAATTAAATAAAAAGTTAGTATTACTGGGCTAAAATTTTTTTTGGCAGTAGCTGAGAATGATCCACAACACACACACTGACAGCAAACACATCTGGCAAGATCTTGCATTAGATCAGTGGTGCTCAATGCTGGTCCTTGAGGGTCACCATCCGGCATGTTTAAGTACTTTCCCATCTGTTCAGGAGATCTTCAAGCTCTGCAGAAGCCTGTTAGTCACTCATTCCTTCAAATCAGGTGTATCAAAGCAGAAAAACATCTTAAACATGTTGGATAGTGGCCCTCGAGGCCCAAGACTGGGCACCCCTGCATCAGACTATGCAAAATGAAATTCATGAGGTAGCAGGTGAGAAATATTACTTCAAGGACTGCTATTGTAAAAAAAATGAAGATAACACATGAGAGAACCCCTTTGTTTAATGACATTTACTTTTCAGGGGACGGACAGCACCTTTTGGAGAAACATTGCCTGCTATTAACTCCAAAATGTCATTTTCTATTTTATTTTCATACCTGAATGTTTATTTATGAAAATGTGTGTTTTAAGTAATTTCACTTTAAGATAATCATTTGTCTTATTTATCTCTTTTGAAAGAGTAACTTTTAAATTCAGACAAAGAAAATGGACTTTAGATTTTATAAAACATGACAGAGTTAGGACCATCCCTCTTCCGAGAGGTGGACCAAAGCCACCTCTGAAACACACAGACAGTTAAGTTTCACTTCTTCTTAAATTTCTTTCTACAAGCACTACTTCACTTCTTCTTCAACTTCTACTTCTCAACTTCTGCTACACACTGACTGAGGCTTCGTCTCATGAAGACTTCACTTGAGCTCGGAACTGGGAGAGAAAAACTCAGTTTCTACATGGAAGAGAAGCATCCTTTCTGCACAGAGACGGGACAAAAGATACAGAAGAAACCCTGCAGAACCTGACCGAACCAGAACCATCACACTGCAGAGTGTTAAATCCCAGCTGACTTCAGAGCCAGTGGCCGGACCTCCGTCCCTCCAACCGATGATAGGTGAACTTTGAGGAAAAATCAGCCTCTCAGTCACCGAAGCATCTCAGACCTTGCTGGTATCATATTCAGCAGCTGTGGAACATTCTGACATCTCGTTCTGGTGAGAGAGACTCTTCAATACACTTCTGGTGATCATACATCACAATAATCTTATCAGACAAACTACAGCTCACTTTAGACACAATTTTAACTACTTCACAAACAGAACCAGTCCAAAATCTGCCTTTTTAAGTTTCTCTGATTTGAATAATCAATTAGACCTTTGATACAAAGCTACTTGTTATTCATTTGTTTGTTATGCATAATTTTTAATCACATATATCACAGATGATTATTTTTGTAATAAAATACATAAAATCAACTAAATTTGTGATTGTTTTGGCATATCTGTATGTATTAACTGATTTGATGACCTTTAAACACGAGAAAAGAATTCACGTTTCAGTTTACATTAATTTGGGGTTAAATGAGACTGATTTTTCCTCTAAAGCAGAGGTGGTGCCCACACACAACAAGATTATTTGCATAATAAATGCATATCTTATGAGCTTAACTCATAACTGATAATTTACAATATATATCCAGCCCCATATCACCCTACAACGTACATGTCCATTCAGGTCTGCTCTGATCACCACTCTCTCCTCCCTGGGAATACTCTCTATCACTTCATCTAGCTCCTTCCTGAATTAATTTTTCTCTTCCACATCACATCCAACCTGTGGAACTAAACCACTGACAACATTTAACATCAGACCTTCTACTTCTGCCTTCATCACCCTATCTGACACTCTCTTCACCCCTTCTACATTCTTTGCCAACTCCACCTTCAGGACCACTCTTACTCCATTTCTCTTTCTATCCACACCATGGTAAAACAGTTTAAACCCTGCTCCAATACTGTGAGCCTTGCTGCCCTTCCACTTGGTCTCTTGGACACATAAAACATCTACCTTCCTTCTCTGCATCATGTCAATCAACTCTCTACCTTTGCCTGCCATTGTCCCCGCATTTAGAGTTGCAACCTTCAGTGCTACACTCTTTACTTTCCACTATTTTCTCCGTCTCCTGAAACATTTCCCTCCTCGTGGTCTTCGACTAACAGTAGCACAACTTCTGCCAGCACCCTGTTTGTCAGCATCACTGATGGCGGTCCTTGTTAACCCGGGCCTCGATAGATCTGGTATGGTTTCACTTGATGAACTCGCATTATGATTTTGGCAAAGTGTTTTATGTCAGATGCCCTTCCTGACACAACTCTCACCATTTACCCAGGCTTGAGATCAGTACAAGAGACGCACTGGCTTGTGCTCCCTAGCGAGTTTAGTAAATTAGTCTGATTACTTCAGCTTATTTACATTTTAAAGTGTACAGTATTTGTTCAATGGCATCCCTTTCTTCGAAACAACACAGCAAGAATAATTCTCATAAGAATTCATCCAGATATTTTTTTAAATGCTCAAAATGTGGATCATTTCCACCTGAGCTTCAGTATGGACTCCATGTGTGTCAATGCATGGTCCTGACAAAATACTCTGTCACCATTTGCCCTTCTGCAAACTGCATGAGTTAGTGCACAAACACCAAATATCTGAAGCCTTAGTGTGTGTTTGCAGTGTGTGTATGGCAAAGGGAAAGCTTGACCAATCCAAAAAGAAAATTCTGAAGTTGGTGAATGTCATCTGGTCTCATTTGTTGCGTAGAGTTGAAGCTGCTCATTCAACAGCTAAATATACAGTTTATATACAATATGAGTCAGAAACCTGGAAGCAGTTGACTTGTTTTTGTACAATCAACAGTCTAAGGAGAGGTTAAGGTTCAGAGCTCACAGTGGTTTTTTTGTCGTAATGAAATTCAGTCCACACAGACTGAAATGACCCATCAAACATCTCTCGGGGCGTATTTATATAGCAACAGCACCTTGCACCCCCATTCCTTCCTTTTTGGGCTTATCTGGAAACAATTACATTCATACCTTGATACCCCTTGCCCCATCCGGACTCTGGAAGGCTTTTTAACTCCTGAATAAAGATACCACGTTGATTTTCCTTTTCCGTTCTGCAGGCTGACTTTAGTTTTTTTTTCTATTCTTTTTCTGTCTTGTTCCACATTTCTCAGGGAAAATAAAGACACTGGAGACGCCTTCAGTGTTTCTCCTGCGAATGACTGACTGCAGCGACGAGCCAAGCTGAGTTAATGTAGAAGTGACCCAGCTGCAAAAACATTCATGTCAAATTGGGCTGTTTTGTATAAAACCTACCAATTTAGAGTTATTGCTCTCATGAAGCAGAAGTTTATGCGCTGAGATTGTGGCATCATTTTAGCTGTCAGGCATGTTGACGAAGCAGGGACTCGAGCTGTAATGGTTGTCCTGCTGTTCCTGAGAGTCCACTGTATGCTTTGCTCATCAGTGTCCCTCCGCAGGTTTGATAATCCTTCACCAGCCTGCGGTGGATCCCATCACTCTGAGCTGAGCAAAGACACCGGCGGAGACATAACTTCACAGATAAAGACAAACTGCTATAAGGTCGTGGTGAATCAAGGGTCGAAGCTGGTTATTTATCTTCATTGGCCGGGCCCCGGGAGACAACAAGAGATCCCAGCTGGTTTTCTGATGAGGGAACTTGTGAGTCGACTGATGGCACAGAGAACTTCACCGACACACAGCAAGAGTCTCTCTGTGTCCCATCTCACCAGCTTCTTGCTTTGAAAAGAAAATAAGAGGTGTAGACATGCGTGCAGGGAAAGTGGCGAATATAGACAATTATTTAAGAATATTTAAGCACAACTCTTGGGGGCTGTCTTTTGTAGGGCTTTTTTTTTTTACTATTTCACAGCAATAACTTATTCTTTATTTAAATACCAAACATTTCTTGTAGGAACATGTATTGCCCACCACGTTTGATTTATGCAGGTGCTAATAGTTACCAGAAAAATAAATCAAAAGATGGGTCATTTGTACTGTATCTAAAAAAGTCTGAAAGCTCCGATATTTTAAAGCAATACTTTGTGGAGCCGCTGCGAACAATATCTTACCTGTTGTAGATAGTTCTTTGAACGTCCTCAGTCTGGAGAAATGATCACATTCTCACACAGGACCGAGGAGCTAACAGGCTAGTTCAAATGGAGTCAAGATAAAAGTGGACTGCTGCTGTCTTAAAATGACTCCAAGCTCAAAGAAATTAAGTTTTTAATCGGCTTGTATATGTTTCAACAGGAGAATAGAAAGGTGAACGTGCACATACAAAGGAAATAGAGGTGAACATCATTCTGACAAAAGCTGTTTTAATGAGACTCCCGAACTATAAATTATTAAAAACCGCTGTATTTTGTCACGGGTCCTACCATTTGTTTGAGGATGAATAACAGCTCTGACATGACAGCTAAAATATTACCATCAGAGTCTCCTGCATCATGAGAGCAAACTTATTCTGCTGTTTTTACAACAAATCTGGGCCGACATTTTGACCTCGGAGCAGGTGAGGAAAAAACTGAAACTTCTGCCGTTATCTCTGGAATGTTGGCTCCCGGTCAAACATTTTATCCTGAAAAGATATGTGGTTAATCAGATTTATTATGTAGTTAATCAGATTTATTGTGTGGTTAATCAGCTTGCTACTCCTCACTGTTGGATACTATAGTCAGCTCAGTCTCAGTGCTGGTCACAGCCCACTGGGCATGTAATGGTTGACTGCAGAAGAATGCAATTTTTATTTTTTTACTTTTGAAAAAGTCTAAACTGCATTAATCACAATGTAATTTATTTAAGCTGCTAACTTTGATCAGGCAAAATATGCTGAATATTTTCTATTCAGTAAGCACCTGTTGGCACTTTAAAAGCTAATGTCTTGTAATAAATAAAACATACAACGTTAAAGGGATAGTTCAGGATTTTTGAAGCTAGGTTCTGTCAAAAAGTTATGAACAATCAGTGTCCTACCTGTTGCAGATACATGTAGATCTTTAAACATGATTGATTTAGAAAAAATAATCAGAATGAAACTATTTTGCTAAACTGAAATCATTCAAATAATTATCTACAACAGGTAGGATAGTGATTGTTTATGTTTTTAGCCTCTCGCTCCGAGTCTAAAGGACAGTTTTTTCTGTGCTAGAACACAAACAATATGAGCCTTTGAAAGGCTGAGATTTTCTGCACATTGAGTTGTGCACCCAAATAAAATAAAATGTATACTTTAAAGAAGAATCTACAATAATTTTTTTAATATCTGTCAAGGTTTTTTTTTAATTTATTTATTTTTATGATTGTGAGTTTCTGTTGGATTTATTTTTAAAATGATGGATGAAAATAAGACAGAATTTTTAAGCAGCGACTTTTCTCTTCTTAAATGAGTTACCTGGATTATGAGACCCACTGCTTGTTTAGGTCCAGCTTAAGGCTGAGCTGAAAACGGACCATTAGACCCGCTCAGTCAAACACCTTTTCCTTTAACTCTCTAGTACAGTTGAGTCCCCTCAAAGTCTTGGAGCAGCAAGGCAAGTTCCTTCGTTTCTGTTGTTCACTGAGAACATTATGGTTTAAGATCAAAAGATGAAAATGGGACAAGAGTTCAGAACGTCAGCTTTAATTTCCTGGTATTTACATTTAGATGTGTTGAACAACTCAGGACACATCACCGTTTGAGCCCACCCATTTTTCAAGTGTTGAAAACTATTGGAACATGTGACTGACAGGTGTTTCTTGTTGACCAGATGTTGCCTTTTATTTTGATTGGTCAATCATTAAATAGCCCTGTATGACCAGTCTAAGTTTTAGTCTGGGTTTAAACCTATAAAGACTGAATTTCTTGTTAAAGAGGATAAACCAACGTGAAGACCAGAGAGCTGTCTATGGGAGAAAAACAAGGCATTTTGAAGCTGAGAAAAGGAGGAACATCAGTCAGAGCCGTTGGGCAAACGTTGGTTGTAGCAGCACAACAACTTGGAACGTCCTGAAAAACAAAGAAACTACTGGTGTGAGCAACAGACGTCGAACAGGTTGACCAAAGAAACCAACAGTAGTTGATGACAGAAATATTGTGAGAGCTGTGAAGAAAACCACAAAACATCAGTAACTTACATCATCAACGACCTCCACCGTGCAGGGGTGAAGGTCTCACAATCCACTGTTGGAAGAAGACTCTGAGAGCAGAAATATAGAGGCCCAACCAAAAGATGTAAACCCTCCATCAGCAGTAAGGGTCAGAAGGCCAGATTAGAATTTACAAAGAAGAACAGAGATGAGCTGCAAAACTTCTGGAACCCAATCTTGTGATCTGATGAGTCCAAGATTTGTCTCTACCAAAGTGAAGGAAAGACCAAAGTGTGGAGACAGAAAGGAACTGCGTACAAGCTCATCTGTGAAGCATGGTGGAGGTAGTGTCATGGCTTGGGCGTGCACGGCTGCTTCTGGAACAGGCTCGTTAATATTTATTAACTAACGATGGCAGCAGTGTGGACAGAAACATGTTGTTGGCCAGTTTAAGGAGAGATGCATCCAAACTAACTGGGAGGAAGTTTATCATGCAGCAGGACAACGACCCAAAGCTCATCACCAACAGAACAAAGGACTTCATCTGGTCAAGTCCATCATCTGACCATAACCCAACAATTTTCATCTTTTGATCTTAAACCCAAATGCCTTCAGTGAACAACAAAAACCTTGCTGTTCCAAGGAGACTGTATATTTTTTCCTATTTGGTCCCAGAGCCCAGTTTTACTGCTTCTTTGTGATCTGCTGTTTCACTGCAGTGTTTTATTGTGACTTGTCTCTCGTTCATGAGCTGCGCTCAGTGAGTCAATCAGCACATGTTACGACTTTTTCTTTACAGTGTTTATATTGTTAAGCTTTACACCGCATTCCGTTTGTCTTCACATAACTCTTACACATGTGCAGAGCAGCATAAATATAAACAGACCCCGAGGGGAAAATGTTAAACCTGAAAATAAAATGAATTCTTGCTTTTATATAAATATATTTGTCTCTTAATCAAGACAAATCTCTTTTTGCTGCGTGCTGAGTGATACGACTTGAGGGTGAAACCAACAAGAATGAGGCAAACATGAAGTGTGAGTTATGGTTTAGTGCTTTAATGTTTGTGCCGCTTCCCTCGAGAGATTAGGAATATTATCCCTCCTCTGAAAGGTGACTATTCTTGTCAACAAAGAAATACAGTAGTTCAGATATTTTGAAGTGGAGTTCTTTGGAAACGTGTGAACAAGTAACATCTTACCTGTTGTAGATAACTTTTTGGACAACCTCAGTTTGGAGAAACAAAATTATTTCCGGCTAGATTAATGAGCTAATCTGGTATTTCAAACAGAAATTGAATCTTCCTGCAAAAGTTGCTCCAGGTTGCAGTGGAAATGCTACAGCTAGCTGCTACTGCATGTGCATGCAAAACCCATAAAAACTTATGGAAAGGTTTATAAAATAGCATTAGCTTTACCTGACATACAGTTTTTAGGATTAAATGTTTTTTAAGACTGCAGCAATCCACTTTGTGGTCGGCACACATTAGCTGTTAGCTCTTCAGTCCAGTCTTTTTATCCGAACTGAGGTCAGTCGGAGAGCTATCTACAACAGGTAAGATATTACTTGTTCATAATATTTCTACTAACCCCCATTTCAAAAAACGTAAACAATCAATTTAACTCTCCAAATCCTTGTGTAATAAACATTCATAGCTCATCGATAACGATAAAGAATTGTCTGTAATCTGTGGCTAAAACAGATTTTCTTTTGTACTGCCTCACACAGAGATTGTAAGCTCCACAAACTGGAACAATACAAGAGCAGCGATCATCCTATAACTCCACTGTGTGATGAGAATCACATCCCCACAGGGCCACTTTCACTGCGACACATTTTTATTCTTCTTTATTTCTCCTTTCTCCTCAAAAACTGCTTTTTTCAAAACTCATTTTTGGTTCTTCTCCATCCTCCGTGTCTGTAAATGATGCATAACTCTGTCTCTCCTGGGAAACTAAAAGCCAGACACAAAAACATTCTTTATTTCCTCGGGTGTGTGATTCAGTCCATGAAAGAGCGACGTAAATAACTCTTCAGGTTGGACTGAGTTCTGTCCAGGTGACTCAGATGACTGGAGCTTCACTCTGCACCCTGTCCGTCTGTCTGTGTGTGAATACATGCATGCCTCTACATGCACACGCATCATTACCGGATGATAATTCACCCACCTGCCTCTCTGAAAGCAGACGTGGCCTCAACCGGATGTCTGGAGAAGATACTGCAGGTTTCACACCAACAACTCCTCTCAAACACCAGATCCTCCGTCCTGCACGGAGCACTTAGCACGATGGAGCGCTGCAGAATCAAGACCCAAAATTATTCACACAGCATGCAGGGGGAGGTTGATTTCTAGGTTGGGTCAAGTCATTATTGCAGAGCAGAAGTTGCACCTCGGGCCTTCAGAGTGTTTACTGTGAATAACGCTCAGCTTTAATCTCATCTGTGCAGCACATGGGTTTGAGAACAAGACGGCCTTTACAATGACCGATTAGGAAAATATGCTTTTCTTTGACCTGATTCAATATGTAATGGAAAACCCATTTAGGCCTTGAGTAACACCCCCACCCCCCACTCGCCCACTGCTGTTACCAGCCACCCACCTGGAAGACACCACTGAAGCTCCTCAGTGCTCAGTGATGTAGCGTGGGCTAAATATAAGCACGCACAGGGGAGCTTTTTAGTTTGTTTGTTTATGTGAAAAGCGTCCCATACAGGCTTGTTTTTAGTATTTTTGTCCCACCGGCACAAATGAAGGGAGAACCAGAGCTCACGCAATCTGCCATAACTTTTTTTGCATGAGGCCACACTCCCTGGTTTACTGGTCTTCCTTCACATGCAGACACTTCAGACACCAGTGATGAGCGTGTCATAACAAGCTTCTTGTGATCAGTTTTTGTGTTGTCCTGTTCCGTTTTCTTTTGACTTTTTTCTCTTTTTCTCTCTCTTTTTTCTTCTTCTCCCACTCCGAAGACCACAAATAGTCCCTGTAGACCGAGCCAGCTTGGTTCAGAAATGGAGTGCAATGAAAATGTCCTTTGAAAATCAAGCCAAGGGCTTGAACAGTTTCAGGGAGTTGTGCACTCACAGTTGCTTTCCCAGGACTTACTTGTGCACAACTGGAGGTTATTATATGTTTGTGAGAGTTAAAGCACCTAAGACCTTTGGGAGTGTGGCTCTGTTGATAGGTTGTGAGCAGTTCATATCTTACCTGTTCTAGATAGCTTTTAACAACATCAGTTTGGAGCTTAACATTTTAACTTTGACTAAATTGACGTCTAAAGGTGAATGTGTGTGGGGCCAAAACCAAAGTAAAACAACTTCAATCCAAAATGATTATAGAAGTCTATATGAATATTTGTTTGTTTGTTTGTTTGTTTGTTTGTTTGTTTGTTTGTTTAGCAAATTTCATATTACTCAGTTATTCTGGCAGCTATCGTTATAATAGAGATTTAATGCAAACAAGTAACAGACTCAAAGTATGGCCTGTGCAATCTAGACAAGGGAAAAGGTTTAAAAAGAAACTACAAGTTGAGTGGGGGGCGTTTCCCCACATCTAAGTTTCAGCAGGGAGAAATGATTGAATTACAGTAGTCCCTCGTTTATTGTGGGTGTTAGGTTCCAGACACCCCACACACGCACATACACACACATACAATAAATGAAAATCCATGAAGTAGCAACGTTATATTTATTTTGTTTTTATATATTTTAAGGCTTTAGAAATCCTTCCCACCCTCTTGCAATGTTCTAAACTCTTAAACTTGTTATTTTAACAACATATGTACAGTACTATATATGTAGCTACTAAATTTTACTTAGCAGGATCTGCAGAACAGGAGTGGATCTTTGTTCAAATCCAGCTCGGTTTTGTTTCTGCAGACGTATCCTGCAGCGACAAAGCCCACAATCAATGTTCTAAACTCTTAAACCTACTAATTTTAATAACATACTTATATGTAGTTAATAAATGTTACTTACGGTGGTGCGTCCCCACTTCGGAGTCCTCGTGGACCGGCTAGGAGCTCTCGGGTTCACCGATGGGTCTGGAGGTCTGGTTCTGCTCCTGTTCTGGTCCAGTTTGGTGGGTTCCGCGCGGCTTCTCTGCATCCGCTGCGCGCGGATCAGATCAAAATTTTACCTCTAGTTTTTCCAGCAGAAGGAGACAGGGATTCTGGGTGGGGCCCTGTTGCCTTCTGGGAAATGTGGTCATTATGAGCAGAAATATAATGAAGGCTTACTGAGAGAAAACTACAAAATGGCAGTTCCTGTCCAAGGTATTTTTTTCATTAACTTTTTACTGTACAGTACTGTATCCAGTACTGTCCCAGTCACGTGAGTAAAATTAAAGCTGACAATCATGTGTCCTGTACATTTTGCTGTACGTTCATAAACCGCGATAGAGCGAGTCCGCAAAGGTAGAAATAGCGAGGGACTACTGTAGTTGCATGAAAGTTTTCCTGAGTTGAACTGTGGTAGATAATCCCATTTTATTCCTTTGCTCCAGATCTGTACACCTCCAGAAGGGAGGTGTACAGATCTGGAGTCCCTGACAACGAGAATGGGAAGAAGATTGGTGGAGAGTGAGCAGGCAGGTAAGCTTCAGAAGTAGGTCATTCTGTGTGCTTTTATGGTTACTTGTATGACAATATTTTAAAATTATTATTCATTGTTTCATGTGCAGCACATTGGCCAGCTGCAGTAGTTTTAAAATGTGCCATATAAATAAATTTGATTTGATTTGTAATCAGCTGAGCTGTATTTTATTCTAAAAACAGACTGAAAAGCTGATGACAACTAAAGGCCCTGGATGGATTATGAGTGGACAGTCACACAAGGAGTGTCTTTGTGACTTCCATAGTCCAGCATAGAGTGGTGTCTGGACCACCAGATTTAAAAAGTTTTTTTTTTTGTTTGTTTGTTTTCCATTTTAACCCAAGGGCAGCAGGAGGGATAAAAGACAGAGCATTAAGGAAGAAAAAGGAAGTTCCTAGAGACTGCTTGGACCTCTGACATAAATATTCCTGCAGGAAGTGCCTCCAAGCAGCACCAAAATTGCTACAGCTAGCTGCTGCAGACAATATTTGCTTTTTTTTTTCTTCAAATAACCACAAATTATAATCCTGTTAATGCATATATGCCATTGTTGTAAAGGCTTCCATACAGACCTTGCATTAACTGGGTTGAAACAGTTGTGATTAGACTTTTTTAAATGTTAGAAATCCACTTTGGTGTTGGCATTATGTCAACTAGCTGTTAACTTGTCAGTCTGGTCAGAAGTATAATCCATCCCTACAAACTGGAGCTTTAGAAACAGAAGGAGGAACCACACAGGAGGGACCCCACAGACTGCTCAGTGATTGACAAATAAATATTCAGTGCATTACGGTGAATGTTTAGCATGCTGTGTTCCTGCTTCTCTGTCTGTCTCTGACATGTATCTAGTTTAATCTGTTTAGTCTGCATGCAGAGGAAAGGAGCTTGTGTCTTGGCAAAGGCAAATAGCCAAGTTTTTTCCTTTTATTTTGACTCAAAATGGATCAACACACAACATCCTTGGCTGACTGATGGTGTGCTGAGGCACTCAAATATACACGAAGGAGAGTGCACAGACTTAGAAAAAGAGAACAAGAAAAACAGCAGAGCATTGTTGGGTGCAGCGGCTGATTAGAAATAAGCTACGGCCTTTTGTCACAGGACTGAGCCAGTGGCTGTGGTGTTAGAGCGCCACAGCATGTGCAACATCAGCGCAAAATTATGCTGAGCAGCAGTGACAGCTACTTTTGTGGAGAGACAAACATTATATTGAATCCATAACACAAAATGTAATTGTAAACAGATGCCATCATTGGTAATGAAGTTGCTTATGCTTGCTCCCCACATTACAGAAAACTGCAAACTAAATTTGAAAACTAAGTTGCAGCAGCAAAAAGCAACCACCGAAGCCACGGGACTATGCCAAACTGCAAGGCTGTGGCCTGAAAGGAACAGCTGAATGATTTCTGACACATTTAGTGAGTTTGAAACATATCTGAAACATATTCACGGAACAGAAACTCTGAATGGGTGGGAAAATACAGGCAGAACGTGATAGTGGATGCACTGAAAGTAGGACAAAAGAACGTGAGTAAGGTCATAATGACTGGGTCAAAACATATTTACCAGTACAAGTCTGAAAAAGTGGTTTTATACTGATTCACATGGAATTCAAACACTGAGCTGTGTGGGCTGAAGCCACAGATAAGCTGCTACCTGTTAATACTTGTGGTAAAAAGTAAATGTGTCATAACACAAAGTGCATTACAGCTAGGTGTGCAGGGGGGCACAGACTGGTCTGAGAACTATTCTGGCCTCTCTCCATCGAAGGAAGAGACCTAGACTGTTCAATTAGGTTTCCTACACATTCAAAGTATGTGTCGTTATTAGTGGACAAGATGCAGTAACATGATGGGATAAGGCAAGTTGGTGAAAGCAGTTTAATGCTTTAGGTGCTTTACATGTTCTACTTGGGAACTAGGGGTACTGGATTTCATATGGATGTACCTTTGATCTAATACCACCCTCAACATGGCTGCAGCATTTAAATGAGCAAGAATCTGCTGTGAAATGCTTTGAAAAGCTAAGTTGGAGGTGTTGTGATACAACTTTCTAACTTCACAGTTTGACAGATCAGTAGGATGTGATGAACAAACAGGAAACAAACAACTTACTGAAGGATCACCTGATAAATGTCCTGTCTACAGGACATCTGTGAAGGGTTACAATAGGTGGCTTCAAACCAAACCGCAATTTAAAATAAAATAAAAAAACACTCTCAGAGACTTTAAGAAGAAAGTCAAAAGTTTTTGTATTCACCGTGGGAATTCTGTAGTTGACTAACGGTCAGCATAGCCACATCATGTATGCATGTGAAATTCACCATCAATAACAAGCAGGAGAGGGCTCTGTATTTGGAACTGAGTGTTGGGAGTCTGGGCTAAATTTTAATGTAGAAGTAAAAAAGAGTGCCACAAACATTCAAAAGACAGTGTTTAAGAAGCAAGGCTCGTCTGCGTTGGGTTGCACATGTCATAGTGTTGTGTTTTTTAATTTCTTAGGGAAACAAAAGACACAAATAACAGCAGGGGAATTTATTACATTACTGTAGTATGGTTTTAAACATGGTTCAAACAGTGTTGCGATCTGGATCTCCCTCTGAGAGCAGCACCAACATTGTAGTAATAGTATAAAACAACACCTAAATAGACATAGTCTTCACTAACAGGTGTGTTTTTATCCCATTGGTAGACTTTCAGACTCCAAGGAATTTCTCTCCAGAATGCTGTCATTGAACTAACCATAGAAAACCCAATAATATGTTAGTTTCTTTTACAATTTTCTAGCCCATTTAATAGCAGACAACAGTGATAATTAAGTTGCTTCTACTTTAGCAATGCTATAAAAAAAAATGGTTTATTTTGTTTGGTCAATCAACATATGTTTATGTAAAGAGCATTCCTGAAGCAGACTGTAATCTGCTCTGTCTTACCAGACTAAATAATAATAATAATAATGTCATCATTGTATGTTTCCATACAATGGCAAAATTAGTTTCTGCATTTAACCTATCCACCACCAGGTGGTGCAGTGGGCAGCTATTGAAAGTGCCCGGGGGGCATTTTGGGGATGAGGTGTGCTGCCCAGACTAGGAACATGGAAGCACCTGGGTGATTATGAAGTGGGCACAGGTGTGACTGGTTGACTAAAGATAAGCAGGAGGCTGACTGAGGGTGAAAATGAGAATGGGCTAAGGAAACACAAGAATCCCAAAAGGCCGTTCTTACCTAAGTGACAGGAGTTTCTACGTTAAGGTTGGAAATTTTGTATCTGTGTCAGTGCCTCTTTCCTGTGGGGTCCCACAGGGCTAGATACTTGGACCCCTTTTGTTTTCGCTCTATCTGCTTACCTTGGGGTTTATCCTGAGGAAACGTGGTCTTTCATTTAATTGTTATGCTGATGATTGTCAGATTTATCTGCCCTTAAAACCTAACAGGTCCTGCTCCATTCACCCTCTGTTAAAATGTCTTGATGACATCAAGGCATGGATGGCTTCTAGTTAAGGCAGATAGCTAGCTTAAGTCCCTGTTGACCATTGACCAGATATGACCTTGAAAAAATAGTCCATGCACTCGTTACAACCTGGCTGGACTACAGTACTGTAACGTGCTTTATGTTGGGTTCAGTCAGGTCTCCCTTTCATGTCCCCAGCTCTTCCAAAATGCTGCAGCTCGGCTCTTAACAGGAACTCGTAGGTTTGAGCACATTCCACCAGCTTTGTCCTCCCTTCACTGGCTCCCGGTGCATGTCAGAACTGATTTTAAGATTCTCCTGTTGACCTTTAAGTGCATTAATGCCCTTGCACCCTCATACCTCTCTGACCTACTCAACCTTATGTTCCTTCTCAGGCCCTGAGATCATGTGATGATCAGCTGCTTTTGGTTGTGCCAAAAACCAGGCTGAAGCTCAGAGGAGATCGAGCTTTTCAGTCATTGCTCTAACCTTTGGAACAATCTGTCCATCAACATTGGACATTCACTTCCTGTTTTTAAATCTCTCCTTAAAAACTCACCTGTATCCACAGACATTTAACACAGTGTGATTTGATTTACTATTTCATTGATTCTCATTGTTTTTGTGTTTTTTATGTTTTTATTTTTGATGCTTTTAATTGCATCTCCTTTTTTTTTTTTTACTGCCTTGATCTTATTGTTAAGCACTTTGGTAACAACTGCTGATTAAATGTGTTTTGTAAATAAATTTGACTTGACTTGACTTGACAAAAGAACAGAAATATTAAAACAAACTACAAAAAGGCACCAGACTAAAAGATAAACTCAAAGGGCTAAATAAAATACCAGAAAAACAAAGACGACACAAACTAACTGGCAGGAATGAAGGAACGCTCACAAAGACTTACACTTCTGTGAGTGCTAATGAAACCAGCCTTAAGCTGAGTTTGGCAGTGAATGCAACACTTTGGCTCCAGCACTTCTAAAGCAGAGGTCTGTAAACTTGCTGCCATGAGCAGTGACTGTAATGAACCTGCTCAGCTGCATTTACACACAGATGCTGAGCTGAAAACCTGAAACTTTGGGGCATACCAGATTTGTTGATTGAACAGAATCCAACATTAGACACAGCTTGTTTTGCCTGTCGGCGCGTTAGTTGTGGATGTTCCCCCTGATTCCTGCAACATGTGGGACAACTAATGAGTATGGTTGTGTTATAAAGCTTTCAGTGTTCTCTGTGGTCATTTTACTGAAAACAGCATTATTACCATAGTGAATTGAGATTTTTGTGCCATCCAAGTAATTGTGTTTTGATTTCCGTCGTTAAATATATTAATTTCCTGCAAAATCGCTACAACTCTGTAAACCCATCTTGTTCTTTTCTCATTTTTTATGTTCATTTGATCAGTTCCTGTGGTAAAATCGGTAATTATAGTTGGTTGCAGCATGTAGTTAATCAAACCTAAAGTACATGAACAGAAATATTGCAACCACTTCTAAAAGATCAACAGCTTGTCTCCGGTTTACAAGCCATTTTGTCTTTATCTCTCCTAAAGTACAGCAGCTCATAAATAGCATTTAGCCCCACAAGATCAGGACTGCAGTGGAGCAGAGAAGCAGCTCCAGACTGTAGTGAATTCATAAGTTGGCTCTAGAGTCCAAAAACCGTCATGTGTTCTTGTTTCACTCTTATCATGTCTCCTGAACTCTCATTTCTCCTTGCTAGGGCTCACTGACATTTCCCTCCATATTTATTTGATTAAGAGCACATCTGACTCCCATTAAAGCTTCCACTGCAGATCCAGGGGCTGCTTTAGAGCTGGATGGAAACTTTTTTATACAATCAGAGGCCAGCTTAAGCCCCTGGTATGAGGAGAACTATCTGCCTCTCAGGAAAGGGTTGAGGCATTGAAGTGTTGGGTAAAGGTTTTCTTGTGAACAGCTTCTAGTTTTTTTTGCACAAACACACACACACACACACACACACAATGCTCTTTTATCACTTAGTTTAGCCAATTGAAATTAGACATGCATCTGTACTGCGTGTAACACCAAACATTTTGATTTCTTTGGACCATATAATAAAGTGCCCCTCAAAATGGCACTGAAGTTCTGTGAATTATGTTAAAACAAATAAAAATGTCAAAATATTCACTATTTACTATTCCAGCATTTAGGTGGTAAAGGAAGAGGATAAAGGAAAATGTTGTCCTTGACCGAGTGTGTGCCAAATGTGGTGCAACTAGCTGTCCAGCGAGCCACCGACAAAGTCGAGCTTCCGCCAAGTGGACCGCTGCCTGGCAAAGACATTAGGAAGTGATATGACTAATCCAAGGACCCAGGGAGGAAATGACATGCTGTGGAAAGCCTCAGAAGCCTTGAATCACACAGAACGTAGAGAGAAGTCGAGAATAACCCTGTAACAACGGAAGGTGGTTTGATAAATTGGGCACAAATTTAGAAGCCTGGTTAGCTGGTTCTGTGGCACGACTGTTGGTCTGATGACCAGGGATGGAAGTAACAAATTACAAATACTCACGTTACTGTAATTAAGAAGATTTTTGGGGTACTTGTACAAACCGGATTCCAAAAAAGTTGGGACACTAAACAAATTGTGAATAAAAACTGAATGCAATGATGTGGAGGTGCCAACATCTAATATTTTATTCAGAATAGAACACAAATCACAGATCAAAAGTTTAAACTGAAAGAATTTATCATTTTAAGGGAAAAATCTGTTGTTTCCAAATTTCATGGCGTCAACAAATCCCCCAAAAGTTGGGACAAGTCCATTTTTACCACTGTGTGGCATCCCCCCTTCTTCTTACAACACTCAACAGACGTCTGGGGACAGAGGAGACCAGTTTCTCAAGTTTAGAAATAGGAATGCTCTCCCATTCATGTCTAATACAGGCCTCTAACTGTTCAATTGTCTTGGGCCTTCTTTGTCGCACCTTCCTCTTCATGATGCACCAAATGTTCTCTATAGGTGAAAGATCTGGACTGCAGGCTGGCCATTTCAGTACCCGGATTCTTCTCCTACGTAGCCATGATGTTGTGATTGCTGCAGAATGTGGTCTGGCATTATCGTGTTGAAAAATGCATGGTCTTCCCTGAAAGAGATGACGTCTAGATGGGAGCATATGTTGTTCTAGAACCTGAACATAGTTCTCTGCATTAATGGTGCCTTTCCAGACATGCAAGCTGCCCATGCCACAAGCGCTCATGCAACCCTATACCATCAGTGATGCAGGCTTCTGAACAGAGCGTTGATAACAACTTGGGCTATCCTTGTCCTCTCTGGTCCGGATGACATGGCGTCCCAGTGTTCCATAAAGAACTTCAAATCGTGACTCATCTGACCACAGAACAGTCTTCCATTTTGCCACACTCCATTTTAAATTACCCCTGGCCCAATGCAAACGTCTGAGCTTGTGGAGCTTGCTTAGAAATGGCTTCCTCTTTGCACTGTAGAGTTTCAGCTGGCAACAGCGGATGGCACAGTGGATTGTGTTCACTGACAATGCTTTCTGGAAGTATTCCTGAGCCCATTCTGTTATTTCCTTGACAGCGGCATTCCTGTTTGAGGTGGAGTGACGTTTAAGGGCCCGGAGATCACGAGCATCCAGTAGAATTTTACGGCCTTGACCCTTATGCACAGCGATTGTTCCAGATTCTCCGAATCTTTTGATGAAGTTATGCACGGTTGATGATGATAACTTAAAAGTCTTTGCTATTTTACGCTGGGTAACACCATTCTGGTATTGCTGCACTATCTTTCTGCTCAACAATGGTGGAATTGGTGATCCTCTTACCCTCTTGGCTTCTGAGAGACACTGACACTCTGAGAAGCTCTTTTTATACCCAATCATGTTGTCAATTGACCTAATTAGTGTTAATCGGTCTTCCAGCTGTTCGTTATATGCTCAATTTCCTTTTTTCAGCCACTTAATGCTACTTGTCCCAAATTTTTTGGGATTTGTTGACACTGTGAAATTTTGAATCAACATATTTTTCCTTTTAAAATGTTACATTTACTCAGATTAAACTTTGATCTGTCATCTATGTTATATTACGAATAAAATATTGACATTTGCCATCTCCACATCATTGCATTCAGTTTTTATTCACAATTTGTTTAGTGTCCCAACTTTTTTGGAATCCGGTTTGTACTTTTATCAGTATTTCTCATATGTTAGTACAATTTAGACTATGTACTCTACTTTGCTACTTTTTAAATCAGAGGCAGCTATTGAGTACGGCCACAATTTGATCTAATATTCAAACCCTTCATCTGCATCTTTGTAAACAATAAGGCTCTCAGATCACGAACGCGCCAGTTACCTATGACGTAAATAAAGGACAACTCTGTAGAGTAGAGGGTCATTTTTGGACTGTAGATTTGGAGAAACAAACAAAAAGGAGACAGAGGACAAACTGTCAACAGAGAAAACGACGAGGTAAAGGCTGAGGACGAGTGCCCGTGGACGTACCTGGAGGAATGTTTCAAGTACAAAGGGTGAAAATGAGACAGCATCCAGATGCAAACTGTTTGATCTCTACGGTTATAGCATCTTACAAGACTTCATCTAATCTCAAAAAAACATATTGCGGTATATGAGCTTTTTCAGCTACCTGTATGATATTGTTTTTTTTAATTGTTTGTATGTGTGGGTTATTAGTTCGGCTAAGTATACAAATATCTTAGATATTGTCACTGCCATCGGTTTAACTGGTACTAAAATAAGACGGAGCTTCTGCGAAATGTGCTTTAAATGTAGCGATTATATACAATAAATCAAACTGAATGACTTTATTGACAATACAATAAAACATTGATTGGTTAAAAAGTAATTAATACTCTGGGAAGTTTTTGAGAAGAGCACTTGGTACTTTTACTTAAGTACTTTTACAACACCAGTACTTTTACTTGTAGTTGAGTACAATTTAAGCAGTGTAACAGTACTTGTACTTGAGTACAAATTTTCACTACTCTTTCCACCTCTGCTGACGACTATGAGAATATCAGATTTCTGATGGAATGGTGTACATGAAGGCAACAGAATGTGTTGTTAGTCAAATTTTAGCTACAATTTTGACTGTTTTTGTGGCATATAGAGTTAGTGTCACAGGGAACTGAAAAAACGTTTAAACTTCTTTTATTCTGAAGAGAATGGAAAGTTGAGTACGTGGTAATCTGCAGAGAACAGTAGAGAATGTTTGGTGGATAAAGGGGCAATCGGATCTTGTGCAAGTGTTTATTGAGAGGGTTTTGGTTCTCATGGGTTTGTGTCTTTCTTCCAGGTCCAAAGGAGAAGGTGGCCAAGATTCTGTGTGGCTGAGTCCACAGGATGAGTACCAGAGAGCAGGTGTGTAGCATTTTGGATTCGGTGAGCATTTATAAAACACAAAGTTTGTTTTCTCAGTCATCCAGGTATATAACAACAAAAAAGGTTGAATCATGTCATCTGGACTTCGTTTTTTTTTTTTGTTAAAAAGAAACGTTTCGCCCCTCATCCAAGAGGCTTCATCAGTCTGAGGCCTAGCCATCTGGTATTACCCAGAAGCCACCCTGACTCTTGTGTTTCAAGCCTGCCTCAGATACCCCTGAAGTCTGGCCTTTTCACTAATGGTTTCAAAAACACAAAGTTTGTTTTCTCAGTCATTCAGGTATATAACAACAAAAAAGGTTGAATCATGTCATCTGGACTTCGTTTTTTTTTTGTTAAAAAGAAACGTTTCGCCCCTCATCCAAGAGGCTTCGTCAGTCTGAGGCCTAGCCATCTGGT
>NC_056501.1:27937204-27940920 GCF_014905685.2 Nematolebias whitei | reverse complement strand
AAAAAAAAAAAACGAAGTCCAGATGACATGATTCAACCTTTTTTGTTCATTTATAAAACAGTGTTAGCGTGAACTATGATGACATTGTTTGAGATTAGAGTTGTTTTATGATGACAGCAATGCACTTTAGTCTCGTATTAGCCCTTACCTCATCAGCCCTGTCAGAATTAAACTCCATTTCTACTGACTTCATTCAAAGAACTATCTACAACAGGTAAGATGTTAATTGTTCATAACCTTTCCACGGAACTGCTGAACGATAGACCTATATATCTACCATTAGACGTGAGGTGAGCAAACGATCAGCAATGAAGAAAAGGTTCAGTTCTTCTACCATCAAACCTTCATCACATACATGCAGAAATGTTTGGTCAGGGTTCTTGGTAACCATGGCACACCTAGAAGATGGTTTACCAATCCAGAAAATGGAGAAGAGGAAGGAGAAACATAATCTCTAACATTTAGTTCCCCACAGAACTGATTAAGGCCCAAATGTTGATGCTTAACTCAACAAAACAGTAAGCGAACAAGAAAATATAAAACAGATGCGTGACAATAACATACAAATGAAGTTGCTTGTTTTGCTTCATTGAAAAATGTTTCACAAATTAAAATGTTTACATCCAGAAAATAACTTTACCAGAGTCCCAAACATGTTCAAATGTGACACTGCTCTATTTTTAATGGTCACCACGCCTGAAACAATACACCCAGCTCTTCGTAGCAGCTCTTCTATGGGTTATTTATTTTGTAGACTGTTCTCCTCTTGCTTAATTGTAGCACGGTTTTATATTAAAAACATGGATGAGGAAAGTTTGTGGATGAGAAATATCTAGAGACGTTGATGCAAAATCTTCTCAAAATAAAGACAAAGTCAAAAATGATTGTTTTAGTGGAGTCGTTTTCTGAAATTATGTTTACATTTCAAAAATGGCAGCACTTGGAGACTTAGCAGCGACTCTTGTTACAAAAACAATTACACATTTTTGCCTCCTCAGATGTAACTGAGAGCTGTTGCTGGACCTTAAGCACAACATTTAACCATCTGTGGAGGAATACAGACGTCCTGTTACAAAGGAGGAGTTATCCAACAAACTGCTGAGGCAACAGTCAGTGAACCGAGTGAGAACGTTTAGAAAGTGCTGTGCCAGGAGTCGTCAAAATATAAAGTTGTTATCTAGGCACAGCTTAAAGCTAACCTGTAAAGACCAAGAGTACCACATTTCTTGGAAAATCAACAGGATTGCCCTTTATAATTTTCTATAATTCTGCATAAATTTGACCTAAAACATCATCAGATTTTCACACAAGTCCTAAAAGTAGATAAAAAGAACCCAGTTATACAAATGAGACAAAAATATTATACGTGGTCATTTATTTATTGAGGAAAATGATCCAATATTACATATTTGTGAGTGGTAAAAGTATGTGAACCTTTGCTTGCAGTATCTGGTGTGACACCCCCCCCCCCCCCCCCCGTGTTGATCAGTCCTGCACACCGGCTTGGAGGAATTTTAGCCCATTTCTCCGTACAGAACAGCTTCATCTCTGGATGTTGGTGGTTTCTTCACATTAACTGCTGCTTTAGGTCCTTCCACAACATCTGGATTAGATTAAGGTCAGGACTTTGACTTGGCCATTCCAAAACATGAACTTTATTCTTCTTGAACCATTCTTTGGTAGAACCACTTGTGTGTTTAGGGTCATTGTATTGCTGCATGACCCACCTTCTCTTGAGATTCAATTCATGGTCTGATGTTCTGACACATCTTCCTTCAGAAATCTTTAATATAATTCAGAATTCGTTGTTCCATAAATTATGGCAAGGCGTCCTAGCCCAGATGTAGTAAAACAGACCCAAACCATGATACTACCACCACCATGTTTCACAAATGGGTTAAGGTTCTTGTCAGGGGAATTTATGTAAAGGTCATTGAAGTTTTCACTTACAAATGCTAAATTAATATAGAACCATGTGTGTGAAGTTGAGTCTTTTTGTCTACTCAGAGAGGAGCCTGATAACTGATAACTTCCGACACCATCAAAATCTAAGCTGGAAAGCAGAGGCTGACTTGACATCTCTCTGGTTGATGAGCACTATAAATAGAAACTTCTTTATTATGTTTATTTATTATTTTAGTCTGTGGGCGGACCTTGTGGCCGGAGCTTCATGTAACATCTGTGTAAGCCAGTTTTCAATTCTTCACCCCTTGCAAGTAAAACTGGGTTTAAAAGTTCTTGTTGCATCCTCTGAGTGGTTTATTTGATTAACGAGATGATGAAAGGGTAATTAATTTATCCAACAGTTCTTATGCAGGAATGCAGTGTTTTCCTTTCTCCAAACATAATGCTTTTCATTTAAACCACAACGTTCTAGTTTGGTTTCATCCATCCACAAAACATTCTTCCAATAGCCTTCTGGCAGCAATGTTCTTTTTGGAGAGCAGTGACATTCTCCTTCAACCCTGTCATGCACACCATTGTTGTTCAGTGTTCTCCTGATGGTGGACTCATGAACATTAACACCAGCCAATGTGAGAGAGGCCTTCAGTTGATTATCAACAATATGGGCGGCTGTGGCTGAGTGGTTAGAGCAGTCGTCCATCAATGCAAGAGTTGGGGGTTCAAGTCCACCAGCAGTCACATGCCAAAGTGGCCCTGGGCAAGGCACTGAACCTCTCATTGTCTCTGATGTGTGTCCCATCGGTGTATGAATGTGATAAAGCTCTGATTAGTTTCCTATGATTTGTTCAGTTAGCGTTGTACAGATCTAGTAGAGTGCTGTATGAATGAGTAAATGAGGAAACAGATTGTGTTGTAAAGAGCTTTGAGTATCTTGATAAGATAGAAAGGTGCTACAGTATATAAGTACAGTCCATAACAACTCTTTTTCTGAGGTTCTCAGAAATCTCCTTTGTTCCTGCCATGATCCACTTCCACAAACATGTTGTGAAGAGCAGACTTTCATAGATCCCTGTTCTTTAAATCAAACAGGGTGCCCACTCGCACTTGATCGTCATCCTATTGATTGAAAACATCTGACTATAACTTCCCCTTCAAAGTAACTGTTAATCCTAGAGGTTCACATACTTTTGCCACTCACAAATATATATACTGTAATACAGTATTGGATCATTTTCCTCAACAAATAAATAAGCATGTAAACTATTTTTGTGTCATTTGTTTATCTGGGTTCTCTTTATCTACTTTTAGGACTAGTGTGAATATCTGACGATGTTTCAGGTCATATTTATGCAGAAATATAGAAAATTATAAAGGGTTCACAAACTTTCAAGCACCACTGTAGGCGTCTTTTGTGCTTTTATTTTGATTGAAACTTGTCTCCAGAGCAACAAGTTTGGCTCTGTAATCCAGCTGGACAGGCTCACAGCCTCCTAAGTGGACAGAAAATCAGAGAGCTTTGTTAAATAACCTGAGAGTCAGACCTGTGGCACATCTCTGAGCTCAACAATGACACGAGGATGGGAAGTGGTCAGGAAATGTTGGAAACAGTGTATTTGTTTTCATTGAAGCTTAACTACGGCCACAGGTCAGTGCAGGAGGACCACAGAGGGAGTGTGATGTTTAACTAAGACGTCACATCAAAACAGAACCATGACCAGAACTGGACCTCTCCCATGTGCTGTTTAATCTCATAAAATAGTGTTTCATTAAATCATTTGGAGAAGAGAAATGCTGTTTTGTGTGTATATATA
>NC_056501.1:27913640-27937104 GCF_014905685.2 Nematolebias whitei | reverse complement strand
TGTTTTGTGTGTATATATATATATATATATATATATATATATATATATATATAAATGACAGAACTTACACATTAATTGGCCTGTACTGTTTTTTTTTCCATTAGAACCAGCTTATTTAATTAATCTAACAGGGATACTAAATATATATTTTTTGTCTCTTCATCACAGGCTATAGCTATAATTATAATTATATAATTATAATTATATAGCTGTTAAGCTATAATTTAGTGCAGTAGTAATTAAGACCCATTTCCAGCTTACATATATCATGGGGTTCTCAAGGGCCACTATCCTGCATGTTTTACTAGTTTCCCTGCTTGAGCACACCTGAGTCAATGGATGAATTGCCTATTCATGCTCTACAGAAACCTGTTGATCACCCATTGACTCACATCAGCAGCGTTGGAGCAGAGACAAATCTAAAACATGCAGGATAGTGGCCATCAAGGACCAGGACTGGACACCCCAGCTCAGAGCGATAACCGATTGTGTGAAATCGCTTCTTAAAACTTTGCCATAAAGTCAACTCTGTCTGTTTGCAAACATTTTCACAAACCATTAATTGGATTTAAATAAAACTTGCAAAAAAGTACAAATAAAATCTTAAAGTGATTGTTTTTATTTTTGTGTTTTTTTTGTTTATTCAAAATCAAGTTTGTCACAACAAATTGGTCAAGGTCAAGGTTCTTTATTGTCATTTGCATCACATGTGGTACATGAGGTGGAATGAAATTATGTACACAGGGTCCCAAATTGCTATACCTCAGTGAATTTTACACATATTGAGTTAATATTTGGTATAGAAGTAACTGACAGAGACTCACATCACATACTCCCAGCCCTTACAAATCATGTTGAATCTATCACAGGAGTTTGTGCATAATGTTATTTTCAAGGTTAGACCAAGATTGCTATATCTTTGTTTAAAATTTCTTAATATCAGTTGATCTTCATCCACAACTCTGATACAAAAGGCGACGGTCGATATGCATTCCTTCAAGGAATGTTACGTCTGCTGATTTGGGTCTGAAAAACCTAGTGATGTGTATTTTCACTCATGCACGGCTACCAGCCTTCCTATATTGTAGCTTATTTGCGGCACTGACCTACCAGCTATTTCAGGTCAGGCAATGCTGCCACAACCCATGCGTGTTGTAATTCGAGCCTGTAGTCAAGAATTAATTGTCTGCCTTTCTTTCGCCAGCAGACATAAATCAGTTGTCTGCATCCTTTCAGTGTCAGCCTCCCCACTTTTACTGCACAGCAAGAAGCAGCCAAGCTTGTGCACTCCTGACAATTACAACCCTGGGGTGGGCCATAACCAGCCATGAAATCAGCCGTTCGGAGCTCTGACAGCAGGTACGGCGGAGGCTGAGATGAAGTTTGAGATGTTTTGTCCATTTAAAGGAAGCACAGCAAAACAGAAACAGATGGGAAATAGCAAACTGTTGATTACGTTTCTGATAACATCTGGACACATAATCAATAGTCACATAGTTCTAATGAATGAGTTCAGCACTATAATAATAATAATGTTGGACCTGTTGCTTGTTTTCACAAGTCCCCGTTTCCTGCACGTCTGGCTGTTTTCTAGAATTAGCAAAGTGTTTGGAAAGTCCAACTAAAACAAAGATGACGCTGACATTTCGAGCACGGCCCTAAACCAACCACCCGATCTATCTGCTGATCTGAGGCCAGATCCTGTCCAGACAATACCCTGCTTCCCCCCGACTGCACCAGTAAAAACACACACCATTAAACGGCGGCTGGGCAAGAGGTGGGTAGACGAAAATAAGCAGAAAGGAGAGGAAAGGGTGAGAAAGAGAAAAGGGTAAACAACTCTGTTCACACTTTATTTATTGGGATTTTGTATTTCTTTTTTCCTTTTCCGAAGCATGACTATGTTCTGATAAACTGATGAGACTGAGAATGGAACTTGGTTCATTTCTGGTGCTCAAACAGGGGCTCTAATCCATTTAGCTTTGAGTTTTTGGCTCAGAAGCTGAGGTCTGACAAAGCCCAGCTCTGTCTCTGTGATCCAGCCCTCTGAGCTTAAAGCTTTTACAGATGTGTGGAAGAAAGTGGGCATGGCGCTTGCCCAGGCTAGAATGGCTGACTAACTGGACCCAGAATGTTAAATCTGTTGGGGTTTTTGTTGTTTTTTTCTTCAGCAATATCTTGGTGAATCCTTTCCAGTCTCAAGCCTTCCCAGCACACAAACCAAACTCAGATTGCCAGGCCTTGATGGGTTTTTCCAAAAGAGACACATGGCAACATTTGCATGTGATGGGTTTGTGTGTGTAGCCAAACAATTTATCAGCACTGATGTTGTCTCTTTCTTTGGTTTCCATCCCAGTTCTCTCCAGAAGAAGAAGAACATGGTCTGATGAAGAATGTAATTTATTTTGACTCAGCTTTCCTGTCGTGCAGTTGTGACTGCCACACTTTTGCTATCAGACAAAAACCAGAAGGAAAATTTGGAAAAGGTTCTGATCGGACAAAGACTCTGCATCCGATTTGGAGCAGATCAAAGCAGACAAGATGAGCTGACTTTGATGATGGGCAGTACATCTAAATTACGTTACGGCAGAGGAACACTAAAAGATTCATGCTACAATGTGCTGAAACAGATCTCTGGAGTAAGCACTGCCATGCAAATTCCCCTCTTTTCCTTTTCTAGTAAAGAGAATATGTTAACTCTATCATGGTGAATCCCTCCGCCTTCCCCCTTCAGATACTCTAAATCCATTTCCCTTCACTTTGATCAAGGCTGAATGCAAAGTAAGGAAGACATGATGCATCATGAATCTATTAAAAGGTGAAGGAATGAAACAGCACACCCTTGTATTACTGTAGAATTACATGAGCTGGAGGAGAGAGAAAAATAGTTTTTATTTCCATTTTTTCCAAATATCGTACATATATAATCCAACAGTTAGGTAAGCTGAGGTGAAGCATAAACTTTTGGCATGAACTTTATTTAAACAGGATGGGCAGATGACAGACTTTAGGTGTGTGTAGAGAGGGAAAAGTGGCTGAATGAAATGGGTGTGTGTTAGTTTCCAGCGACATTTCCTGGCCACCCTTCTGCTGACTTGAAAAGCACGAAAAGAAGAATACTGTGTGAGACACTTCGCTCAGCATCCCACAGTGACCTTCCTCCTCCACCTACTCCAATCACACTCCATTTGAGTAAGAAAAAACAGAAAGTTTCAACCAAACATTTCTATGAAACAGAAAATGTAAAACACTGTTCAGGGCTGATTATGTTGATGTTTTTTGCTCAGTGGGTTTTATAACTTTTTTTCTGTAGAAACTAGGGGTTGCACAACTTCATATTTTTTAAGGTCGATTTCAACTTGATAAAAGTTGAGTCAATGTCGACTAGTCACTGTGACGTCATAGGAACTCAAGACGCTATATCATATTGTTAAAAAAAATGTCATTTATTATTTACAAAATAAAAGAAAACAAAATATCGGGAGCGTATATTTATTCTCCTAATATTTATCATACTGCAAATAAGTCACAAGAAAACCAAGACTATTATTAAGCTACAGAAGTGAAAGAAACATGCAGCACATAAAAACAAAACTAAAAGCAGGGGAGCGGGCGGCCCCCCTGCTTTTATTTTAATTTTATTTAATCCACCAGAATCAGAATAAGCTTTATTATCATTGAACCAGGATACAGTGAAATTATGTTCGTATGGTCGTCCGAAAAATGGGCAGAGTGCACATTGCTGCTGCTGTAATAGCGCAGCCCCTTATTCTTTATCAGAATACTTTTAGATAGAAAAAGGTAATTACCATGAGGATGTATAGTGGTATTACAAAAAAGATCGCTTCACATCTTGTCCTATCAGGACATGATTTGAGACATCAAAAAACTCTACCAGCAAGCACATTTATAAACACATTTGCATACCTGTATGCATTTGACGTCAAGACGTTGAGATTTGTCCATGAGCACTTTCAGATAAGCCACAGTCCTGATGTTGTTGGTCAGTCGGCAGTTCTGATAAGTCTGCATAGAAGTTCTCGGGGGGGGGGGGGGGGGGATAGATGATGCCTTGTCCTCCCTAGTTACCCATGTGCCATGAGAAATTTGATAGTTGGCTCTTATCCGAAGCCACGGGGGAGTCACAGATTCAGATAAGCCACAATTGTTGATTTTCTTCAGGCAAACTGTTTTTTTTTTCTTGTCAGCCTTGAGTCCTGTTGGAACTTTTCCGGTCCAAAATGGACAAATTTATGGGTAATTCACTCCACTGATCTGTGTTATGAGCCTTCCTAAAGGTCAATCCCAACATGCTGGCAAGTCCTAGAAGCCACAGGTGGCCTGCGAACACAAATCGCCTCCATCTTATGGTTTAGCTCGTAAATTAGCTGATTTTGAGTACTCATCACAAACCAAACTTTCACTCAAGCTCAGAAGCTTTACCATGGCTGAAACTGCTGCCAATGTCTTCTTCAAAAGTTGATAAAACAGAGCCCCGCCAATGCCAAAGAGCAGAAACCCTGCTATCGTAAATCCAAATATACAAACGTCTTGGGCATCCTCCTGAGACAGAACTAAGAGACACATCAGCTGCCAAACTCTCCACAGATCTCTGATGTACCCCGCAGCATGAGTCTCAGCCAGACAAGAAGGTTTTCCAGGACCCTGTCATTTTGTTGAAAAGATTTTGTCGATTGCGTTGAAAATCCAGCTCACCAGTTCCATAATAGTATTTTTCATTTGGGAGATGTACACCAGGAGCTCCAAGACACACTGAGAGCAGAAGCAGGAGGAAGAGGAGAACAAGGGGAGGGAAAGCAGCGGCGTCCTTCTTGAGTGAGAGCCAGAGGAGAAAGACCACCTGCGGATTAAATAAAGTTCACTCGCTGTCAATAGTCTCCTTGTTTACAGTTTTTGGGTTTTGATCCTGGCTTATGTGTAAGAAAACAAGAGCATCAACATGAGTATGATGAAGGCTTGCCTGTTTTCACATAATGGTATTCCCAGCAAGAGAGAATGTACTCTAAGTGGAAGTGCTGGTTGCCGGAACAGCTAAATACATTCTGCTGAGTTTTGCCAAACAGGGAAATCTGTCCTGATTGTTGACCCACCACTGCAGCGGATTTGCCATGGTGGGAATCTGTGGCAAAGAAGAAAATCATGGACCTCTTTGGCAGCAGTGGAGCAGTGTGCTGATCTCCTGTCACTCTGGAAATGTGGCCCAAAAAATTGCACAAAATTCTCCTTGAGTCTGGCTTTTTTCCCATTCACTGGCTCGCTCAGATTATTGGGCATATCCTCCGCTGATCACGTGACACAATCATGCGACTGTGACTAGTCGAAGTGAAATAAAAAAAACTTGCGATATGTTCTAGAATTGAGTAGTCAATTCAACCCCTAGTACAAACCAAAACTAACTGAAGCATTTAAGGGAGGCTGCACAAGTAAAAAGTCTAGCTTTAAAGATGAGAAAACTGTTTTACTGCTTTCAACAGATAGAAAACGTATGACAAATTCTTTCCTTGATTTTTTAAACAATGATCCATCCTTATATCCGTTATCTACCACTTCTTCCAGAGTCAGTTCATGGGGGCAGCAGCTTAAGAAGAGAGGCCCAGACTTCTCTTTCCCCAGCCACCTCTTCTAGCTTTTCTAGAAGGACCCCAAGGCCTTCCCAAGAGTTGGAGTCTCTCCAGCATGTCCTGGGTTTTCCCTGGGGTCTCCTTCCAGTCAGACATGCCTGAAGCACATCCCTAGGAAGGTGCTCCGGGCATCTAGGAGCATCCTTACCAGATGCCCAAAACACCTCAACTGGCTCCTTTCGATGTGGAGGAGCAGTGGTTCTACTCCAAGTCTCTTCAGGATAACTGAACTTCTCACCCTATTTCTAAGGAAAAGTTCAGCTACCCTGCGGAGGAAACTCATTTCAATCACCTGTATCTACAATCTCATTGTTTTGGTCACTACTCAGAGTTTGTGGCCATAGGTGAGGGTAGGAACATAGACGGACCACTAAACAGAGAGCTTCGCCTTACAGCTCAGCTCCTGCTTCACCACAACAGACAGGACAAAATCTGCAATACTGCAGATACAGCAATGATCCATCTGTCTCTCTCTTGCTTCATTCTTCCTTCACTCATGAACAAAACCCCAAGGTACTTGAACTCCAATTTTGGCAAAACCTCACTCCCAACCTGGAGAAGGCAATCTACCCTTTTCTGACTGAGAACTATGGCCTCAGATTTGGAGGTGGTGATCCTCATCCCAGCTGCTTCATACGCAGCTGCAAATTAGGTAACCCCTCAACAATGGAGCAGAGCATGGCCCACTCAGACTCAATATCCCCCACCTCAGCTGAGATGCAATTAAATCTTTCTCAGAGATGTGAATTAAATATCTTTTTAACAGGAGTTCTTTTGTCAGGTGATCCCAGTAAACCCTCACTACACATTTGGGTCTACCGGGTCTGTCCGGCATATTCCCTCACCATCTGATCCAGCTCACCACCAGGGGGTGATAAGTTGACAGCTCAGCTTCTGTCTTTGAGTATTCAAAACATATAACTGCAGATCAGATGACATGACTACAAAATCAATCATTGATCTGTGTCCTGGGGTGGCCTAGTGCCATGTGCACTTTTGGATACCCTTATGTTCAAATATGGTGTGTGTGATGGACAAACTATGACTAGCACAAAAGTCCAACAACAGAACACTGCTAAAGTTCAGATCAGAGAGGCCATTCCTCCTAATCATGCCCCTCCAGGTCACACTGTTGTTGGCAGAATAAAGGAGTCCCCAGCTAAAGCAACATCCAGCACCCTCACTAAGGATTTCAAAAAGGCTGGGTACTCTGAACTGCTATTTGGCACATAGGCACAAAAAACCATCAGAGTCCGTTTCCTCACCTGAAGGCACAGGGAAGTCCCTCTCTTCTACTGGGAAAACTCAAACATACTGGTACCAAGTCAGGGGCTAAAATTAGACCCACACCAGCTCAGCTTCTCTTCTCATGGGCATCTCCAGAGTGGAATAAGGTCCAGCCCCTCTCAAGGTGATTGGTTCTAAAGCCCATGCTGTGCATCGAGGTGAGCCCAATTATGTCTAGTGGGTACATCTCAGCCTCACACACAAGCTCAGGCTCCTGCCCTGTCAGAGAAGTGATGTTCCATGTCCTAAGAGCCAGCTTTGGTAAGCCAGAGTCAGAGCTCCAAGACCCCCGATTAGGCTACAACCCATGGCACTTTGCATCCAACTCATAGGGCCCATCCTGCAGGTGGATCCAAGCACCTCATCTAGGACTGGATCCAGGATGGGGCCCCAGTAACCCAAATCTGGGTGAGGGACACTGAGCTCTTGGCTGTTTTCTGTTTGTATGTCTTTGGAATCACTCTTTGTCTGACCTGTCACCTAGAACCAATCTGCCTTGGGAGACTGTACCAACGGCAATTGTTCCCACCACATAGCTCCTAAGAACATTCAGGCACTCAAACTCCTCCACTACAATAAGGTGGTGATTCAAGGACTGACCAACTATTTGGTCAATAAACAAAGATATTTTAAAATAAACTTAAAATCTGAAAATATAAATATCAACATTTCCAGGTGCACTTCTTTCAGTTGCATTTATAACATCTGACTTGTATGCTGAGGAGTTATTTTTTTAATTTTTTAATTTTTTGGAAAAGGTGGTCTGTGATGAACGTGCGACCCGTCCAGGGTGTACCCCGCCCCTCGCACAGTGATTGCAGGACATGGGCACCGGTGACCCCCGTGGCCCAAAATGGAAGAAGCAGGTAAAAGATAATGGATGGATGGATGAAAAGGTGGTCATGCTACAATGCTCAGTGTGTAGTTCTTTTTCTTCCTTTACTCTTACTTCATCATTTTTCATTTGAAATGCACCATATTAACTATGACCTTTCAAAGCAGCATGTTTTGATCAATAAGCACAGACTGGTTAAAATTGGAAAATTGCACATTGACATGTTTGTTTATTTGTTTGTTTTTTCAGATATTTCTTCAAATGTTAAACCCTGATGTCTTTAAAGTAATTGAAACTGTGAATACAAGTAAGACGTTTTACAAAAAGATGTCAATTTCGAGCAAGAAAGTCTCCCTATGGGGACTGCATTGTGATACACCGGCTTAGTATCATTGTCTTGCAGCAAAAAGGTCACAGATTCAAAAACCAGATGGGGCTTTTCAAAGTTCGAATGGCTTTTGTGTGCACGTGGGTTTTCTCCCACAAGTCAAAAATATGCAAGCTAGATTAACTGGCTAAATGCATGGTTGTATTCTCCATGTGACGCAGTGATAAAATAATGCTCTGTCCAGAGTGTTCTTCACCTCTCAAATGTTGTTGTTTTCAGCTTCCTACAATCCACTATTATTCCATTAGTAATCAGCACAGCAGCTGGCATTAAGTATTCACCTATCCCAGGACAAGTACACATCCTCTGTTCTAGGTCAAAATCTTTGATGAATCCTCTTTCACACTGGATGACAACCCTGCCTCATGATGCTCCATGACCCACACCACCTATTAGAATGTGGCTGGGTTGTGGCTACAAATTTTGTAATCTTTCAGGCTTTAGGATAAGATCTGGGGTCTAAGAGTCTGTTCTGATTCAAATTCTGAAGGATCAAACCATGCAATTCATGTGAGCACGATATCGTGAATACACTGCCACTAGAACTCTTGTGCTCCAGTGAGGACCCCAGAACGCTGCCACAACAATGAAAAAGATCCACACGTTTTTTATAGAGACTATACTATACTCAAAACCATAATATACATATCATATGGAACAGAGACCACAGTGTCTTATGTAATGTGTTCCAAAAACCCTTAAAAATCTGCAAAGATCCACATTCTGGCTGATTTTCTACACTGTAGTGATGCCATCATCCATTGTGAAAGGGGATCTTGCTTTATGCACATTGCTGATTGCCTAGTCTGTATTTTCTTTAATAAATTATTAATTATTGATTTGAATGAATGAGTGATTAATAGGTGTCTGCAGAACTTGAAGGCAAGCTGATGAGCAGGGAAACAACTACAACTTGCAGAGTAGTGACCTTTGATGACCAGGATTGGACACCAGTGGTCCAGTTTCTTCCAGAGTGTACCTCCTTCCTGCTTGCATTTGGACCTTGCTTCTGCTCTCCCTCCACCCCTTCTGGCCCCTTCAGAAGCCTTCAATACCTTTGAAAACCAGTGAGGAAAATGTGACTGGCAGGTTCTTCTGGTGGAAGAATCTGCAGATTTAAAAGTTATGGGAGCTGAGGAACGTGTTCCAAAAACAAGGGGGTTCCACTCAGAGCAGTCGTCTACAAACTAAACAAGAATGTGAGTGCTGTGATTCTTTTTGGGTTTGTTGAGACTGACACTGGGAAGTAATAAATATTAGACCACCCAGATGAAGTACCAACTTATACTTTAAATGAGAAAATAATGGCATACACAAACAATGTGGGCTTGTAGTTTTGCTGGTATACAGTATAACATTTTCTGAAACTTAAAATTGTTAAAAGTATCAAGTATTCTTCATAAGAGGAAACTACTGAGAAATTATGAACATAAATTATTTAAAATAAATCACTTAAAGGAATGTCTTTGGCAATGTGTGCTGTGTGTAAACTCATCAGGTATTGATATTGCAGCTATGTGAGTTATGAAAGTATCCTCAGAGACCTTGCCAAATATAAACAACCTGAAATACACGACTGTCAATCCAGCCAGCAGCAGCAGCCATCAGGGGCCTATCTAGTTACTGTGCTGAATGAGAAAATGAGAAAATAAATAGCTGGCAGTACAAAGTTCCTGTTCGGGCTGACTCACGAAAACCACCGTCTTCTGTTTCAGCCTGTAGGTGAGTAGGCTTGAGCAAAAAGCGGGCTAATAAATTCAACACCGCATTCCCAGAGGTGTCTAGGATTTGATTATCCTAATTAACGGTACATTTGACCTTCTAGCTGGATTTTTGGTTTGGACCAGGAGCTCTCTGCCTCCAGAGGGCTGTTTTAAGAGCTTAGGAGACACACTGGGCTTTGCCTCCCTGACCCAACTAAAGACTGCAAGCTGGCAAATGTGCAGAAAAAGGTTATTATGAGGTTCAAGGCAAAGAGTAGAGCATTCAAACTGAGGGAAAGTGACCTGTGAAGATGTTAGTAAAACTTAGGTTTGCAGAACGATATTGAAAAAACCATGATTGGTAATACCACATTCCTCTTTTTGTCCCCCGTCACGGCGCAAAAAGGGGACATGGAAATACTCACAGTTTGTCCACCAGTCTGTCTTGTGAGCTTTAAAATAAGTGAGGTATCAACTTCTATTTCGGTGTGTTGCTGCATCTAGGTGCAAGAAAGGTCACTATTGAAAATTTGGTGGCCACATCAAAATCAAATATGGCAACCGCCATATATACTGTAACAGGACATAGTAAAAATAGGCCTCAAATGATGAAATTAAACCAAACAAATTTTCTAAAATGCATATTTAAACTTACAGTAACAAAGTAAATGCCACACAAATCAACCAAACCTGGAAAGAATGATCTGAAGTGTGTGTTTGTGTGTTTTTTTGTTTGTTTGTTTCATTTTAGCCAGGAAAATGTCTAATTTGTTTACCTGAAGAAGTGTGGCTTAAAAATCTTACTGCAGCCAGTAAGAGGGGGGGGGGGGGGCAAAATTAAAACTTTGGCCCTTATTTTTTCAAAATAAGGGTCAATTTCAGAATCTACATTAACTCAAGTTAGATACCCAACATCTTTTCTTGGTCCCAGGTTCCTCAACAAGAGTTTGATTGGTCTCATTTGATGTTCTCTGTTGTGCTTTTGACATCATAATCAAAGATTACTGAAATAAATTCAAGAGATAGTGATATTTTATATTTCACATATCATCTTGGGGGCCAGATAAGATTTCAACGAGGGCCACATTTGGCCCCCGGGCCTTGAGTTTGACACATTTGGTCTTGAGCATACAGATGTGTGTTAACACCTGTAACTTACTCATTGTACAGTGAGAAAGCTAATTAACAAGTGGATAACGTTTACAACAACTGCCGGTCATCCCAGCTGAATCATCCTGTGGTCAGACTGTGCAATGCGCAGAGAAATGACAATAAAAACAATAACTATCCACCTTATCTCTAGCCCCCATGGCGTCTTCCCTGAATTATGGGCGCAACTTCCAGCTCAGACCAGAACCGGCGTTTGTTTATGTGCAAACAGTACGAGTTAATGTAGTTTATCCAAGCGTTGTGAATTTAATTTAAACATATAGGAACACCACCTGTCAGAGCTCAAACAGGACAATATAATCATGATGAAATGGCCGTAGATTACTTCTACTACAAAGAAGCATATTTAGCTACTTCATTGACTCGGTTGCTTCCGACAGTGAAGCTATGAACAATCTGTAAAGCTCTGAGGTGTATTAGTATCTACACAGTAATAAGGTCGGTTGTGTTTTGTTAAAAGAGGTGGGACACAATCTTATTCACCTTACAGCAGACACAGAGCCCAGCCAAAGCCTTAAAGTCCTCCATCATCAAGCTTGGGTTAATTGCAGAGAAAATCATAAAACTGAAGATGAACAAATACTATAATGCTGTGCCTTCATATACTTGAAATCTGACCTGATATTCTGGTCACTGTTTTCAATCCTTCTGAGGACCTGGCATCTCTTCTCCGGTGGTTTATTGTAGTCCAGCCACAAAGTAGGATGCAGGTTTTCCTCTGTCAGCCGTTTGTCAACAAAGTGAAATGAGCTCACATACAGAGCTTTGGGTGGTCTCGTCAAGTTCACATTTTTCAGCCACATTCTTCTTAATTCCTCATCTGATGATGGAAACTATACCACTTTTCACAGGAACACTTTTTCTGTTTTGGGTCCATGTTCAAAACACTGCTTTAGTTTGGTCTGGTTGTTCGTGCAGCTGCGGACAACTCAACAGGTACCTGAACTCAGCACGGCTATTTTAGTAAACTTTATGGTTGTTAAATAAATATGAACAAAACAAAAACTGTGTTTTATCTGCTAAACTGAATGCAATACTTTCCAATAAACCGCAGTTCATGCTCTGCTACCATAACCATAACCAATGCTTACTGCTACTTCCTGTGTATGACAGGAAGTTGTACCCATAAGCATTTATACTGTAGAGCCCCCAGGAATAAGATGGATAAATAAAGAGATTAATCTCAGACCGTCCAGATCTCTGTTAGCAGGTTAAATGTTAAAGTTAATTCAGTTCAGTTTATTTATATAGCTCCAAGTCAGAGCACAAGTTGACAGGACATATAAAGAAAGGCTGAACAAGTCTGAGCTGCTTGGGAAAGCCTCTTCTCTGCATAAAGGATTCAGCAGCATAAGATTGGTTTGAAATTTTGAGTCCGAATGAACTACAAAACTACTGGCACAATCTTTTTGGATAGTTGAAACCAAAGCAGATATGTTTATCCACAATGTACCACAGCAAGTTTGATAAAAAAAAAAAAAATATATATATATATATATATATATCACTGAATATCAGCACAAACATGCCATATCAGTCAACTCTGACAGTAGAGATGTGATGATTGGGTTTGTGTTACAGCAGCAGGACCTGAACACCTTGCAGTCATGGAGTTGACCATGAACTCCTCTGAAACCATCTATGCAACAGCTGAAGATCAGACCAAACTGGGCCATGATGCAACAGAACAATGATCCCAAACACAGCTGCAAAAAACAGAATGACTGAAAAAGACAAGAGTCAAGGTGTCGCTCTGGTCCAGTCATAATCCAGACCTCAGCCTGATTAAAATGCAGAGGTGAGACCCTCAGAGAGCTGTGCAGACATGAGTTTCTCAAACCTCAATAAACTGAAGTGACTACTAAGCGTTCTTTCTGCTGAAGGAGGTTCTACAAGCTGCTGGATCACGAGGAGGACTTGGTTTTTACAGACTGCTTCTCTATATTGGCATTCTTTTTGTTGAACAAATACTGACACTGTGGAATCTGGTGTGTGTGTGTGTGTGTGTGCTTAACTTCAGTTTAGATCTGAGTAATACCTGATCAAAACCAGATTTTATTATGTCCTGAATGCAAACCTGTAGAATGGTTTGAACTTTTCTTTTTTCCCATGACTGTACACGAGAAAAATGAAGTCACTGCCGTCCTGAGGCAAAAACACCCACGCATTGTTCTACTCTGATTTCTAAAACTCTGCATCAACAACTACACAACGTCCTCCATGTGACTTTAATCTGGACGAGGCTACACCTCAGCGGTGGTCCCCCTTTGAGGGACGTTTTATTATACATCGCCGAACAGTGATGTTGGTCCAGAGGGGGAACGTGTTGCTCTTAGCTTCGGTGAGTGAGCTCAGGTTCTTAAGGGTCAAGGCCGTCCATCCTTTAACTAATGCAAAGATGTCACCAGCAGATTTCAAACATGTCTGTAACGCAGGGTGAGCTGTTTTGTGTAGAAACTGATGCAGAAATTCAAGATTTTTTTTTTTTTCATTTCCCCCCCTGAGAATGCAGTACCGAGTCCCATCAGTGTTTGGTCTGAATGCAAGTGACAGCTTGTAGCCAAAGAAGCATGTTAACAGAGAGGTAAGGAGCCTCGGTGCACAGTTTCAGATGTTATCAAGGCATGTTACACAGGAAAAGAGTGACAGATGTTTCAGATTGGACCCAGAGCAAAATACTCCCCTTCCTTTGAAAACATATTTTCTTCCCCCGTGACCTCTTCCTCCCTCTCCGTTCTCTGTCTTCATTTTTCATCCTCTTTGACCTCTCTGCAATCAGACTGAGCCCCCTCTGCTGCGCTTCAAATCTGACATTATGAATAAAACAAGATCTTTGTGAAGTTGTTGTTATTTATGATGTTGGAAATACCAGATCATCACATTTATTTAGTGCTAATAATCTCCCCGGGGGAGGGAGGTCTGAGCTCCGACAGTGAGCAGCATGGAGGTGCTGCTGCTGGTGGTGGGAGGGGAGAGACTAAAGATAAAGTCAATCTAGTCCTGCAGAGGCAGGAAATCAGATCTCTGAGCTCGATCAACAGGAAATTAAAGAGAACAACAAGGTTGAGAGCAAAGCATCTACAGGCAGATCCTCGCAGCAGCATCAGCTCTCCAGGAAGGACATCCTCACCATTTGAAACTGGAGCACTCATCGTCCTTTTAAAAGTACGTTTTAAGCACAAGAAAATGCATTTTACTATTTTTTTAAGACTCATTTTAGTTTTGTATCTTTTTTTGTTCCTGAAAATATTTTAATATAACCTTCTTCTCATAAGTTTGCTACACAAACCGTATATGATCATATAAAATGTTCAGAGTTTTGTTGTTTTCAAGCTTACTGATAACATTTGACAGAACATCACTTCAAAACAAAAGTAGACTATCTCTTTAGATATCCACACAACCCTTCACAGCTTGTTATAAATTCATTACATGGTATAAGATCATAGTGTGCAGCTAAAAATCCAGATCCCACGTTCAAAATGAGTTCTGAACCGAGCCAGGCTTTGTAAAAGTAGGCCAACAAAACAAATTTTACAAACTGGACTTCCAACAATAAAAGACCAAATGACTCTAATTATCATTGCTGAAAGACCCACGTAAAGATTTTATGCAAAGTAAAACACATTGTTATAATGAGTAAAGACACCCACATATGGAGTTTTACAATCCTCCAGCTGTGAGCAGCTCCAAACTCTGAAAAATGTTGGTGTCGCTGATCCAGTTCAAAATTCACATTTCCACTTGGCTATTTCATATTACTGAACCGTAAATCTAGAAACGCCCTATTGATTCCATGTATTGATTGAGTTTACCTCTTATGAGTGAAATACAGCATGGCTTGGCTCTGGGAGCTCGTAATGGCGCCAGTATGTACTGGAAGTGGATTTACAGTATTTGTGGTGAGCTCATGGTGATGTTGGGCTGGACTTCACTGTGTGGGTTTGGCTGCACGCCCAGGGGAGTGACTGCCCAGCTGGATCCAGCCACCTCAGGCTTAAACATCACTTTCTAACACTTTCATCAGGACCTAATGAGCTGCTTAAGAAACCAACATCAGCAACAGCTACATACAGCAAATAGGCCTGTCACGATAACAAATTTTGATGGGTGATTAATTGTCTCAGAAATTATTGTGATAAACGATAATATTGTTTGAAATTTAACAATAATTAATTGTCAAATTTTAGAAGAAATGTTGATTTGTTTGGAGTGTAATACCTTTTTTGACCACCTGACGGCAGTATAAGACTGTTTGAACCAGAGAATGCATAGTTGAGCAGATAGTTGACCTGGTGGATGCTCTGTGATTTGAGCTCTTTAGCATAGCATTTTTCACACAAAGCTTTTAAAAAAAATCAGTAAACAAGTTCTCAGCTTCTTTTGCAGAGAAAAACAACTTTTTACACGAAGGCACAAGTTTCAACCGTGAAATTTGGAGCTTGACAAGATGGAGGTTTATCCCTGTGGCTGGCCTGTTAGCTCAGCTCGTATCTTAGAAAAAGCACTGGAATTGAGCCTCGTCATCCAGTGTCCAGTAGAAAGAGAGAGAGAGACACGAAGAAACGATAAAACCGGTAAATGAAAACGAGGTCGATAATTTTCATTCATCATGCGATTAACTGATTTATTGTTTATCGCGACAGGCCCAACAGCAATAGGACAAATGCTGTTCTGATAGAAATCAACTATTTACTCTATCTTTCCTAACAGCAGGACGGTGGCCATGGACATCGGAACTCGCTAAGGAGTGTGTAACACTGCCAAATCAACTAGCCCTGAAAATGGATAGTGCTGAAGCGTCGGGCCCACACCCGGCCATCGCTGGTGACGGGAGCAGCGAGGGCTACGCTGCAATGAGTAACAGGGCCGCCGCTGTGAGCGTGGAAGCATGGGGTGACGCCTCCACAGGCGCAAATCTTGGTGGTAGTAGCAAATATTCAGACTCATCTGTGTTCTGTGACTCACATTTCACAATGCAGCTCATCTATTTCATATTAAAGCTGTTGTATGCATAGATGCAGACAGTACAGGACTGCTTGTGCTTGGTATTGTTGAGTTAAATGCAACTTAAGGCTGTTAATGTGTAAACAGTTAGCTCATCCCTCCAGAGAAAACATCACTTGTCAATAAGCATAAAGCCTTTACATAAATAATTATGTAAGGCTTAAATGACAGCAGTGTAAAGATTAATTTACAAAAAACATTTGTATGAACAGCTAAAAAAGTTTTAAGATTTAAAATAACATACAACACACAATAACAAAATAACATGTCAAAAATCTGCTTAAAACTAATCGGACTAGTCATTAGCTCGTCGTTCCCAAGGGAGTTTCTGTCTTATGTTCCAAACTGATAATATTCTGTGATTTTTGGCAGTAAAACATTAATAAAGTTTGAATGAATTAATAACTCCAAGAAGACCACTTCAAAAATATGAACTACTCCTTCAAATGCTATCATGAAACTAAATGTTATCAGCTAATCGAGCTATGCTAATTAAGCTAACTAGTTTGCAAAGCTCAATTGTAGTTTAATAAGTAAGCCACATAAGTCTAATTAATAAAATACCAAAAAAGCATTAAAAATATATTTTTTAATTTTGTAACATTTTTGTTACTCACTTTGCAGTCAAAACCTTATTTTTAACTGTTAATGATAAAATCTGGTTCAATTTTAGCCATATTTTAATCATCTGATCTCTTCTGCTTTCCCTACTATCTCTTCATTTTTATCTTCTATGACTTATCCATAGTTGGGTTGCAGAGGCAACAGGTCCAGGAGAGTAACCCAGGCATCCCTCTCTCCATCAACACTACCTAGCTCATCCTGGGGGACCCTGAGGCATTCCCAGGTCAGAGAAAATACCCAATCCCTCCAGCGTTTTCTGGGTCCATGTCATCCACATAAAGCAGAAATTAGATCCTGATGTTCCCAAACCAGACACCCTCCTCTTCCCAAGTGCATCTTGAGATCATGTCCATGAACATCACAAACAGAACTGGAGACACGAGACAGCCCTGACAGAGTCCAGCCCGCATGGGAATGAGCTTGACTTTGTGCCAAGAATGCGTATGCAGCTCCTGCTTTGGTTATACAGGGACCGGATTGCCCTTAAAAGCAACCCAGGCAACCTACACTCCCACAGCACCCCCCACAGAATTCCTCAAGGAACTCTGTCATAAGCCTTCTCCAGGTCCACAAAACACATGTAGACTGAAGAGGCAAACTCTCATGACCCCCTTAGCAACTCTGCAAGGGTGAAGATCTGTCCCAGTATTCCTAGACCAGGATGGAGGTCACACTTTGCCTCCTGAATCTGAGGTCTGACCGTTGTTTGGAGCCTCCCTTCCAACACCCTGGAGTAAACTTCTCTGAGGAGGGCAAGAAGTGTGATCCCACGATAGATGGAACACACTCTCCGGTCCCTCTTTATAAAAATGTGAACCAACACCCACATCTGCCATTCCACAAGAGTTGTCCCAGTCCTCCATGGGACAATGAATAAACGTGTCAATCATGACAGCCCCACAACATCCAAAGACTTCAGCATCTCAGGGTAAATCTCATCCACCCCTTACGCCCTGCCACCAAGGAAATTTTTGACTACCTCAATGACCTCTGCCATGGTAATGGACTCATCTTCCCTCGAGTCCTCAGACTCTGCCTCTGATGAGCGGAAAATAATACATATTGTTATTCTAGTAGTAAAAACCGAAGTCCTTCTCCATGGCCTCTCCAAATTCCTCCCATGCCTGAGATTTGTGTCCGTAATCACCAAAGTCACAGTCCATCTGGCCACTCTATACCCATCAGCTGCATCAGGAGTCCTCCGGGACAGCCAAATCATGAAGGCCTCCCTCTTCAGCTTTATAGCCTCCATCACCACTTGTGTTCACCAGCGGGTCCTTTGGTTGCTGCTGCGACAGGCACCGATGACCTTCAGTCCACATCTCCAGGGATCCTCAATCTGAACATGGCCCATTCAGATTCCATGTCCTCAACGTCCCTCAGGACATGTAAAAACCTCTCCCGGAGGTGTGAGTTGACGGTTGCATGGACTGAGGGCTCCACTAGACATTCCCAGTATAAGTTTGAGTTTAACAAATATGTCTGGCAGCTTCCCCCACCACCAGATCCAACTCATCACCAGGTGGTGATCATTTGACAGCTCTGCCCCTCTCTACACCCTCGTATCCAAGACATAGGACCACAGGTCCGACGACATGATTACAAAATGTACTGTTGACCTATGGCTTAAGGTGGCCTGGTACCAGTTACATGCCTCAAGGAGGTTCTGGGAAACCTTTCAGAAACTCATAAAAGGAAAGCAGGTTCTTTTCCAGGCTGTGTTTGGTTTGGGCGGGTGACTGCTGACCCGGTCTTAGGATAGAGTTAAGTGATAGAATGAGCACTTTGAGGATCTTCTAAATTCACCTGCCATGTCTAATTTGAGGAGTTAGATCGTGGGGGCAGCAGCTTGAACAGGGAGGCCCATACACCTTCTAGGAGGACTCCAAGGCCTTACAAGGCCAGCCAAAATACATAGACTCTCCAGTGTGTCCTGTGTCATCCCCAGTGTCTCCTCCCAGTTGGACATGCCAAGAAAACCTCCCTAGGGAGGCATCCAGAGAGCATTACAACCAGAAGCCTGAACCACCTCAACTGGCTCTTCTTAATGTAGAGGAGCAGCGACTCTACTCCATGTCTTTCCTGGGTAACTGAACATTTCTCCCCATCTCTAAGGGGGAGTCCAGCCACCCTACAAAAAAAATCTTTTTGACTGCCTGTATCTGCGATCTTGTTCTTTCAATCACTACCCTAAGTTTGTGACCACAGGTGAGGGTAGAAACATACATTGACCAGAATAAAAATATTTCTAATCCATAAGGTCAACATTTCACTTTTAAATGCTGCACTCTAACTTTTTTCATATGAAATCACAGAAACTAACTTGTGTGTTTATCATTCAAAATTGCTCCAACTGTTAGCAGATCACGCCTAAAGGAGGAATATCACCTCATTCCCCGACTAATGCAATTCCATTTCTCTGTTACATTTTCACTGAAACGATCCGCAAGTATCTGATTTTCTGCCTCCAGTGGTTCCCACAAGGCCTCCTTCTGCAACGCTGGCTTCAGTTTTTGAGTCTGACTCACATGTGCCCTTACCCAAGTTGCGCACACTCGAGCAAATTGCAAATGAAAGTTCAGAACTGAGTGGCGTCTCTGTCAGTCCAGGCAGACAGAGCTTCAGAGTGTGCATTGAGGGTTGGCTAGTTTCTCTGAGCAATCTTTTCCAAAGTCAACATTCCAACCAACCTGCAGCCATCACAATGCAATGAGAGGAAACAGAGTGAAAATTTGAAAGAGTTGTGGAGAAAGTACGTTTGTTTTCTTTTTTGTTTGCTAAGCTAAGGTTTCACAAGTTTGTCTCTCCCCAGCACCGGAAGCCCACATGCCTACAGTTCTTCATTTGGGCAGACATCATCAATTACCACTAATTAACCAGATGATGGTCTGGTGAGCAGAAAACGAAGGAGGCGATTAATCACTCGGAGCACCTCGTGGCCCCGCTGCTCGACCTCAGAAGAGGAGATGGGAATAAAAAAGCAGCCACTAGGTTTTGAGGCCAGTAACCGGGCCTGTCCAAACCGCTGTGGAAGGCAGCAGAAAGTAGACTCCCTCTAAGGATTAAAGGAGCAGCACAGATCCACCTGACAGGCCTGATGGAGAAAACACACCTTTATCCTTGAGCTCATGCGTAAGCTGTCTACGAGGGACAGAAATTAAAGTGAGACGTTTTTATAAAGTGGAGGGGATTTCTCGTCCCTGCTGAGGTGCTGCTTTTCTCCTCCGTGGGTGAGTTTTTTTACTGGTGCTTTGGGCGATGATGTCATTGTGGAAAGATCCAGGGTGCAGTCATACTAGTAATTCAGTGAGAATTGTTTTTTTCATCTGGTCAAGGCTAGCTGTCGTTACAAATACACACACGAGAGTTCTGGTCCAGACAGCTTGAAAAGCCCAAACGTCATTCTCTTCTTTTAATTGATTTATTAAATGCTTCGGAATCATTCCCACTACTGAGATCCGTTTTCCTTCTGTGCATTATTCAGCACATTAAACATTCCACAATTTCATGCTTTTCAACAATTCACATTCAGCTCATTCGGGACATTCCTGCTATAACATTTAGTATTTGTACTTTTTTTTTATATTTATCTTTTTCTGCCACATTTTCCCATTGAAAATGAACTGAGCTCTCCACATCCTTCAGAGCCTTTGTGCTGTTTAAAACCTTTTACTGATCATTTCAGCTTCTGTTCTGGTTCAGCTTCCTTCAACCCCTCATTCTGCTCACACTGACTCATGTTCGTGCTGCTGTTTGCCGTATTGTTTTTGTACTACTAGTGCTTAGTGTATTTTTAGTTAACGTTTTATTTTTACTTAGTTCATATCTTGGATCTTATTACTGTTTTTCTTTTGCATTTTATACTTTTGTTGGCTGTAACTGGGACCCTGTGTGCACAGTTTTGTTTCACCACATGCACCACATGTGGTGTGTACGACAAATAAAGAACCTTGAGTCCTTTTCAGCTTTTTGTGCTCATTTCAGCTTTTTCAGCAATTTTGTTGGTTCTTTCTGCGTATTTCTGCTGATTTCAACTTTTTACGCTCATTTCAGCTTCAATCTGGTAAATTCATTTTTTCTGCTTTTTCAGCTACTATTAACACATTTGCTGCTAATTTTAGCCTGGTTTTTTTTTTTATTAGCTTTTTCAGCTACTTTTTCCTAATTTTAGCTTTTTGATCCTCATTTCTGTTTCTTTTTTTTTTGTTGCTAATTTCATATTTTTTTGTCATTTATTCAACCTCACTCCACCTATTTTATTTTGTTCTGTTCATTTTTACTACATTTCCACTCTATTCAGCTTTTGTTGGACATTTCTGCCAATTTTCTTCTGTTTCTACTTTTATTTTCCTGGTTTTAGCTAATGTCTGTTGTTCAAATTCAACTCAAGTTAACCATTTAGCAACAAACACTCACACTGCATGTTAACAGGAAATGCAGTTGCTTTAGTTATTAAAGGCTTAGCGTTGCTTGAAAGAATGCATGTCACCCGTCACCTTTCATGTCGGAGCTTTAAAGTAAGTCGGTCCATTTTAGTCAAAGCTTAAAAATGACGTTATGTGAGGATTTCTGTAGGTACTCAGAGTGTGGGTGGGGGATGACACTCTGCTACTATCTTACTAAGTTTAACACAATATCTATAAAGTTACAATATAGCCATGTTTGTGTTGGATAATGCCTATTGGCTGTAGTGGCCATTTTGTATTGCTTTACCTCCAAAGGCTAATCAGTTGTAGACGTCCATCCAGTACTTACTTTCTGAGAGTTTTGTTCAAATCTGCTCTGTGGTTTGTGAGATATTTTGCTAACAGACACCTTTGAATCTTAACAGTTAGTGGTAAAGTCCTAAATACAGATCTTGTGAGATCAGCTGGCGCTCAGAAGATGTGTTGGGGATGACCCTCAGCTACGCCTGCATGAAATGTTAGCTCAGTATCTGTAAAATGAGCCGAGACATAGCCATGTTTGTGTTTGCTAAAGTTGCTTTGTTGTGGCAGCCATCTTGAATCTGCTGGACTCTAAAAGTTATTTAATTGTAGAGGAACACCCACTTATTGCTTTGTTCTAATAAAATCCATCCAATTGTCCATGAGATATTTTGCTAACACCACAGATAAAATAAGCACAGAGACGAGCAGAAACATTATCGCCCCTTCACCTTCGGCAGCAGGAGATAAAAATATTATTCTCTTCTTCTGCAAATATCATCACGCTGATGTTGCATGTGCAATAATTCTGGTCTTGATCCAGGAAAATATTGCTCTTTCTGCAGGAATGTATCTTGCAGATGGTCTCAGGGAGGTTTTTCATGGGCTGCTCATCACACAGTTATGGGGTTATTGCACCAATCACCAAATGTCAAGTACAATTCAGTCATTTTCCATCTTTTCTCTGCGTTGAGCAAAATTAAATTAGAGCAGCGGCTGCACGTGGAAACAAAATCCACCGAGCAAAGGATTTTCCACTACGGGCATGATGACTGCATATCACCCGCCACCGGAGTTTTAAACTAAGATGAGCTTACGATGAGAAATGACGGAGTCACTTTGGTCAAATCTTGAAAAAGAAAAAAAAAACATTATCACCATTCGTATGCATCGTTGCGAGATGTGCTCAGAGTAAGCACGAAGCTCAGCTGCTACCACACCAAGCTCTAGCTCCTAATCAGTCCAACTGGCTGAGTGGTGACCATTTTTGTGTTGGCTAAAGTTGATCAGCTGTGGCTGCCATTTTAAGTTCGCTTGACTCCAAAAGTCAATCGGTCATCGATGTTTGATGTAGGATTCATTTCTGAGAATTTTGTAAAAAATTTGTCTAGCGGTTCATGAGATATTTTGTTAACAGACAAGATTGACTCTGACCAGTAGCAGCTTTGATGTTAGTTGGCTGCGGCGGCCATCTTAAATTGTGTTGACTCAATAAGTTAAACATTTATAGATGTCAAACCACTGAATATTTTCTGAAAGTTTCACTAAAATCTGTTTGGAGGTTCATGAGATATTGTGCTAACAGACAGAGTTGACTCCAGCAATTACTAGCAAAATGTTAAAAACCAATCTCATAGGATCAGTTAGTGCTCAGGATATAGGATGGGGAACCATTTAAACTACAAACACACCAAGTTTTAGCTCAGTATCCGCAAAACTGACTGAGCTATAGCCACTTGTGTGTTAGCAAAGATCTCTGCCCTGTGGCGGCCATTTTTGAACCAGATTGACTCCAATAGCTAAAGAGTCGTAGACGTGCACCCAGTGACTTCATTCTGAGAGTTTCATTAAAATCTGTGAAGTGATTCATGAGATATTGTGCTAACAGACAGACAAAGACACGAGCAAAAACATTATCACTCCTCCTTGGGCCTTCAGCAGCGGGCAATATTGAATTTCTCCACTCCCAGCAGTGGATCAGCAGCACAGTGCACAGTTCAGCCGTGCCACTCAACTCCTGCTACCATCAGCTGTTTGATGGGGGGGGGGGGGGGGGTCTGCGTTATGGACTCTCCCCGTGTGTGTGTGCTTTATTACCCCATCCTCAGTGGTTGATTTACGGCTCCTGCTCGGACCACTTCTCTGTGCTGTTTATATCCGCTGAAGATAAAAGAAGATCATGGCTTTATTACACAGATGGAGTGGGTCTGTTTACACAGCAGAGGGCCTCACTGCAGAGCTGCAAGCACACACGTGACGTCTGCAGCACCAGAGAGCTGAGCAGTAGAGACAGTTCTATGGAAGTGATTTACAGATTTATTGTATTGTTATAAAGTGTGTGTGTGTGTGGGGGGGGGGGGGGGGGTGGGGGGGGGGGGGGG
>NC_056501.1:27910881-27913540 GCF_014905685.2 Nematolebias whitei | reverse complement strand
GGGGGGGGGGGGGGGTCCTTGTGCTGAGTGGGTGGTGATTATTAATAATCCACGTTGTGTACAGTGATTTCAAATAACCAAGGCTAGATTTAGATCCTTCTGTGCAAGAAAAGCTCCTTTTTAATCTGTGTGCCTATGGCTCCCTCTAGTGGATAAAAAAAATGCAGCAACGTAAAATGCATGCAGATTTATTTATTTATTTTTTTCTCATTTTTTATGTATCAGCCGTCGCTGCAGTAAATAATGACAAACATGTTTTTGTCTGAGTTGTTTGTTTCTCTGTTAGCAAGATATTTTAAACTAACAAAATGTATTGAAACGTCCAGAAAGTGAACACTGAAGTGGATGCATACAAACATTTGACAATAATTGAAAAATCAAAGCAGATACGTTCACCCTGTTTTACGGCACCCTCATTTATTGTTTTGTACACTGCTCTTATTTTAACTTCTTTTTTTTTATTGTAGTTTTATTGTTGTCATTGTTTACTGTTTTGTTGTCTGTACTTTATATGCTCTGTCTGGAACAGGCCTCTCTTGTAAATGAGTCCCCCGTGGCTCAGTGAGACTAGCCTGAACAAATACAGGTTGAATGAAAACAAGGGTAGCACTGTGGTTCAGTTGGCAGAGCTTACGCTTCTCAGCAAGAAGGTTGCCGGATCGAATCCCGGCCGGGGAACTCTCTGGGTGGAGTTTGCATGGTCTCTCTGTGCATGTGTGGGGCACAGTGACTGCTGGACATGGGCACCAGTGACCCCGTGACCTGAAAAGGAAGAAGCAGGTAGATAATGGATGGATGCGAGCAAGGAGTCAAACACAATCAAGATGGCCGACATGCCGAAGCTGCTGTTTAAAAACAAAACAACAAAAACAAACAATAAAATAACTTCCTACTCTTGACCTGGTGGTAGCAGCTGAGACTCAGGCCCAACTTCACTCTGAGCGCTAACATGTTGCACAGGATGTTTATTTTTAACTTTGCCATAAACTGTTGGAGTCAAATGTCTCTGTCAGCAAAATAATTAGATGAACATCTAAAACTGATGAACGTTTTGGACTTAACCACATTCGTGATGGTTGCCATATTTAGAAACGTCACAGGGTGCCAGTACAAATGTGTTTCAGCAGCTTATATGAGGTGCAGCTGTTTAAAGAGAGTGCAGTGAATTCAATTCAGTTTATTTATCGAGCGCCAAGTCACAACAGAAGTCATCTCAGGGCATTCATATGTAAAAATAATCAATTGAAACTATTTATCTGAGGAGCAGACTGCTTTGATTTTAACTCCATCGATATGGAAAGTTTTGAGTCCAAGCGTTACAAGTTTTGAGAACAAAGAGGTGAGTTACTGCTTTCAAACACAAAATGTGCGCTCTCTGTTAGCGGCAGGATAATTCTTCCATACGTCACAGAACTCTCATAGTGAGCAAACATGAAGGAGACAGTGGAAAGGAAAAACTCCCTCATGAGGAAGAAACCTTTAGCAGAACCAGGCTCGGGACAAGAGGCCATCTGCTTCGACCAGCTGGGTTTGAGAGGAACAGATACACAATGGCAGGTCAAGAATCACATGTTAAGATAGAAATAGTATCAAATGAAAACTATTCAATTGTAACAATTCATTATAAAAAATTAGATCAATTTGTCCTCCAGTAGTCTAAGCTTAAGGCAGCATGACAAACAAACCCTAACTATAGGATTCATCAAAAAGAAAAGTCTTAATCCCAGTCTTAAAACTGGACAATGTGTCAGCCTCAGACAGAAACTGGAAGTTGGTTCCACAAGAGAGGAGCCTGATAACTGAAAGATCTTCCTCCCATTCTGCTTTTGGAAACTCCAGGAACCACAAGTAAACCTGCAGTCTGAGAGCAAAGTGCTCTGTTAGGAAAATATGGAACAATAAGATCTGTAATATAAGATGGAGCTAGGTTGTTGAGGGCTTTGTAGGTTAGAAGTAAGATTTTGAATTCAGTCCTGGACTTGACAGGGAGCCAATGGAGAGAAGCTAAAACTAAATCCGCGTAGAAAGCTCGAGGATGGTGGACGCAGCGGCGTCTGCGAAGCTGCGGGAGATTCTGATGGCGTGATGTGAGCGGGTGAAAGTCACCGTGGTCACAGAGCGCAGAGAGGGAGAGCATGAGAGCTGAGGTGTTGTCGCGCACGCCTCACTTTGACACATCAGTCAACAAAGAACGAGATGTGCTGGACAAGTGCAGCCGCACACATTCAGCTGATGGTTTAGCTGCTTTGGACTCTTCATTCAGCTCAGGCTCTGTGCTGTTTTAGCCACTCATCTATCAAAATGGGGGTGGAGGCCTCCGGGTTCAACTGTCCCCCTCTTACAATGCTGTGATTGCTAGTATCACTCAGCCCTCTGTGAACAGTAAACAGCCATCAGTGAGCAAACTGGTTGATCCACTCTGAGACGGTGCTATTTAAGAGACTGAGCTGAATACAGCACCTCAGACTGAAGAAGTCTCTTGGATGAGAGACGAAACGTTTCTATATTTTTTTGCTTTGTTTTGTTTTTTTGTTTTTTTTGAATGTCCAGAGGACCAGATTTAACTTTTTTAGATTTTTCTACCTGGATTATTGAGCATGCATCAGGACATCTATACTCAGTGACATTTAACACAGGGTGATTGGATTTAGATCTAGTT
>NC_056501.1:27897886-27900881 GCF_014905685.2 Nematolebias whitei | reverse complement strand
ATATATATGTATATATATTTACATATATATATATATATATATATATATGTATATGTATATATATTTACATATACATATATATATATGTATATATATTTACATATATATATTTACATATATATATATATTTACATATATATATATATATATAGATATTTACACACACACATATATATATATTATATATATATGTATACACATATATACATACATACATATATATATATATATACATACATATATATATATATTTTTTTTAAGTTCTGAAACTTAAGGACAGAGTTAAATTGACAAACAGGAGAGTTAAGTCTCAAACTGAGTTGTTCAGTGCTGTTATAAAAAAAAAAGTTTTGTAGTCACATGTGTAGATCCACTCAGTCATACAGGAAATCTCTGTAAGTCTGAGTTATGAGTGTATTTTGACAGAGGTGTTTGTATAAAGTATCTGAAAAGGGTGTGATGTAATGAATGATATATATATATATATATATATATATGCAGAGACCTAAAACAAAGCACGAGGTTGCATCAGAAGAAAACAGGAGCTAAGGCAGAATACGTGTAAGACAGTGTGGGGATTTAAAAAAAATTAAGTTAACAAGTGTTCAGAATCTCTACATTGTTTCTAGTTTTATTTAATGTCAAGAAAACAGCACTGTGTGGTAGTAGCTGTGAGTCATGCCCAACTTGTACTTTAAGCACTAATAATTGACTTTCAGACACCTCACGAGGTTGAGTCAGGTCCTCTGGACAGATTGTTGAAACATTTCATCTTTTATCCAAAGGACTTCTTCAGTCTGAGGAGCTGCAACAAACTGCCTTATGCCTTCTCATCGTCGATCAACCAGTTTGATGGAGACATCCAGAACTAGTTCATATGATAAATGAGGACCATCAGCCTAACGACTGATCGTTAGTGCCATGAAGGCCGCTTGCTATTCAGAGGGCTGAGTGACACTCCTGTTTAATGATGGACAGGTTCTCTTCTCTCTAACCAAAATTCCTCTCTATCGAGAACATGCACATCTTCATGAAAGTTACCGCTGGCTTGCAGATAGATTGCATAATTTTTTTGCAAATGGCACAAAAGGCGACGTGCTCTTCAAGGGGTCTTTTTTTTGTTGTTATTTTTAGTTATTCGAGTACAAATAAAGGCCACTTAAAAGATTTGATGTGAATAAAAATGTCCCCTGAATCTGCTAAATCCCAATGTATATTCAACTTTATGTTCAAAATGTTAAGAAATTGAAAATTTTAGCACACAAACACCAATTATATTGAGGTAAATTAAAAATAAATCCTAAACAGAGCTCCAGTAACTAGTTACAACCAAAAATATGACAGTGGCAACTGGTAGTTTACTGTAAACTCCACCTTTTTTTAAGTGTACTATTAGTTAAACACAACAACTACAACAAAAACGCCCAAACCTCCCTTACAGCACTGCAGTGCTTTATTTTCCGGTACTGAAGATTATTGTTGAAGTACATCTGTGTTGTACAAAGTGCACACACCAAAGAAAAAGCAACAGATTAACAGTTCACACCAACAGGGATGTCAGTGACGTCTACAAAGCAAGTAAAGCAACCAGACAAGAATGCACTAACTAAATAGTGTTCAAATGCACACACGTAGTTTTTCTCCTTAATGTGATCTCCAGAGCGTCGACATCTGACACTCACAATAATAATTATAGAACTGTGTGATGTTTTACATGCTCATGGAGCTCTTCGTTTATTGAAGGTGGTGACAGATTCCTGACACTCGACTAATCCAAGTGCGAGAATAAACGATCTGTGTCCACATTTTCCACAGAATCTAATCTTGGCCATCTGATTAAAAATAATAAATCATCTTTGCTCATTTTACCTTGAACCTTGGTGGTTAACTCGGATCCTGCTCTGTAACGATGAGCAGGTACCATCTTCTGCTTAAACCCAACTTATAAATAAAAAAATTGATACAGAAGCAGGAACTCGTTCTAACATGAGCGTGATTTCCTATTACTGAAGCACGCGGAGAAAATAACACGTCTGCAGAAAATGATGCGGACAGCAGAAGCGGTGTCTGGCGCTTAGCAGAGACTTCACTGATTTAGCTCCTACAAACGCTGCTGCTTTACATTTAAATAGAAGCTTTAATTTAAAAAAATCCAGCAAACAAGACAAAAACAGTTAAGACAGAAAGTGGTGGGGTTTGTTTTTGCAGCTCTTCTTCTGGACAGACGGTTCAGTGTTCAAACAGAAACTTAGTGACTTATTGTTCTTACACATTTGTTACATCTTTCAGCAGCACTGAAACTAACAGGAAGCAGGAACTCGTCGGGTGCGTCCCTGAACGTGGCAGTAAATTAAAGCTCTCATGCCTTTATTGTATTTTAACCTACGCACAAGAGAAAACTGGGAGATGTCTGAAGCTCCAGAGAGTGGAATCAAAATCAGGTCTAAGTTCAGCACAAAGTTTGAAGAAACTAAATTTCAGGAGCTGGAACCTGAGCTCAGGGAGCGAGCGGCCCCAGCCTCAGCTCCACGTGATGCGTGAGCCAAACGGCTTCGGGAGCGACGTCGCCTCCCTCCTCGCTCGGCCGGACGGGGGCCGCGAGGTTGCGGAAGTCGTGTCGGACCTTGAAGGAAACGGTGACGTCGGCGTCCTCCTCCTTCTGAGGGATCACTTTGATGAAGAAGCCGATCTTGTTGGACTTCCTGAAGGCGACGACACTGCGGGAGGAGCAGAGAGATGAGCTCACACGCGGCGTTACACGGCGTTACGGAGCGTTACGGAGCGTTACGGAGCGTTACGGAGCGTTACGGAGCGTTACGGAGCGTTTCTCTCGGCGTTTACTCACTCCGGATCATCCTGGAAGTCCTGAGGTTCGGCCAGTTCGTCGTACTCAGCCGCAGCGTCTTTTCCTGCCAGAACCAGCTCTTTACTGGGTAAAACAACCTGTGGAAACAGATTTTAAATTAAACTTTTACCTCAAAAACCAGTACGACTG
>NC_056501.1:27887284-27897786 GCF_014905685.2 Nematolebias whitei | reverse complement strand
GATGCACAGAGACGAAGGCATTCTTGGTCATGTCTGCTCTAGTTTTAGATTTTATGAGTTTTTACATAGGCCCCTTGACTAATAAACTTTAACATATTATTATATTAATGTAAACACGTTCTATATACAAAGATCTGCCACATCATTACGACCACCTTATTAGGTAGCAAGTGAAAGTCTCAGTGATGTGTCAGTGGGGGCGTAACAACAGTTTTATGAGATTTAACAATATTTTTAAGAAAAAAAAAGGCTTTGTGCCACAAACTCCTGCGCGATTTCTTGTCTTTCAGACCTTTGAACAGTTTCACAGCAACTTTCAAACCTCACGTTAGGGTCCGGCTCGTTTTCACAAGAGGCCAAAATTCAAAACGTGATCAAGGACCAACTGCTTTTTAAATGTTTTTTTGAATAAATGAAAAATAAAAACGTTTTTATTGATGTAAAAACATCTATAGAAGGTAAACAACTTAACTTTTCTCACCATAACTTGTCAAAACCAAGTTTTTACACTTTTATTTTTTAGTTACAGCAGATTGTTAACACAGATAAAAACAAATAAATAAATAAAAATGAAAAAATTCAGATGGTGACAAATATTAAATGGATAAATAAAGTCCCTCTGCAGCAGAAATGAGTTCAGACAGTCTGAGGCATGGAAACTTTCACGACTGACAGAGGAGGACATTAGAGTGAAACTTTTTTTTTTTTTTTTTTGTAAATAACAGAAAAGTTCCTCCACATCTTTAGTGATAATTTTTAAATGAGGACGCCACACGGACTGTGACCTGATAGTGCTACTCCTGGCAGGTTTCAACTCAGCGAGAAATCTTTTGACATTTTAATTTTGCAAGCTCCCGTGGCACCAGATCTCCTTACGCAACCCAGCTGGTACCAACAGGAAAACAAGGTCAACATGAAGATTGTAGAAAATTTGGAAAAATGTCCATCCATCCAGCTCTACCTCTATATCTACCTCTAGATAGATGTAGATCTGTCTCTTTATCGGTCTCTCTATCTCAGTCTCCATTTCTCTTTCTCTATATACAGTGAAGGAAATAATTATTTGATCCCGTGCTGATTTTGTAAGTTTGCCCACTGACAAAGACATAAGCAGTCTAAAATTTTAAAGGTAGGTCAAGTTTAACAGTCAGAGATAGAATATCAAAAATTAATTCTAGAAAATCAAATTGTATAAATTTTATACATTTATTTGCATTTTGCAGAAAGAAACAAGTATTTGATCCCTCTGGCAAACAAGACTTGATACTTGGTGGCAGAACCCTTGTTGGCAAGTACAGCGTCAGCGTACAGGTCAGATGTTTTTTGTAGATGATGATGAGGTGTGCACACACGTCAGGAGGAATTCTGGTCCACTCCTCTTTGCAGATCATCTCTAAATCATTAAGATTTTGAGGCTGTCCCTTTGCAACTCGGAGCTTCAGCTCCCTCCATAGGTTTTTGATTGGATTAAGGTCTGGAGACTGGCTAGGCCACTCCATGACCTTCATGTGCATCTTTTTGAGCCACTCCTTTGTTGCCTTGGCTGTATGTTTTGGGTCTATGATGTTGTCCCTGACATCCTTAGACAGCTCTTTGGTCTTGCCCATGTTGTAGAGGTGAGAGGCAGACTGAATAATTGAGTCTGTGGACAGGAGTCTTTTATGCAGGTGACAATTTAAGACGGCTGTCTTTAATACAGGTAACGAGTTGATTAGGAGCGTCTAACTGGTCTGTAGGAGCCAGAATTCTTAATGGTTGGTAGGGGATCAAATACTTATTTCTCTCTGCAAAATGCAAATAAATTTATACAATTTATACAATGTGATTTTCTAGATTTTGTTTTTGATATTCTATCTCTCACTGTTAAAATTAACGTACCCCTAGAATTATAGACTGCTCATGTCTTTGTCAGTGGGCAAACTTACAAAATCGGCAAGGGATCAAATAATTATTTATTTCACTGTATCTGTGACTTATTGATGGCACAAGTTGTTACCATACCTGCAGTTCAAGTGATATTTAACACCATATTTGATCTGCATTTTATTTTACCTTTAGGCTTATAGGTCTTGTTAGTTTGGGATCCTTTCAAGACAAATTATGACTATAAATATGTTTGTTAAAAGACAGAATTCATAAAATCTGAATATATAAAACCAGTTGGAAAATGTCAAATTTGCAACACATTATTCCCATTAGATCCAAAGTGTTCTGGAATATATTTATGTAGCAACTGTTGCCCAATCTTATATTATCTGCATGAAAAAAAAAAGTTGCACGTAGGAATAAATGTAGTATTATAGTGTGACAACAGAGCTTTGAGACAAATACTTTATAAAAGTATAACAGGTGGTGTAGAGCTGCTGATAAATCAGCTGGGTGAGTACAGTATGGGTCTGATTGCCCTACAGGTGTCTGAACATCAGATCGTGCAGAACTGCAGACCTGAAAGTTCTGGTTGAGCTTTTTATGAAGAAGAATGGGTCATAAAGGTGCTTTGTTTTAGCTGGGGGCTCTTGACCAAATCTGACCAACAATTTCATCACTTTAGATCCTCAAACAGAAAACCTGAGAAGCCTGATGGGCACTAAACGGTACTCTTCATTAGGCCTGTCGCAATAAAAAATAAATTAATTAATCGCATGATTAATGAAAATTAGCAACTTCATTTTCATTTATCAGCTTTATCGTGTCTTCGTGTCTCTCTCTTTCTACTGAAGACACTCGATGACAAAAGGCTCAACTCTGGTGCTCTTCACTGACCCCTCCCTTTCTCTTTAAAATCCATTTTAACCGTCCAAAATCGCGTTTTTGGATCGTTAAAAGTCGCTAAGGTGAGAAGCTAAACTACGAGCTAAGCTAACAGGGCGACCTCAGGGAAAAAACCTCCGTCTTGTCGAAGCTCCAAAATTCACAGTTGAAACCCGTGCCTTCGTGTAAAAAGTTGTTTTTCTCTGGAAAAAAAAAAAAAAGGCTGAGAACTTTACTGATTTTTTTTATTAAAAGCTTTGTGTGAAAAATGCTGTGCTAAAGAGCTCAAACCACACAGAGCGTGCGCCATTTTGAGAATCAAAGAGAGACAGCCCATGTCATGTCAAGGGGCCTCCCTCCCATTTTTCTTAGAGACACGCTGGAGTTTGGTGGCCTCTTTGGTTGGGGGGCTGGGTGTTGAGCTGGGGATCGGGTTGGGGTCTGGACGATCTCTGGGGAGGTTGGGCCGCTGGCCCGGGTTCTGGTCGGTCCTCGGGGCTATGTGCCGGTCCATGGCCTGGGTCCCTGGTGGTGCGGCTGCCTCCTGCTCCTGGATGGATGCACTGGAGCCTCCCTCCCCTGGTGAATCTCAGAGAATGAGGGTGCCTATTGGGGTCAGTGGGGGAGCTGGCCCCCTGGGAGGGCATTGCCACCTCAGTTGTTCCTCCACATCCCGACGTCTTCCTCCGCCCACTCCATCACACCACCACTCAAGCAGGGCCTTGGGGTTCAGGTGCACTACTGAGCTGCGGGGAGGATCCTCCATCTCTGTGGTTCGTGGAGACCTGGGCCCCAATTTTATTAAACAACCTAGACACTCACATATAACATTCTCACAACACATGCATATATAGGGTCTGGAGTGGGCACACGGTGGCATATAGGGGGTGGGATGTGTAATCATTCTCACCCCCGGGACCTGTGCCCACTCTCATATGTAGCATGTAGACATTTAGGGTTCTGGGCAAGGGTTGGGGAAGTGAACGGGCACTGCCTGCTCTCTGGGGAGGGGGTGGGTCTGTGCCAGTCGCCGCCTCATCCCCCCATTTTAAACGCACTATATAACAACATGCATCAACACCTTATTTGAGTGGGAGGAGAGAGGAGTTGGGTCTTCCTGTTTTCCTTAAACCCTCGTTCTCCGTCTGACATTTGGGGTCAGGGGCAGGGAGGGGTGTAGGCTGCCTGGTTGGGGTCTGGGCTGTGGGTGGGTATTGGGCCTTGGGGGGCGATTGAGGGTGGGGCTGGTGCTCCAGTTCTCCCTGGGTTGTTTGGATCTTTTGATCAAGGTTCCTGGTTGCGATGGCCAGCCCTTTGGCTGGGGTGGCTGCCGGGTTCTGGCGGAGGGTCTGATGTGGTTGTGTGTGTGTGGTCGTTGGTGGTGCATGGCGGCGGTCGGGGGCTTGGCTTCACTTTGACGGGGTGCTGGCTGGTCGGCCTGATGTGACATTTGCGGTGGGGGGTGCTGTGTGTGTGTGGGGGGGGGGGTGCATGATGGGTGGCATGCTGGGGCCTCACCAGGTCTGTGGTGTGGGGCTGTAGGGAAGCATTGGTGCGCTGGGCCGGCCTTCCTTGGCTGTTGTTCCCTGCTGCTCTGGCCCCCGGCCTGGGGCCGGCTTGCGGTCGCTGTCGGGTTGGTGGGGCGCATGGACGGCCCAACGCTGTCTCTGTGTGCCTGTTCATGTCTCAGGTTGGGTTTTGGGTGGTCCCCTCTCTTGGATCAACTTTGCCCCTCCCCATTTGGTGTGTTGTACTCCCCTCCGGTGGTGGGCCCCCCTGCCGCCGGTGCATTGGCGGCTCTCACCGGCTGGGGCTGGGTAGTGGGGTGTGTGCGAGCACACCCTGGTGGCTGCCTGCCGGGGTCTGGGTGCCCTGGCTCTGCCAGGCCTCTGTTGGGGGGTGGTATGACCTCGGGGCTCAGTGTCCATGGCCGGATCTACTCTGGAGAGGCGGGTTGCCGGCGGGGCCTGTGAACTCGTCGCTGCAACCTCCTGGGGTTTCTGCATTGTGGTGGCTGGGGATCGCCCGGGGCTTCCCTTTGCTTCTCTCTCTGGGAGGTGCGGGTGTCCCTGTTGGGGGACTCCTGGATTTCTGGGTTTGGGGGCCGCTGTGTGTCTGTGGTTCCGGTCTTCCCTGTGTTACCATCATGTCCTGTGGGGACGGGTCTGTGGGTCCCCACATCCACTATTGAACATTTTTATGGAGAAACCTTATAGTGATAAGCATGCTCACACAGGTGTTTAGATTCAGGTGTTTATCAGATACACACTCAGTTGGGTTGTGGTGGCCATCAAATATATCTTGTATTACCATGTACTGTATAAAATACTTTCTAATGATGTTACAAGTATCATTATATATGTTGTTTGTTGTTGTGGTTTCTCGGTTTTGTCTTGTTTTTTTTTTCTTTCGCAGGTCTAGAAGCAGACTTCAATGATGTTGATTTGTGGTCTCTTTATCCCTCTCTCTCTCCTCTATTCCTATCTCCTTCTTTACCTTTTAACCCTTCTCTCACTTTTCTGCTTTGTTTTCTTCTTTGTTTTTCATCCCCATGTCCATTACATCTGAAACAATCCCATAGCAAATTCTAATAAAATTTAAGTTATATATCAAGTGGAGCATTAAGGCCAGCTATAATGCTCTGCTTGTGAAAGTAAATCTGTTGGGCTTCACTTTGACACTCAGACAATAATTCTAAGTGTCACAATGCCGGACAGGACACGGGAGAAGAAGAAAAAAAGAAGGTAAAAAAAGAGACACGCTGCTCGTTCCCTCACTACCAGAGAAAGCACATTTGGAGTGAAAAGAGGAAACGCTGGTCTTGGTGAGTTCAGTGGAGAATAGGTTATTTACTCAAGTCAAATATATTTTCTTGACTGGACATTATTTATTTAAACTAACTTGTATCTCATCTGCTAAATATCCACAACTATGTTTTCAAGCTGTATTTGATTTGTTTTTAAGGAAAATAAATGCAGTTATTATTAGTGATCAAAAACATGCATGTTAGGCTGCCTTCAGGCCCAGGCCTCCCTTGCAAAAGAGATCTGTGATCTCAATGGGATTTGCCTGGTTAAATAAAAGTTAATAATTATAATCCATCCTTCAGTTCAACCAGTCTTATACTGCCAAATGGTGGTCAAAAAAGTACTACATACAAAACAAATTCACCAACATTTCTTCTTAAATTTGACAATAATTACTAATTATTGTCAAATTTCAAACTATATTATCGTTTATCACAATAATTTCTGAGACAATTAATCGCCCAGCAAAATTTGTTATCGTGACAGGCCTACTCTTCATCAGGACATCCGTGTAAAAGAGATTAATGATCTCAATGGATTTCTTCCTGGTAAAATAATGGAATTAAAAAAAAAATCTGCCTCTAACCGTCTCTCACTGCTGTTCCCAGATCAGCTTTGCAGGTTGGAGAACTGTCATTTACCGTTTTCTTCAATTTCCACCAGAGATTTTTAACCGAACTGAGATCTGGACTATTTGCAGGTTATTTTGTTAACACTGAAGAAAGGTTTTCACATCCTTCACCATGCGGCGAGACGCATTATCATCTTGAAAAATGAAGACATCATCACCAAACACCCTTTCAACTTATGGAATAAGAAATGTCCAAAATGACAATCAGGGTTTAACATCTGTTGAAGTTGTATTACTGCCTCCCCCGTGTCTTTACCTGACATGACGCTTCCCCCCGCAGTCCATGACTGCATGCATTTAGTCTGTCTCCTTGTTCTGTTTAGGCATTAACAATGGTTTTGTTTGACTATTCTGGACATAAATCCCAGTCATTTAGTCACACAGACTCCAGGTTCTGCCAGTTTCTGCCCACTTGTTTCTCATTCGTTTTGTTGCGCATTTTCTGTTTTCAAGACTTTTGGCTTCTTTTAATGCTTCCATATCGTCTATGGTCAACCAGCTTGTTTCTGTTTGACAACCTTCACATTTTGTTTGGACCTGTCCAGATTTCAGACACAGTTGACTGAGAAGAACAAACATCTTTAGTGTCATTTTATCATGATTCGTCTTTATAACCTTTTAATTTCAACCAACATCTGCTGTGCTGGAGTCATGATTCATGTCAATCTGCTTTGTGTGATTAGCAGATTAAAAATAAATGTATGCAAATTATTTTTAATACAAAATTAAATGTAATATTTTTCAACAGTGACGATTTCATAACTTTTGCTTGCTCAAATGTAAATCATTTGAATAATGCAATCATTTTTTTAAATTTTATTTTTTCTCATGTATTGTCAGAATTCACATAGTAGGAGTTAGAATAAAACCTAAATCTTCCTAAATGAACAAGTATTTTGTGTTAACTGGTAAATGAAAATTTACCTGGTACAATAAAACTCAAAATGAATTAATGAACCTGATGAAATATTTATTTGTTTATTCAAAAAGTTTAAAATTAGTCAACTAACTCAGTTAAGCTGAGCCAGAAGTATTAAACAATCTTAAAATATTATACCATTTGATCAAAAGTCTGTTTTGGTCGTTTTCTTGATTTTGTTGGATTTTTGTGCGTTTGTGTTCAACTTCAAAAATGTTTGCTCCACTGATGTTAATAACTTATGAACAGCTCGTCTTCTCCTGGTTGAATGAAAAACGTGACGAACCTTGGCGGTGCTGTTGATGTCATCGGGATCTTCTTCCTCACAAGAAGCCAGCGTGACGTGAGTGATGTTCTCCACCGGGTTAGTCAGCGTCAGCAGCACCTGGCTCTCCTGCAGAAACAGTTTAAACTCAACATTATAACCAGAGTCTTTGGCTTTTATTTTTAAATACAGATTTATTTTTTTTAAATGGCTCAGTCAGTCTGGGTTTATCACCGGTTCATGTTGACCGGAGCTTAAAGGAGCTCAAGCTGAGCAAAACAAAAAAACAAAAAAAAACACAACTATTCATTTTCAAGGCAGGTGTCAAATTATATCATGGAGGATAATAATGTTTGTCTTTCAGCTGCTCCCTTTTTCAGGGCTCACCACAGTGAGAAAACTCTTGTGAAAGACTTGACCATTATTTTACATCCGAATGCAACCTGGGCTACACACTCAGCCTCAGGATTCCCTGACCACTGAGCTACCACAGCTCCACAGAGGGTGTGAATAAAAAGAACGAGCGGTATGTCAACGCCCAGCATCGCTGAGTGATTGTTTGTAATTTTGGAGATGAGTGTTTTTCTGGACTGGAACTGAACAGGGAATACAAGTAAACCTTAACGTTCATGGTGCGAGATATCAAAGTGGGTAGAATGGAGGTAGTTATTCTTATTAGCTTGTTCCAGGTGGAGCAGAATGACTGGTCCTGGCGAGTAGAGAAAGCAAGTTTATCATCACCAGGAGGAGGCCATTGGTGCCCATGGCCACCATAGATTAATCTTCAGCCAACTCAGTCAATTGGGGAAATTATTCATTTAATCCATATAAAAACTAGAAAGTATAGCTTCCTCAAATAAAGGGGTGGTCAGTTTACACACACATCTATATATATATATATATATACACACACACACAGGTCCTTCTCAAAAAATTAGCATATTGTGATAAAGGTCATTATTTTCCATAATGTAATGATAAAAATGAAACTTTCATATATTTCTGATTCATTGCACACCAACTGAAATATTTCAGGTCTTTAATAGTTTTAATACTGATGATTATGGCATACAGCTCATGAAAACCCAAAATGCCTGTCCCAAAAAATTAGCATATTTCATCCCACCAATGAAAGACAAGTGTTTTTAATACAAAAAAACGCCAACCTTCAAATAATCATGTTCAGTTATGCACTCAATACTTGGTCGGGAATCCTTTTGCATGAATGACTGCTTCAATGTTGCGTGGCATGGAGGCAATCAGCCTGTGGCACTGCTGAGGTGTTATGGAGGCCCAGGATGCTTCGATAGCGGCCTTAAGCTCATCCAGAGTGTTGGGTCTTGCGTCTCTCAACTTTCTCTTCACAATATCCCACAGGTTCTCTATGGGGTTCAGGTCAGGAGAGTTGGCAGGCCAATTGAGCACAGTAATACCATGGTCAATAAACCATTTACCAGTGGTTTTGGCACTGTGAGCAGGTGCCAGGTCGTGCTGAAAAATGAAATCTTCATCTCCGTAAAGCTTTTCAGCAGATGGAAGCATGAAGTGCTCCAAAATCTCCTGATAGCGAGCTGCATTGACCCTGCCCTTGATAAAACGCAGTGGACCAACACCAGCAGATGACATGACACCCCAGTGACTGTGGAAACTTGACACTGGACCTCAAGCAATGTGAATTCTGTGTCTCCTCTCTTCCTCCAGACTCTGGGACCTTGATTTCCAAAGGAAATGCAAAATTTACTGTAATCAGAGAACATAACTTTGTACCATTCAGCAGCAGTCCCAGGTCAGGCGCTTCTGATGCAGTCTCTTGTTCAAAAGTGGCTTGACCTGAGGAATGCGGCACCTGTAGCCCATTTCCTGCACACGCCTGTGCACGGTGGCTCTGGATGTTTCTACTCCAGACAGTCCACTGCTTCCGCAGGTCCCCCAAGGTCTGGAATCGGCCCTTCTCCACAATCCTCCTCAGGGTCCGGTCACCTCTTCTCGTTGTGCAGCATTTTCTGCCACACTTTTCCCTTCCCACAGACTTCCCACTGAGGTGCCTTGATACAGCACTCTGGGAACAGCCTATTCGTTCAGCAATTTCTTTCTGTGTCTTATCCTCTTGCTTGAGGGTGTCAATGATGGCCTTCTGGACAGCAGTCAGGTCGGCAGTCTTACCCATGATTGTGGTTTTGAGTAATGAACAAGGCTGGGAGTTTTTAAAAGCCTCAGGAATCTTTTGCAGGTGTTTAGAGTTACGTCGTTGATTCAGATGGTTAGGTTAATAGCTTGTTTAGAGAACCTTTTCATGATATGCTAATTTTTTGGGACAGGCATTTTGGGTTCTATTTCATCCCTCCTGACCGCCAGAGGGCGGTGCTGAAAGCACTGAATGTTCCCTTCGCGCATGCGCTGATTCGAGTAATAATACCAACGGAGTCACAGGTGTGACACGGATGACCAATCAGAGGCTATATAGCCCGACGTCATCCGCTGCTCTGCTCCTATTTTCTTCTCGCGCGCGGTTCAATTCAGGGCTTCAGCCCTTTGGACCTTTTCTGAACTTTTTACCGTCGTCGGAAGCCCGACTGCCCGTCTGCGGGAGTAGCGTGTTCACCCTCCTAGGGCTGCGACGGTTTAACCCTGTTCAAAGGTATTTCTGCTGTTTCGTTGGGAACTACGGCAGTTTCCGCCTCTCCCAAATTACAGCGTCTGACTAATATGTGTGTGATTCAACACCGGTGAGTAGTTTTCCTTATATTTCGCCGTTGGTTAGCGGTAACGTTCGCTCCGCTCACGCTTGTTAGGAGACCTCCAACCGCGTGGTCGGCTGGACTGTGCTCCGACGTTGTTTATGACTACTATGTGTGTGATTTAACACTGGTAAGTAGTGGTTTTTTGCTTATATTTTGCTATTGGTTAGCGGTAGCGTTCGCTCCGCTCTTGTTTACTGGAGGCCTCCAACCGCGTGGTCGGTTGGACCGTGCTCCGAAGTTTGTTTATTACGTAGCCAGCTGAGTTCCTGGCCTTGTTTTATTTGGTGAAGGCGAGTGTTCTCACCCCCTCTCCCAATTGTGCTCTTACCAGCTGAGCTAGCGGTGCTAGCCTCTCTGAGTTTTCACTTTGTTTTAATTGGTGAAGGCG
>NC_056501.1:27887083-27887274 GCF_014905685.2 Nematolebias whitei | reverse complement strand
TCTCTGAGTTCTAACCTTGTTTTCATTGGTGAAGGCGAGCGTTCGCGCCCCCTCTCCCAATTGTCTTCTTTTACCAGTTGAGCTAGTGGTGCTAGCCTCTCTGAGTTCAAACCTTGTTTTAATTGGTGAAGGCGAGTGTTCTCACCCCCTCTCCCAATTGTCCTCTTTTACCAGTTGAGCTAGTGGTGCTA
>NC_056501.1:27855672-27887073 GCF_014905685.2 Nematolebias whitei | reverse complement strand
ACCTTGTTTTAATTGGTGAAGGCGAGCGTTCGCGCCCCCTCTCCCAATTGTCCTCTTTACCAGCTGAGCTAGTGGTGCTAGCCCCTCTGAATATCTTGGGCATAGCTGGGTAAGGAGCATGGACGGCTCTCACTGCTGTACAGTCTGTGGAGCCATGCTCCAGATAGATGACGGTCACGACCTGTGTCCTGCCTGCCTTGGACATGACCATCTGGTGGATGCCCTGTCAGAGAACCCCTGCATGAATTGCAGCTTCATGTCGCATGCTGTGAGGGTGGCCCGGCTGGCCCAGTTTCGCCCCAAACTCGGCGATGACCTCCCACCTTCTGGGCAGGAGGCTCCACCTAGGCGCTCGAAGCGCCAGACTGAGGCCGCAGTCTCTGTGGCCCCTCCTGGGAAGAAGCGAGCCAGGTCTGATAAGGGCCTCTCCACAAGGGTGGAGCAGCTCTCCGCTGAATTAGCGGAGATGAAGTCCCTTTTTCAGGTACACCAACTGGGAACTGAACCAGTGGCAGCAACTGGACTCTCCTCCCCACCCATGCCTGAACTGGCTGTGGAGGAGGATGTGCTATCCTTGGCTGCCTCTGCCTCTCACTTTTTAGGTGAGGAGGACGGGCATTCATCTCGAGTCTCAGAGACAGCTTCACTCTCTTCTTCTCGGAGTGCAGTTAGTGGGTCGGGTGACGGCTCGATGCAGGACATCATGCGTATGGCCCTGAGACAACTGCAGCTGGACGTCCCGCAACCAGAGGCGTCCACCCCTGGAAGTGCCTTCTTCAGGCGCGGACTGACCCCTCCTTCCTTTTCTGTCCCTCCATCAGAGGAGTTCCTGAGGGAGTTGCATGGTTGCTGGCGGGACCCCAAGGCCTTTGCGCGCCTCTCTGCAGATGGCAGAGTGTTGGCGGCCATGCATGAGCCGGCTGCAGCAGGCTTGGATCGCATGCCAGCGATAGAACCTGCTGTTGCCTCTCTCATCGTGTCACCAGATGAAGCTCTGCGCAGTCATGTTCGGTGCCCACGAGCTCAGTGTCGTGTCACGGATGAATTCCTCTGCAGGGCCTATGCCGCCGGAGCGCGTGCTGGCCGCCTAGGTAATTCCTTGGCACACCTAATGCTTGCCCTCTCCGCGTCCCTTCAGGGGACTAGTGGTGCGACAGCAGCGATGGGCTTTAACGATGCAGCGCTTCAGGCCTTTGCACTAATGACGAGGGAGCATGGGCGTGTGATGTCCTCCTTGGTCCAAGCTCGCCGACAGGTCTGGTTAGCGCAGTCAGCATTGACTGAGCCATGCCATAGAGCCCTCCGTAATGTCCCAGTGGTGCCGGGGGAGTTGTTCGGTTCGGCTGCCTTGGAAGCACTGGAACGGACTGTCCAGGCACGACAGAGAAGGCAGCAATTTTTGAACCTTAGCAGGCCAATGCCCCCTCCACCTCCTCGGCATCCAAGGCGCCTGTCTGCTGGCTCCAGCATGCATCCGCCGCCTGGGGGTCATAACCGGCCGGGTGGTCCTTACCCTCATGCGGTTCAGCAAAGGCCCAGCAGGAGCTTTCGTGGGTTGGTCCACCGACCAGCTGGGCAGGCTCGGACCAGGGACTCTGGCTGCCGCCCCCCCACGGCCCCTAGGGGTCGTGGAGGGAGACGGTGATGCCATCAGGCCGACCATCGGATATTTCTCCCACCAGCAGCTCAGCTATTGGGTTGCTCACGCCGTGGACCCATGGGTGGTTGCCACTCTGACCCATGGTTACCGGCTACAGTTCCGACGGCGGCCTCGTATCTCAGGCCGAGTCAAGATGACTGTAATCGCCGACCCGGTGAAAGCTCAAGCACTAGACCAGGAACTTTCCGCCCTCCTGGCCAAGGGCGCAATAGAGGCAGTGGACCCTCTGCAACAACCCAGGGGCTATTACTCGACTTACTTCCTTGTGCAAAAGAAGATGGGCGGGTTTCGTCCCATTTTAGACCTGAGGGGACTCAACCAGTACCTAAAGGAGCTGCCCTTCCACATGCTCACAACAGCAGAAGTCCTTCAAGCTGTCACGAGGGAGGAATGGTTCACGTCTGTAGACCTGAAGGATGCATATTTTCATGTGCCTATTGCGGCAGAACATCGCCGCTTTCTCAGGTTTGCCTATCGGGGTCACCACTGGCAGTTCCGGGTACTTCCATTCGGGCTCTCTCTCTCCCCAAGGGTGTTCACTCGGTGCGTGAAGGCAGCCCTCTCTCCTCTGCAGGCCTGCGGAGTGAAGATTCTGCCGTACTTAGACGATTGGCTTCTCTGCGCCCCGTCTCAGGCCTGTGCCTTTCACGACACAAACCGCCTGCTCGCTCATATGTCCCAGTTGGGCCTCAATGTCAACCTGGAGAAGAGCTGCCTGATCCCTTCCCAGACGACCACCTTTCTTGGGGTGGTTCTGGATTCATCGTCAATGAGAGCTCGCCCATCCGCTCAAAGGGTGGCCGGCATACTCCAGCTGGTCAATCGGTTCAGGCTGGGCAAGCAGCTCCCCTATGTTGCCTTCCTGCAACTACTCGGCAAGCTGACATCAGTCACTCGGGTGGTGCCCTTAGGCCTGCTGTCACTTCGCCCCTTGCAGAGGTGGCTCAACAGCTTTCGCCTGGATGCCAGGCTGCACAGGCATCGCAAGCTCGCAGTGACGTGGTCATGTCTTCATGCCATGACTCCATGGAGGGACGAAGATTATTTGTCCAGGGGTGTCCCCATGGGAGTGGTAGTGTGTCGCAGGGAAGTGGTCACGACGGATGCCAGCTCCATGGGATGGGGGGCTGTATGGCAACGCAGAGCGGTTCAGGGCCGCTGGGGTCAAAGAGACCATTCCAAGCATATAAATGTGCTGGAGCTGCGTGCAGTGCACTTGGCACTCAGGCACTTCCTGCCTCACCTGGAAGGGAGGCATGTACTTGTTCGGTCAGACAACACCTCTGTTGTCTACCACATCAACCATCAGGGGGGCACCAGGTCAGCACAACTTCTGAGTGTGTCCAGAGAGCTCCTGGAATGGGCCTCTCCTCGCCTGTCCACCCTGCGGGCAGCGTACTTGCCAGGGCGACACAATCAGGTCGCAGATTTTCTCTCCCGCCAAGAGTCCCCTCCGGGAGAGTGGTCCTTCCACAGAGACATAGTGCTGATGATCTGGGACCGTTTTGGTCAGGCAGAGATAGACCCGTTTGCGACGGAAGAGTCGACTCAGTGTCCCCTATGGTACTCTCTTACGGGGGCGTCGGGTGTGCTAGGCCAGGACGCATTGGCTCATCCTTGGCCAAGGGTCCTTCTATATGCCTTTCCACCCCTTTCTCTAATTTGGCCAACCCTTCAGAGAGTCCTCGAGGAGGGCCACAGGATGCTGCTGGTGGCTCCGTATTGGCCAGCGCGACCATGGTTCCCACTGCTACGAAGTCTATGTCAGGGCGTCCCATGGTGTCTTCCGACCAGAAGGGACTTGCTGTCTCAGTTGGGGGGACTGATATGGCACCCCAATCCTCAACGTCTTCGGCTGTGGGTGTGGCCACTGCAAGGCTAGGACAGCAGCTGACTGGAGTTTCGAGCCCCGTCAGACGCACCATCCTGGGCGCCAGGGCACCCTCTACTCGTCAGCAGTACGAAAACAGGTGGCGCCTGTTTTCCCAATGGTGTTCGGATCACAACAAGGATCCAGTCTCCTGTACAATACTCACCATTCTGGAGTTTCTCCAGTCTCTACTTGGTAAGGGTCGCTGTCCTTCGACGCTTAAAGTTTATGTAGCGGCAATATCATCTAATCACGCTGGCATTGATGGCTGTACGGTAGGGAGCCATAATCTAGTCTCTCTTTTTCTGCGTGGTGCCCGTAGGTCACACCCGCCGACAGCTCCACGAGCACCAGGTTGGGACCTTCCCTTGGTTCTCGAAGCTCTGTGCCGTCCTCCTTTCGAGCCTCTGTCGCAGGCGGACCTCAAGTGGCTTTCATGTAAGACGGCTTTTTTGTTGGCTATTACCTCAGCAAAGAGGGTCAGCGAGCTACATGCTCTCTCAATCAGCCCCTCATGTCTCAGGTGGGGCCCTGAGGGCTCGTGTGTTACCTTGTGGCCAAACATTGCATTCGTACCAAAGGTGTTATCTCACTCTCACTCTAACCAACCGTTGAGGCTGGCACGTTTTCAGCCTGCGCCTGGTGAGGGGTCTGCATTATTGTGCCCGGTAAGGGCACTGGAGGCATATGTTGCAGCTACTGCCGTGATAAGACATTCAGACCAGCTGTTTGTGTGTTATGGAGGCCCTAGGTTAGGCTGTCCTCTTTCCAAACAGCGCCTCTCCCACTGGATCGTGGACGTCATCTGCCACGCCTATGCTGCAGGGCCCGGCTCCCTGCCGGTCGGCTTGAAGGCTCACTCTACCAGGAGCGTCTCCGCTTCCTGGGCTGCCCTGAGAGGGGTTCCGCTGGAAGCAATATGTGCTGCTGCATCATGGGCTTCCCCAAGCACGTTCACCAGATTTTATAGAGTTAACGTGGCCACCCCTCATCCCCTGGGTCAGGTTCTTCTACAAGGGTCCTCTGGGCCTCCTCAGTGAGGTAGGTGTTAGGATTCCTTGTGACATCGTTGATATTAGTCATTCAGTGCTTTCAGCACCGCCCTCTGGCGGTCAGGAGGGATGAAATAGAACGAAAGTTACGTATGTAACTACGGTTCTATGAATCCCGGATGACCACCGGAGCTTCTCCGTCACTCAGAATCCTTGCGTTTCGCGAGAAGATTCTGTAGGAGCAGAGCAGCGGATGACGTCGGGCTATATAGCCTCTGATTGGTCATCCGTGTCACACCTGTGACTCCGTTGGTATTATTACTCGAATCAGCGCATGCGCGAAGGGAACATTCAGTGCTTTCAGCACCGCCCTCTGGCGGTCATCCGGGATTCATAGAACCGTAGTTACATACGTAACTTTCGTTTTCTTGAGCTGTATGCCATAATCATCAGTATTAAAACAATTAAAGACCTGAAATATTTCAGTTGGTGTGCAATGAATCTGAAATATATGAAAGTTTCATTTTTATCATTACATTATGGAAAATAATGACCTTTATCACAATATGCTAATTTTTTGAGAAGGACCTGTATATACATACATGACACATATAGGATTTTGATGTGGCAACTTGATTTTTGACAGTGAACTTTCTTACACCTACATGCAGCCATAAGCCACAATGGAAGTTGGCACATTGCTTATTTTTCAAGTTATCCAGCTCACAAGATTTACACATATACCAATATGGTGGCAGCCATCTTGGAATTTGATGTGGAAACAAAGTTTTTGAAAGGAACCTTTCTTACGCCTACATGTTGCCACACACCAGAATGGAAGTCAATATTTGACCTGATTTTCAAGTTATCATGCTCACAACATTCAGGCAGATGGACGGAGGGACAGCATTTCCAATTCTTCCTTTTTGCTCCGCAAGGGGACAAACAAACAATAAACAAGAGCTGCTACCACACCAAGTCATAGCTCAATGTTTATAAAACCGAGTTAAAACACATCCACTGGTTCATGAGCTTCGTTACCGACAGACAAACCAACACACACACATTATATACACAGTAGTCCCTCGCTATTTTGCGGTTCGTTTTTTGTGGATTCGCTATATATTGCGGTTTTTCAAAATAAGACTGGACATGACACAATTGGCTGATGATGGCTGAGCCATGGGTTGTTTAATTAAAATAAATTATTTTAAATGATTTTGCACCATGTGTGCAGCCCACAAGTGCAGGGGGAAGCCTCCTGCAGCTGATCAGCTGATCTCCTTCTCTGCCATGCACACACATTTGTCCTGCATCGGCTTTGTGAGGGGTTAACCCTTTGCTGTTCAGATGCACCGATCGACTTTTGTCTTCCAACTTAAAATTCAAAGCATGTCACATCGTAAAATCGTCATAATCACAAAATATATAAGTGTTAAAAGTTATTTTTAATTATTTTAGAACTTCTATGTTCAGTTGTTTGATTGTAATTGATCAAGAAGTACATTTCTGCTCCGTGCAGTGCTGCGTGAAGGCTCAACCCTTTGATGTCCTGCTGCACTTCTCTTCTCTACAATTTAAATTTAAATACTGTAAAATTTTAAATAAACAATCCATGGATGGTCCCAAACACCCGTGATAAACGAGGGACTACTGTATTTCCCCGTGCAGGCACCGACCTTCATGTATCGCAGGTTTGGAATGGACATAATTCTGACTTCAGGGATGTAGCTCCTGTGGGAGGAAAACACAAAGGTCCAGTCAGAACGACAAGAACCAAAGACAAAGTTCAACATTCAGCTTTATTTATAATGCGATGCTCTGAAACTACATAAACCTGCTGCTTATTAGTTTAAAAAGAGTCTTGTAGTTTAGATTCCAGGACACATCGTTTTGTTTCATTCTAAAATGAAAACTCAACACGTGTTTAACAAACTGCTAAAGACTCCTCCAGGTGAAGGAAACGGGCTGATTTAAACACTCACACAGCCACCAGCTGGATTTTGAACTTGATTGAAGTCGGGTTGAACTCCGGCTTGCTCAGGTTGTGTTCACATTTCTGAGGATCAGCAAAACCATGATAAATTAGTTATATACAAAAATTCAAAGATCTTTTCTGACTGACGCAGGAGCGGTAAAAGCCTCGAGTAGTGCTGACCCGGCAGCGAAGGGAGCGCTTCATCAGGAGGTGCTTGTGTCGCGGGTGGAGCTGAGACGCTCCTGCAGGCTGGATGTCCGGCTGCAGGAGCCTCTGGCGCAGCGTGGTCACTGCGAGGACGACGAGAAGCACAGGTTCAACTCAAAGCACAATGTGAGGTGTAAAAAGTGTTGCTTTTGAACAGAACAGTACCTTCTGGTAAATTGACAGGTCTGGTGTAACAATCCTCGGGCAGAGGCTCCACTTCATCAAGAGCCTGGGCCGGCTCGATGCTGACCTCCTTCTGGTCCTCGCCTTCTTTAAGCCTAGAAAGGATACACAAACACAGCTTAAAAGTCTGCTCGTCCTCTTTAAAGATGGTTTTTAACAAACAGGAGCACAGTAAAATATAGAGCGTGTTGAGGGGATTATAAATTCACTGCAGGTGAGAAAAACGCACCACTGATATATTATCTTTACGAAAACACGTTTTAGACTTCTGCATGATCCTAATCTTCACTTTAAAGTTCCTTGTGTTCAGATTTACGTTCACAGATGTCCCACTCAAATTTTGAGTCCAAATACAAACTTTTATTGTGAATTTACAGTAAACCTTTGCACGACGAGCACCATAAAAAAAAACAGACCAAAACATATGAGGGCAGCTGGGGACAACTCTTCTGAATTAAAAAAGCTGCTTTTTTTATTATTAAGTATAAGGTGCTCTTCATAGCTCGACTCTGGGTGATTTTAGTTAATTGGGATTCTCATTTAGCAAAACCATCTCCTTTTTACTCTACAAAGTTAAAGAGGTATCAGAATTGCATGCGTTGTGTGATAAATGGTCAATTTTGAACCATAGCTGGAGTACAAATGAGTTGTAATTTGCATTAAAGTCTTCGTTAGGAATGTCTTGTCCAAATACATTTTAAAACTTTGAGGTATTTTATTGCAAACATTGTAATTTGTGGACAATGATCACATAACACACAGCCACCTTTAAAAAGCAAAGAGCATTTATCTGTAAACAGTTTAAAAAAGCAACTTAAAGCCAAGATACTGACAGCTACAATATTAATCTCAGTCCTGCCCATCTTTTAAAGATCATAATGATATGATGAGAAATGTTTGCACCGCTCTCTTGTAAAAAATAAATATGCTGTACAGTAGACCCTCGCTATGCGGTTCGTTTTTCACGAACTTGCTCTATCGTGGTTTTTCAAAGTAAGATTGGACAGGACACACAATTGGCTGAATGATGGATGAGTCACACGATCTGCATTGGATTTTTATTTAAAATAAATTATTTTAAATTATTTAGAACCTGCTGCACATTTGTGCAGCCCACAGCTGCAGAAAAAGCTTCTTCCTGCAGCCTGTGTGCAGCCCACAGCTCCGGAGCTCCCTCTTGCAGCTGATCAGCTGATCTCTGCTCTGCAGGGAGAAGCGGACGTGGTCAAGAGCAGCCAAGGTAGAGAGCTGAAATCATGACATTCTGTGCTCTTTTAGAGCTTTGAGTTTAGAAACTTTGTTTAGAATATTGCAAAAGTGTGGAGGGTTTAAAACGTCTTTAAATAAATAAATCTATCCATCTATCTATCCATCCATCCATCCATCGAGAGAGAGAGAAATACTAAAATAAACTACTACTTATTACTTGTACTACTATTTCTACTTCATGGTTTTTCACATATCGTGGGTCTTCAGGGTACGGATCCCCTGCGATAAACGAGGGACTACTGTACTGTATTGTGATTAAAGTTGGACAAAAGCAGATAAAACACATCTGGAGCCGATAATTTAACTTAAACCAACTATTAGAATATTATATAAAATGTTTCATAACGAACTGACTCGGACTGACCCACTCCGACTCTTGATAAATAATAATGTTACATGCTCAAGATCTTTAAAATGTATAGACATTTATATTGAAAACAGTCTTCCTAGGCTCAAACTTTTTTTTTTTTAATTAGAAGAACAAAAACAAATTTACAAGGGTTATTTAGATTTAAAAGTGAGAACCAATGTGAAATACAGATCAAGTTCAAGGTTCTTTATTGTCATTCACATGTGGTACACGTGATGGAACGAAATTGAGTACACAGGTTTCCAGTTACATCCAACAATAACAAAAATATAAACTGTAAAAGAAACAGTACAAAGGATCCAAAATATAAACCAAAAAATTAAGAAACTAAGAAAATAAAAATTATTCTATAGATTCAGTTCTGGGAGTCGCATTTTAGACCGGAGTTGAAGAAATCAGTATTTAATTTACAAAAAGGTTTCAAATCCAAGTTAATTATGTGTTATGATGAAAAGTGATTCACACAGAAAGATTGTGAAGTTTGAAGATTATTTATTTAAATTATTTACAGAGTAGGGATTTTTAATTTGTCATGAGACGGGCATAAATAATCTCCAGTCTAATCCTTCAGTATGTTTTGGTTTATATTATTGTAATTGTTGTTTTTAATGTGACTAGGAAACTAAAATAAACTAATAAATAAAAACAAATAAATGTGGAAAAATAACTTTGCTTGCATCAGTTATTTACGTGAAACGTGAAAAGTCTCTGGAAACACTGATAATATTTTTCCATCCAGACTTCAACATTTCACCAAAATAAATAAATAAAAACATACTTTTTTAATTTTGTTGGAACCCTGAATCCATTTGTTTTCTTAAATTCATGGATTTGTTGCAGCAATCAGCCTTTTGTAAGCAAATGATTCATTTTAGGTATTTAGTCGAGGTCCCTGGCTGTTTCCTCAATAATTACATTTCTATTAGAAGACAGCAAAGCAGCAGCTTAGAGCAAATAATCAATGATTACAAACTGTTCACTGTGATTGATTACCAATGCATCTGAAAACAAACTTCCAGGCTCTGCTATCTGATGTGAAATTAATGAAACCAGGGCTGCTGGAGAGTGGAGCATCTATTTATCTAAGTCATCTGCAGTGCTCGGAGTGTGTAGTCACTGGAAACACACACATCCAGCCTTTAAATCTGAAGTCTAACAAAGAAGAAACAAAAAGAAAGAAAGAAGGCTCTGTAGTCGACTTACGAGAGGCCAGCCAGGCTTGAAATGGGAGCTCCAGACCTCTGCTTCTGCAGTCTGGTTCCAAGGCCGTATTTTTCCTGAGTGGATTCAGACAAAAAGACACAATTAGGCAGACCGCCAAATAACAAGAGGGGAGAGTTAGTGATTTATGAAATTAATCTACAGCTATTTTTCTACATGACAATTCTTACATTCTTTGCTGAGACAAAAAAAAAAGTAATTTAAATCTCAAGACCAAAAACAAACGTGCTTTGACACTTGAACAAGAAAGACTCAGTAAGCCTTGATTTTAAGGAGAAAGCCGAGCTGAGCAGGAAGGAAAACAAGGAGGGTTTCATCTTCATGAGGATTTATTTTTCCATCCTAACAGACTAAGATGTCCTCTCTTGCTTCGCTTCCTTTAACCAGAATAAAAGCTTCCCTTGTGCGGATGTCAGGGAGTTATTCATGTGATGCGTGAGGCTCTCACCCGCAGATTAAACCAGAAAAAAAAATTAAATAAAAAAAAAAGAACTACTGTGAAGACAAAACTACCCAAATTGTGAAAAAAAACAACTCACCACCACATGAATAGTGTGTTGCTGTGGAGAGGGGGTGAAAACCAAAAGTCAGAGCGCACGAGCAAAGAAAAATAAGAGAATAAAGAACAAGATGAAACCAAAGCAATTGAGCACAACATCAGTGGCATTTGGTGACATGCAGCAGCGACAAAGAAAATCCTGCAGAACATCACACCTCAAACACAACAAGGACTGGGCTACTTTACTGAGACTGAATCCTTGAAACAGAATGTAGGAGGTGTAAACAGCGAGACAAGCAGCTAAATAAACATGGAAGATATGTTCATGTTTAGAACATGCATGTGTTCTGATGGACCTGGCCCATTTAGGTAAAGTTAGGGCTGCTTTTTGAAACTTTAAATACTACCTGAAAGCAGGATAAAGTGTGTAGAAGTGTTATTATTGGTCCTGGAACCAAACAACTGCTGATAAATCTATGTAGGGCTGCAAAGGGGGGAAGTTTCCAGAAACTTTCTGTGGGAAATTAAATTGGGCGAAATTTATAAATAACCAAAATTAGAAATCTTCTTTCAATCGATCAGACGTCAATAACAAATTCCTTATTGATGTTCTTATTTGAACATCTCATATGAAAACACAAAAACGTTGGGATGTTATGTGTTTTATGTAGTGCCGGTGCGTACAATGTGTGATTTGGAATTTTAAAGACTTTTTATTCGGAAAACGCAGTCGTAGTAGTAATTCTGCGTTGAAACCACTCATCAAATATATTTACCCAACAAAGCTTCACTGCATGCAGTCCGCAGGCTTGAAATACGGGACCTTAAAGATCACCGTGTCACACGCAGGTGACGGAGAAACAGAAATAGTGTAGATATACTCAAATGTATGGATGAAAGCTGTTTGTTTTAGTCACGATTCTGCTAAAATGTATTTTTCCCCAAATATATCTCAAAGTCCTATTAAGTTCCAACCTTCACATTTTAAAACACTAAGTTTATTCCCATACATTTCCATTAGTTGCTGTTAAATGGAAAGTTTCCAACTTTAAAAATGCTCAGAACTTTGCAACCCTACTTTATAGAATATTAATGAAAGAGTTCAAGTGTGCCAAATTATTTATCTGTAAATTATTTTTCATCACAGATCCAACCAAAAGGTTAAAAAGGTGTAACATTTTATAAAAAGGCTGGTTGGAACGGTGCTCAGAGAGCAGAGTACCGAGAACGCGAGGGGCATGCACTGGCGCCTCCTGGCCAGCTTCTTCCTGTCCCTCTCCTGCTTCTCTCGATGGGCCAGCTGCTGGTAGTACTCGATCAGCTTGGTGATCTGTAGAAAACAAACGTGCACACACACAGGTCAGTTCTTAACAGAAGGAACATTTTCAAGACCACAACAGGAGGGGTTAGAGCCAATTCATTCCAAAAAGAACTACACAATACAGCTTTGTAAGAAATAATTTTTTTTTAAAAACACCTTGAACAAGTTTTCATGTAAATGCAAATACAAAACTTTTCATTTTATATCGTTATTTTTGACACACTGATATTCAGGTGAAGAAAGACTCCAAAATGAGCCTCAAAGATCCAGAAACCCTCCACACTGAGAGCCAAACCCTGAGTTTTCCAACAGATCAGATGAAGCTCCAAGGTTTTCAGATAAACTTTGTAAAAGCTCCGTTTACATAGTTTAATAAGATGAACCGAGATCAAGGTAATGACACACTGTGCATTTATCTGCATAAATGTAATTTTACTATTTATATTTAAAAAAAAAACATTGTTTTTCTGACTTTACGTGGAAAGTCAGAAAAACTTGTCACTTTTAACCAACAATCCACTCATTTCTTCTGCTTGTCATGGTCAGGCAGAGGAAACGGGTCCAGGAGGAAAACCTAAATATCCTTCTCCCCCAGCAACGCTCTCCACCTCTTCCCAAGGTGTTTCCAGGCCAGAAAGGAGATATAATCCCTCCAGCAAGTTCTGGGTCTGGCCCGGGCTCTCCTTCCAGTGGAACACGCCCGGTGCACCCGTTCTTAATAAAAACAGACAAACCAGCTCAGCTGAAGTCAGCGTTAGGTGTCATGAAATAAAATCTCACTTTCAATCATAATCTGTCACCATTAGAGGTAGAGTCCATAAAAAATATGAACAAATAAATATATGAACAGTGCAACTATGTTCAGCCTATTGAACTAAAAGTGGGGTAGAACTCAATACTTGACGCAGCAAAAATAAGCCCAAAACTATAATAATTTATCATTTGTGCTACATATGTAGTCTGAGCAACTGTGTACCACTTCATCTGCTTTTGCCTTAAGCGTTTTATGTGTTTACATAAATTATTCAAAGATTTAATCACAGGCAAACAGTGCATGATCAAGAAACGTGAGCAACTCAGAGCATTTAAAAATGACCACGGGGGACAACATACCCGCTGAGCGTGAGGGTTCTCTGGCTCCTGCCATCCACCGCTGGCTGTGATAAACAAAACACAGCAATACATCAGTCTCAAGACAGTAATTAGCCCAACACGACCTCAAAAAACATATGAAGAAACAAGCCTATAAACAGTTTAATTCAAGTTGTTTATAGGGATTTAAAGTTCATATATGATCTCATGAACACATCAACACCTACCAACTGATTTGTCAGCCATGCCGACATCCCTCGAGGTCCAGCGACAGAAACCACAGGCCATATAGTAGGCTTTCTTCATGGTTGTCTTGGTGGGATCATCAGGTAACGGAGCTGGGATGTTATTGGCTCGAGTCGACAGTGTGTGCATGCAGCAGGGGCAGTCGAAACAATTTGCACACCTACAACAGGGCCCAGAGACAAAGAGATTATTTTAAATCGAAATCAGCGGCACTGCAAATAAATAGAATAGATATTCAGCTTTGTGTGGAAATGAAGTGCCTGTCTCACCTGTTCTTCTTAAGCTTGGCCTCTGCAGATGGCATGTTCTCCAAGCAGCTCGGACAGTAATGAGAGTCCACCTGGCAATAATTAAAAGTAACATTTTTTTCCCTGAGCTTTAATGGCCTACTCCTTTAATTTGTATAAAACACAAAGAATAAAATCATTAATTTATTTTCACTAAGTGGAAAGGTTGCTGTTACTAAACTGCTGGTTAAAAAAGAAATAATTTTGCAATTCAGAATCGCTCATTTCTCTGGGTGTGGTATGCCTTTGGCTTGTTAAACACACTTCCTAGTGTGTGAGACATTAGCTGAGGAGGACCAGCGTTATAACGAATATTTCTGTTTAGTAAACATGCTACTAAAATTTATAAACGAGTTATCGTTTGCCAACAAGCCTAACATATAGCATTAGCAGTTTAGCTCCTTGACTCTTAGCTAACGTTAACTACAGCAGAAGTTGCGTTTGAACGTCCAATGAAATTAGAGCACTGGCACCAATCCCGTTGACTGACAAGGGCCTTAGCCAATCAGTGTGTGAGCTGATCAAACAAGTCCCGCCTTTCTACCAGAAAGACAGGCAGTTTGGCTAACAACAAAATAGCTAACCACTGAAGGAAAAAAAAAATGTTAACGTACCTCGTGAGACACACATTCTAACGATCGGAGCTCGCTACAGTAGCGACAGAAATACAGCTGAGACAGGGAGGCTCTAATCCTTTTCTCCCCTCGAGCCAGGTAGACAACTCTGTCTGGCTGCAGAAGAGACGCCATCTCCTCCAGCCGAGCTTACTGCTGAGGATGTCACCGGTTGTCGGACGTCAAACTTCTCACTATGGACCTCATGTGGCGGATGTTGAAATCGCCACCCCCAGCTTGTGTAATTCATATTTTTATTTACTCCAAAACAAGCTGTGAGCATCCCAAAAATAAATTAATAAATAATCGAATTTAATTTAGTGAACCTTTAAAAACAAAAGTCATCCCACGGTTCCATACTTGATCTCTCATAAAAAGCAACAAGTGAATGATACTGGATCACATTAGCAAAGTTCACTTTTTTGTGTCATCCATGTTTCTTTAATGTATCATACATACATACATACATGCGTTGTTTTTTTTTTTACTGAATAAACTCAATCTATTAAACAGCTTAGTTAATTATTTTTCAGAATAATCTCGCTCTATAAGAACACTTTCTTTAATTCATTTATTTAAATATAGCAGCCAAAACCTTGAGGAAAAAAAAAGTGTTATTGGTACTGTGCAGTTTGGTACATGGCAGGGGTGTCCAGACTTTTTCAGCATGCGAGCTCCTTTTAAAATGACCAAGTCAAAGTGATCTACCTGCTAAGGACCCGTTTACACTGGAACAATCTCTGGAAACTTTAGTGTTTGTTCAATGTTTATTGGGGGTAATAAACAAAAAATGAGCGGGTTTACACGAAAACGCTGTAGTTTCCATGTCAGTCGGGTTACCAGATAAGAAATTATGAACTATAGTACTGTCACTTTAAAATGACAGTATTTAGACCTAAACTGCCATATATGCTGCATAAAGATATTCTAAGATGAAGTGTGTGTTGTGTTTGTTGAACATGTGCACAGAAAAGGAGGCGGTAAATAAGACATCTTAAGTTTATCTGGCAACCCTCTTTATGCATGCAGCATCTGCATGACAGTTATGTCCATACTGGTGAATACACTAACGTCTCTTTGGACCCTGGATTTTATTAGTTTTGCTCCTACATGCTAAAAAAAGGGCGAGTAGCACAAAAATGCTCTGCTCGCTGCCATTTATTATAACTGTTGTTAGTGCAGAAAATCTATGGACTGCAGCTGCTTGGAGATGATGTGCGACTTCACTTACGGAGCATTTCACACCTCTGTGGGGGGTTCCCGATTCAGAAACATTTGGTTTCAGAGAGAATTAGGGCTGTTGTCGTGGAAATGAATGGCCGAACGTTTCACGTCATGTAAACGGGACCTCAGACTGGCTGCCCTGTATGTAAGAGACAAATTTCATAGATGTATGATTTTTTAAAATACCATGATGGGTAGATCGTGAACGACGTATTGGGCACCCCTGGTATGATTCATCACCCAACGCTGACCTGGCCCGCAAATTAAACACATTATTATGGACCGACCGGGCCCTAATCCGTGTCAGGTAGGGTCGGGCTCCGGGTTCGGGTTAGAAATGACAGCTCAAATGGCGACTACTTCCACTGCAGCTCCTCCTATGTTCAGGGAGGGGTGGGGGTAGGTGTGTTTGCTCCTTCTGAAATCCACAATCATCTCCTTCATCTTCTTTACTTTGATGTGAAGGTTGTTCTTCCTGCACCAGCTCTCCAGGTGTTCCACCTCCTGCCTGTAGCCAGACTCAACGTTGTGATGCATCCAACCACTGCTGTATTGTCTGCAAACTTTACAGTATGACAGTCTGGATGTGTAGGTGTGCAGTCATATGGGAGCAGAGTGAACATGAGGGGGCTCAACACACAGACCTGAGGGGAGCCAGTGCTGAGGGTTATGGTGGAGGAGGAGAAGTTGTGGATCCTCACAGACTGCGGTCTGTTGGTTCAGAAGTCCAGGACCCAGTTGCTTAGGGAGGGGCTTAGTCCTAGTGTGAGTAGTTTGACCATGGGGTCTGGGGGATCATGGTGTTGAAGGTGGATGTGAAGTCCACAAAAAGCATACAAACATAGGAGTCCTTCTGCTCCAGGTGGGTGAGAGCAATGTGGACCACAGAGGAGATGGAGTCCTCTGTTGATCCATTCTTGCAATATGCATACTGGTGAGTGTCCTCGTTAATGTCAATGGTAGCGTTGATGTGGGCCATGACCAGTCTTTCGAAGCATTTACCGACTATTGGGGTGAGGGCTACTGGCTGATAGTCATTCAGACCAGTCACTGCAGAGATCTTAGGAACTGGGATGATGACAGCAGTCTTTCATGTAGGTGGGAACATTTGTCAGGGTGAGGGAGGTGTTAAAGATATTGGCCAGCACCTCGCATAGCTTATCAGCACAGTATTTTAGCACCCTCCCAGGAATGTTGTCTGGGCCATTTGCTTTCCTGAAGGTCGTGCTGAGAAGCTCCTCTTCTGGTGGTGAGTTGAGTCTGGTGCTGGGTGGTCTATTTTGGTCTTCAACGTGGGCATAGAACCTGTTAAGATCATCAGGCAGCGCTGGGTCCCTAGGACATTGTGCAACCTTGCTTTTATAGTCTGTTCAAGTTCAAGTAGGTTTATTGTTGTTCTTACTTATGTGGTACATGATGTGGGACGAAATTATGTACACAGGGTCCCAGTTACACAGCAATGGCAAAAATATAAAGTCAAGTCACATTTATTTATATAGCACATTTAAAACAGTAACTGTAAAAAGAAACAGTATATAAGGATCTAAGATTATACACTAAGATATACGCTACACGAATGCCAAACAATACGCTAAAAGACCTAAGATATACTCTAAACACTAATAATGCAAAACAATTGAATGAAAATAGCATCTCGCACAGTGATTGCTGGATATGGGCACCGGCGACCCCCGTGACCCAAAATGGAAGAAGCGGGTAAAAGATAATGGATGGATGGATGGATGGATGGAAATAATCATCAGCATGAGATCATAGACATGGATAATCAGCAGCATAGATAAGTCGCACATCACCAATTCAAGTAGCATTACAGTGATTTTTTCCCCTCTTGTTTGTCACAGTGAATGTCCTGGTTAGGGATTTCTGAGTCTACCAGCTTCAGGGCAAAAGTTGTTATGCACTTAATGCCCCTCCACGTGCTCCGTGGGTCCTGTGAGGCGAAATGTCCCTGGATCTTCTGTGCATATGTTGCTTTGGCCCTTTTAATACCAGCAGCCAACTTTTCTTTGCCCTCCCTAGTTCCTGTTAGTCACCATACCTGAAGGCAGTATCCCTGGCATTCAGCAGGGCATGGACCTCTGTGTTCAGCCAGGGTTTCTGGTTCAGGTAGCACTTCACAGTCCTGGTGGTGGTGACATCATCAACACACTTGCTGATGTATCAGAGGAAAGCAGATGTGTAATCCTCCAGATCTAGCTCTCCCTCATTTACAGCAGCCTTCCTGAAGATCTGCCAGTCTGTATGTGCAAAACAGTCCTGCAGTACAGAGGACTCCTCCCACAGACCAAAAACATGCATGTTAGGCTGACTGGTTACTGTAAGTTGTCCCTAAGTGTGAGTGAGAGAGGGAATGGTTGTTTGTCTCTATGCATCTCTGTGATGGACTGGAGACTTGTCCAGGGTGTCCCTTGCCCCTCGCACAGTGATTGCTGGACATGGGCACCGGCGACCCCCGTAATCCAGAATGGAATAAGCGGGTAAAAGATAATGGGCGGTGGATGGATGGATGTATATGTACACACACACATACACACACAGACACTTTGGTGTATTGCTCCATTTTTGGCTTTTTGCGTACTTTTTAGCTATTTCTTGTTCATTTGAACTTTCAGCTAATGTTTTTCAAATTTTATCTTTTAGTTGGTGTTTTGCTCATTGAGCTTCTGCCCTGCATTGATTTTTTTTATTTTATTTTGTTTTTCACATAATTATTTATTTAAAACAAGTCATTTAATAGCCTAGAATCTTTATCCCCGGTTGACTTCTGTAGAGAAATGGCGCTAAATAAACTGAACAGAGACCAACTGGTATGTTTTTCTTCTACTAGTCTGCACAGGTGTGTTTTTTTTTTAATTTTTTATTACATAACTTTATCAACTTTACAAACAAGTGTCTGCCAGGAGTATATTTACAGGTACAAAAGTAATAGTATACAAGTATAAAAAAGAACAATATAATTATAAAATGGTACAAAAGGTTAAAAAAAAGTCTAAAAAGATACAAAATAATCTATTTACAGGTTATAGGTAAATTCACATTAAGTTTTTCCAGACCTGAGATGGTTTTCATTGCCTTTTTGTTTTCAAGTCCTTTAATAGTGGTGCTGTAAGTTATGCTTGGCTTGGAGTTTGAACACTTTTTTCTTGTGAATGTGAAATTTTCCCAGGAGAAATAGAAGTTGGGTGAAGTAGATCAGGTCTTTATCCATATCCTTATCGTTGAAGCATAATATAACGTCTTTCTCTCTAAGTTGAATTATTTGTCCATTTTTCTGTCGTATGAGTTGTACATCTGTCCAGAATGCCTTTGTATGATTACATTGATAAAATAAATGAGATTGTTTCCATGTGTAGTTCACAAAATGTTCAAGAATAGTCAATATCAAGTTTAAATCTTTCCAGTGTTAGTTTTTTTTAACAGGGTATACATTATGATTTGCACAGGTGTGTTCTCTCATTTATTATCCATAGCTGTCTACGTCACCAGACAGGCTCCTCCCCCTGGGTTCCTCTCGAGGGAGAAGCTACACATTACAAGCACATCTTCCACAGTCAGAGAGCGGTGTTGGTGATGGGTCAGGACGGCGCCATGTGGACCCTTTTCCCGCTGCTGCTGCTCGCCATACCTCGGCCCTGCGCCGGAGCAGCCCTCACACAGGTACCTGCTGATGGAAAACACGACATCTGAAGACAAGAACCGAAAATAAGCTGCCTAAATCTGACGTCATCTTAATTGTCTTTAATTACCGCACGTCTGCGCGTTGTGGCGCACTTCCAATTATTTAGTAAAAAGCAGGAGAAACTATTAAATGTGCAAATGGAATACCTAAATATTATAAACACTGGTTAAATTAATTGCGCAGAGTCACTGTTTATAATATTTTAAATAAATCTGCACTTTTTGTTCATATTTGGAATCTGGTGAGAATATTGTTTACTTGTTTACTCTGCCAGGCTGTGGTAAATAGTTAACCCACAGTTAGGGTTACTCTTTGTTCCCTTCAGCCTGTACAGGCCCCATGTAAACAAACAATATATATATATATAATTATCAGCTGCAACATCTAGACCTCTCAATAACTGGAGATAAGTGGTTCTGTTTCTGGTTTGTTTCGTTTAAGAGCAAAGTTTTTATTGACAAGAAATTGAGCTGTTTTTGTTGTTGTCAAATTTGAAGTGGGGGCAGTCAGACATGCTGAACCATAAAGAAACAGGAGTAAGTTGAGCTTAAGTTAACAAGCCTCTGATATTTGCTCTGAAGACAGAACAGTCAATAGAGTTCAGGTTGTTTATTTGGGGTTTTCGTTAATTAACAAAAAACTGGTTTGAGACGGTTCAACTTCAGTTGTGAGAAGGTCAGATGTTTCAGGCTCATGGGCACAATTTATACACTTTTTTTTTGTAATCAAGGACAGCAAGCTTTCTGTTTCTCACAGTTTTTAGGCTCAGAAAACAAGTCTGTTATTTGTTAATGCTGCTCAGTGATACGGTGCGATTGGTGATAAGATGCATCTCTGTACTTTACCTCCCCAGTCTCTGGGATTCTTCCAGAAAATATTTAGCAAAGCTTGTCTGACAGACTTCTACAAGCTTGATGTGACACTCGAGGTGTGGAAATGGCTCCATGCGTTTTTATATTTTTATCATTGTGTTCACACATTTTTAAAAAGTGTTGTTTGTTGAATAGGACTGCATTAAGACATCTTGTTGTCTGATACTCGGATATATTCATCATAAGTTTTTACCGACTTAAGGTTAAGACTCGTGGAATACTGATACATAAATGTCTAAAGTTGTCCACAAATCAGACAAATGCCCTTCAAAAACTCCTAATGGAAATTTTATGCAAGCATTGTATACAACATTAATTTAAAAGTGGGTCCCAGTCTAGGATATTTAAAGGTTTTGGACGTTTGCTTTAACCTGGTTTGTCCCCCCCCCCAGCTGTGTGACTCATCCACTCCTGGCACAATCCACAAATACCACGCAAAGACTCTGAACGGGAGTCACACCGTGAACTTCACCGACTACGTTGGAAAGTGTCTCCTCTTTGTCAACGTTGCTACGTACTGAGGACTGACCTTTCAGTACGTGGGTAAGGAACTACAGTCGGCTCTTTCGTGTTGCCGTACGTCTTCTCTAGTGCTAACGTTTCCTCTTCTCGTAGAACTGAATGCACTGCACGAAGAGTTCAGACGTCACGGCTTCACTGTCCTCGGCTTTCCCTGCAACCAGTTTGGCAAACAGGAACCGGGGCAGAGGCATGAAATCCTGCCAGCATTGAAGTAAGAACCCTTTACCTTCCAGCACGGGTCAACCTCAAGTCAGCCACAAACAGAAACGTTGTTTCAAAAGAACTCAAGGCTACACCAACGCTATCAGGTGACGGTCTTGTTTTCCTAAATCTCGGCTCCTGTTGGCGTCACAGCCCTCTCTGGTAAGTATCTCCAGATCTGGCTGCAGAGAGCTGTGACATTTGGTGTCCCCTGTCAATCAACAGAGCTTCATTTAATTAAAGAATTTTTGACAGGACAGTACGTCCATTGTTGTGGACATTTTATCTTCAGCTCCCATCAGTTAATGAAAACCCAGAGCAGAGACTTTACAATAGCATCCTGCGGTGTTGTTGAGCTCCAGTCGAGGGCCGCAGCCAAACTAAATCCTCTGAGGTGCCTCCACTGATGAGATCCTCTCTCTGAACCTCAGGCACGTCAGACCAGGCAACGGCTTCGTTCCAAACTTCCTGCTGTTTGAGAAAGGAGATGTGAACGGAGAAGCTGAGCAAGAAGTTTTCACATTCCTTAAAGTATGTAAAGCTGTGTGATTTACTTAAAGTGATAGTTCAGATGTTTTTTAAGTGGGGGTTCTATGGAAAGTATATAAGTAGTTGGTTTCTTACCTTTTACAGAACTTGTCTCCGAATGATCTAGGATTTATTTCAGACCAGACTTAACCGTGTGTCAGAAGCAAGTCGGAAAACCACTAACATTTGCTAATTGTGTGCTCAGTAACCAGGCTAACTACCGTTAGCTAAACATGACTAGCTATACACTTTATGGTAGCAACATGTTCACCGACAGTGGCTGGACTGGATTACTGGGATACAGTTTATTCCTGCGCGAGTCAGCCATGATGGATTTTAAGGTCATGGTTGGTCAGGAATCTCAAACTTTGACCTGTTTTTTTTTTTGGGTGTGGTATTGCTGTTAACTTTTTATTAATTTTTTTTTACTTGAAATTCAGAAATTCTGATTTCAAAGTACAAATGATACAGTTTGACTCTGACCACACTGACCTGAGAGACCACACCCATCCTGCGATCCTTCGTGCAGCTACTCAAAATACATCAAAGTCTAATTTACGAGTCTTTAAACCATCCGTTTCGAACAAATGTTTAGATATTCCTGCTGGAGGTGCTACAGCTAGCTGCTGCTGTCACTTTGTGTGCGAGTAAACGGATTTTATGGAAATCATGTAATGCAAAACTGCAGCCTAAAGGTTTATAAAATGAGACTTGTTCCAGATGACTGCATGCGTGGCTGTGGCCCCACTCAGACCAGCCATGAGCTCATCAGTCTGGTCAGAAATAAATTCTAGTTCTTCAAACTGATGCTGTTTAGAGAGACCTGCAACAGGTAAGATACTGGTTTGAACCTCAGTCCAAATAAAGCTGAACTCTTGTCCTTCATTCCAGCGGAGCATCTAAGTTTACATGTAAGGGCATATTCAGGAAACTAAAGATTAATTTCAGACGTTTCATATCAAACATCACAACATATTTGTATTGACGGGTTTAAACGGCCACACCAAACGTCAGCTGCATATTGAAACGTTTCCTGCGCTGGAAGTCATTCCTGTGTTAAGTCTGTGCTTTGTGCCGTGCAGAACTCGTGCCCTCCGGTGGGGGCCGACTTCGGCGTCGTTAACGGCAGGTTGTTCTGGGAGCCTCTCGCGATCAGCGACATCAAGTGGAACTTTGAGAAGTTTCTGGTGGGACCAGACGGGAAGCCGGTGATGAGGTGGCACCCGCGCGTAAACGTGTCTGAAGTCCGAGCCGACATTCGCAGATACCTTCTTCAACTCTACACCCAGAATGTCTTTAATTAAATGTGATCATTATTATTATTATTATTGTCTAACTGTGATACGTGTACTTTAGAAGTAATGTGGCAGTTTCTGACACATGAAGATGGCATGTTACATGAAGAGGGGGCTTGAAAACAGGAACTCTGTGGTGCCTCCTCGGAGTCTGGGGTTCAGGCGAGCCTTTCAGTGCATTCTGGTTTGTCCTGCAGTCCTGCAGCACCATGTCATCTTCTCATCCCAGAACCTGTTGAACATTACAGTAGAACTTTTTTACTTTGAATAAATCATGAGGAAAGCTGCTCTGGTGTGAAGCCTTGTCTCTAAAATTGTTCATGTTGATGCATAAGAGCAAAAATGCTTTTGTCCTAAGAGTGTAGACATAAACTCAAGTATTTATGGTTTAAGAAGTTCAGATTAGATGAAGGTAAGGTTCTTAAAGACATAAGATGATGGTTGATGGTCATTAAAGTATAAAGTTACTGTAATCTACGGGGGACACCCTGGACAGGTCTCCAGTCCATCACAGGGACACAAAGACAAACGAGACGAACAACTATTCACTCTCACTCACACCTAGGGACAATTTAGTTACCAATCAGCCTAACATGCATGTTTTTGGTCTGTAGGAGGAAACCAGAGTGCCTGGAGAAATTTGTCTAATTTCCTTAATTTTTAAAATTGAATTAGTTTTTATTTAATATTATTTCCATCTTCAAGTGATTCTCAACCTGCCATTTATCTGTTCTTCCTTCCCGTTCCTCTCAAACCCAGCCGGTCGAAGCAGATGGCCACTTGTACTGAGCCTGGTTCTGCTAAAGGTTTCTTCCTCATGGTTTTTCCTTTCCACCGTCGCCTTCATGCTTGCTCGAGTCTGCGATGAAGTTAAATTTAAAGCAGTCTGCTCCTCAGATAAATAGTGTTAACTTACTTTATGTACAGGTCCTTCTCAAATAATTAGCATATTTTGATAAAGGTCATTATTTTCCATAATGTAATGATAAAAATTAAACTTTCATATATTTCAGATTCATTGCACACCAACTGAAATATTTCAGGTCTTTAATTGTTTTAATACTGATGATTATGGCATACAGCTCATGAAAACACAAAATGCCTGTCCCAAAAATTAGCATATTTCATCCCACCAATGAAAGACAAGTGTTTTTAATACAAAAAACGCCAACCTTCAAATAACCATGTTCAGTTATGCACTCAATACTTGGTCGGGAATCCTTTTGCATGAATGACTGCTTCAATGCTGCGTGGCATGGAGACAATCAGCCTGTGGCACTGCTGAGGTGTTATGGAGGCCCAGGATGCTTCGATAGCGGCCTTAAGCTCATCCAGAGTGTTGGGTCTTGCATCTCTCAACTTTCTCTTCACAATATCCCACAGGTTCTCTATGGGGTTCAGGTCAGGAGAGTTGGCAGGCCAATTGAGCACAGTAATACCATGGTCAGTAAACCATTTACCAGTGGTTTTGGCACTGTGAGCAGGTGCCAGGTCGTGCTGAAAAATGAAATCTCCATAAAGCTTTTCAGCAGATGGAAGCATGAAGTGCTCCAGAATCTCCTGATAGCTAGCTGCATTGACCCTGCGCTTGATAAAACACAGTGGCCCAACACCAGCAGCTGACATGACACCCCAGACCATCACTGACTGTGGGTGCTTCACACTGGACTTCTGGCATTTCCTTCTCCCCAGTCTTCCTCCAGACTCTGGCACCTTGATTTCCGAATGACATGCAAAATTTGCTTTCGTCCGAAAAAAGTACTTTGGACCACTGAGCAACAGTCCAGTGCTGCTTCTCTGTAGCCCAGGTCAGGCGCTTCTGCCTCTGTTTCTGGTCCAAAAGTGGCTTGACCTGGGGAATGCGGCACCTGTAGCCCATTTCCTGCACACGCCTGTGCACGGTGGCTCTGGATGTTTCTAGTCCAGACTCAGTCCACTGCTTCTGCAGGTCCCCCAAGGTCTGGAATCGACCCTTCTCCACAATCCTCCTCAGGGTCCGGTCACCTCTTCTCGTTGTGCAGCGTTTTCTGCCACACTTTTCCCTTCCCACAGACTTCCCACTGAGGTGCCTTGATACAGCACTCTGGGAACAGCCTATTTGTTCAGCAATTTCTTTCTGTGTCTTACCCTCTTGCTTGAGGGTGTCAATGATGGCCTTCTGGACAGCAGTCAGGTCGGCAGTCTTACCCATGATTGCGGTTTTGAGTAATGAACAAGGCTGGGCGTTTTTAAAAGCCTCAGGAATCTTTTGCAGGTGTTTAGAGTTACGTCGTTGATTCAGATGGTTAGGTTAATAGCTTGTTTAGAGAACCTTTTCATGATATGCTAATTTTTTGGGACAGGCATTTTGGGTTTTCATGAGCTGTATGCCATAATCATCAGTATTAAAACAATTAAAGACCTGAAATATTTCAGATGGTGTGCAATGAATCTGAAATATATGAAAGTTTAATTTTTATCATTACATTATGGAAATGAATGACCTTTATCACAATATGCTAATTTTTTGAGAAGGACCTATATATGAATGTTTCTGTTCAGTGCCCTGAGATGACTTCTGTTGTGACTTGGCGCTATATAAATAAATTGAAATTTTGTTTACGAAGAAAACATTAATGCAGACGCAATTCCAACCTGCATCGAATAAATGGGAACATTGTTGGACATTTAGAATAAATTTATTAAGCCAGTCAAATACAAAAAGTCATACATGTGCTTTTTGCCTACAGCAAAACGAATCAAAAGGCTTTAAACCAGGAAAATACAACTGCCAGAAATTACAGCATACCTTTCAAAAGTGCAACTCTGCTCATGTGTCATCTCAGCCCTCACCAATCAGGATTTTTAACCCATTTTTCTAAATCATTAAATAAAAACTGAGCAATTTTCAAAAGTCCTATTCACACTTTTTGAAGCCCTTCGTCTATTTGAAATACAGCAACTTAAAACGGGTGTTGGTTAAAAACAGGCGAGTCTTTGTTAGATTGGATTTTTTTTAGATCTGATGCTGCAGCGTTTTGCAGCCAGACGTTCCAGTAGAGGTTTCCCTCTAGAGGAGCAGCGGCTGCAACAACACGATCAGTAAGTTTAACTCTAGAAACTTCTGATACATCGGTGCTGGGACCTCTGAATGTTGTAAATGGTCAACAGGATGCGGTAAGATGAACGTAAATATCGGAACGAGTGGTCAAATCAAGCAGAAATGTATGAGATTAGGTCCATCGTCATGGGGGAAAGAAAAGGCTGCATGTGCTGTGCATTGTGTCTGATACAAACATACAATGTCAAGAGCTACAATATATCGGGATTACACTAACAACATAGAAAGAACAGCATTACTGAAGACAATGATTTACACGCAAAACAGCAGGTTATAAATAAATTATTAGCAATCACAATCATGTTTTTTTGGTATGATACTATCAAAATTCATGTCCCCAGGTTTTTGTATTTCAACAACCACTTTTGAACAGTTACACATATTAGACAGCTCTATTACATCAATGGGACTGTAGCAATCCTCATAAATCAACGTTCACATTGTTCAGCTCTACGCTTCAGTGTACCTATATAACCACCCGTTGCTGGAATGAGTGTGTTGTCCTACTCGTGTTGGGGAATGGCTTTCTGTAACCTTACAAGTAAAGTTAAGTATTAAAGTTGGTGTATACTTGCAGAGACAATTACATGGGTATATTTTATGGAACAAGAAAAAGAAAAAAGTTAATTATTCCAACCTATTTAACAAATGACCAGAGTTCCTGATAATAAAAAAAATAACTGTAGCGAAGTGTTTCACAAATAGCCTTATAAAACGCAAGTATAAACAACAATACAATAGGATATCTACAGTTCAGTAGGAAAATTATATCTCAGTCACACCTTGCCAACTTAAAAACAATTTCATGCTACTACCCAGACTCCATTAGGTAGGTAGGGTGGGGGTGGGGGGGTGATGCTTTAGTGCTTTCCAGGGTCTATGTTCTGTCTCTCCCTTTTCCCAAACCCTGTTGCTGTTGCTGCTGCTGACGGATCTAAGGAAGCACAAGGAGGCACCAAACTGCATTATCTTCATTTACAAACTAAACATTTTGTGAACATTTGGGGATAAAAAGAACAAAGCTGTAATTGTGAGAAATACACAACGTTTTAGTGTTTAAAAGAAAGAAAAGGTGAGCAGTAAGTGATCGTGTCATTGTCTGGCTGCACCTTACCTGCGTTCTCTGGTGGTGGTCTTGAACTTTCTCCCACTGCTGCTCTGGTTCCTCGCGGTTGAGGGAATGACATCTGCCAAGGAAAACCCTGATCAAAGAGAAGGCACAGTTTATTAAAGAAATACCGGAGTATTTGCAGCAGCCATTAGATCTTTGCTGTAACCAAACAGTAATGACCAAGCACAGGCCGGTTGCTTCTGTCCCAACAAGGAAAAGATGGAGGAATGAAATCTCCAGAGGCAGAGGAGGTTTCACAGCACTCTTACCGGGTTCACAGGCTGGAAGTCTCGAGCAGGGGGCGGTGCTGCTGCTGCCGCAGTGGCGCCTGCTGCGTTGGGCATCCGGGGAGGTAGGTGTACGGGCCAGCCTTCCAGGCCCTGAGTTCCCACCTGCACAAAGGGACCACAGTAGGGGGGGCTCAGCGGGCCGTTCACTGAGCCTGACGTGGGGTCTGAAGTACGTCTTTCCTGCTGCTGCCCCTAAGAGGTACCACAAGTACACACGTGATCCCCAATCAGTGCACGGCTGTGGTTGAGTCACGGCATGGGCCACTGCAGACCCTCAACTCTGCTGCCTCCTGAGGAGGAGTGTGAAAACTCCACCTGCTAATCCTCAGACTGCTGGCTGAGGGGTGCACCGTGGAGCAAGTTTAACACAAAGAGCCTCCCTCTGTGCTGGCGGACTAACTACACCTAAGCCTCCACTCAGAAGTACTACAGTAGTGAGAACTCGTTTAAAGTCTGGCACTCTTTTGCATTATTTGATGATGCTTCTGCACAAACACACAGATCTCCTCCAAACTTTACTGATAAGAACGGCACGAACACAGAGATTTATTGCACTTGAAGCTTACAGGAATTTAAATCCCTGCTGCTACATTTTAAATGGGAGTAATGTTGCAGAAAATGTTTAGTCGTGTAAATAATGCTTTCATAGTTTTACAGCTTGGTGTGACAGCTGCACACAAAGTTCGCCCAGGCTTTGACATTGTCCCATTAAAACATCTAAACACTTCAACCAGGTCGTCTCAGTCCATAGGCTTTCTGGAGTGAAACTCTACTCTGAACTATGTTCTACCACTAGGGGGCGCAAATCTACCATATTCTCTTGCTTCTGAGCTTTACAACCCAAAGGCTTAAAGAATGCCTCATTTCTGACTAAATGACCCAACTTTTCTTGACCTTACATGGTCTGACGCATCACTGTTTGGACCATTTTAATCTACGTGTGTTCTCGTCAGACTGAGGCCTGAGCTGCAGCCAGTACCTGTTTATGATGCTGCATCTGCAGTCGCTCCAGCTTACACCTCTCGGTTCGTTCTCTCTGACACTCGTTCTGCGCCTGATGAAGCTGAACCAGAAAAACAAGAAAAGAACAGCTGTGTAGTTTTGTACCGATACAGAACCTTAAACTGTACTAATCATGTAAAATGTGAAAGTACCTGATTTGTTAAATTAGTAATCTGACCCTGGAGTCGCTCAACTTGCCGCCTCAAGTCTTCTTTCTCCTCATTCATTCGCTCCCTGTCACTCCGTTCTTTCCTGAAGTCCTCTTCAAAGATTTTCACCTGCAGCAACAAACAGTTATAAAACCAGTCTAATCAAACCTGCACGGTGCGCACGTTCTGTCCTGTGTCTTGCCTGTTCTTTTAAAACAGCGATTTGTGTGAGAAGTTCCTGCTTTTTCAGGTTATTAGCTGCGTCTGCAAAGTTCCCCTGACCAGGAGGTTGCTGGGAGGATGAAGGGGCGTGCAGGTTTAAGGCTTCCTCTAAGGCCTAAAGTCAGACAAAGGAAGCAGACAGTAAGTGTCTGAATTTGTTGGTTGTTTTTTGTTGTTGCATCTTCTGACACTCACCCTGTTCAGGCGTTGGATCTCCTTCTCCTGGTACTCTCTCTGTTTGCTGAGGGGTAACAGCTGATCCTGCAGATAACGAATCTTCTGCTTCAGCTCCGTGGTCTCAGAGTTTAAACACTCCTTCTCCCCCTGAAGTCATAAAAATCCAAAACTGTAAACCAAGGCCTCACATTTCAAGGACATCATATTGCCCATCGCCATGATTGTGTGTCACATGATTGTGTACTTTAATTGTCAACTTTAACATTACTCACGTGACTGGCATGGTACGGGATAAAAAGTTATTTTTAAAAAATTCGGACAGTCTCTGCCATTTTGTAGTTTTCTTTGAATAAGCCTACACTGCAATGCAAGTCAAAAGAACTACACTACCAAGAAGCCAACAGTGCTTCCGGCTGCTGCTTTCTGCTGAAATGGAGGGAAAGTTTAGCAACGCAAAGTCGGAGCGAACATCCATCTATGAAGCTCACAGAACTGGCAGGAAAGTCACAAACAGTCCTGAAGCTCAATTATCCACGCGCATCAACCTGGACGGGGCGGTGGGCTTCGTCGCTGCAGGGTAGATCTGCTGAACAGGAACTGAGCTGCTGGTCTGCAGAACTGGTGAGTAAAATTTTGCAGTACTGTACAGTACATATATGCATGGGCGTCAGAAGCAGCTGTAAAGTGGGGAGGATGCTGTGTGTGTGTGTGCGCATGTACCAGTGTGCAAAAAATTGTACACTACAAAAAAGCAACATTTCATCTAGATGTCCTTACTTTAATTCCATTTAAAGCATGTTTCTCACCACGTTTGTGTAAATTCAGCTGTTTTAAAGACCATTTTAACTTTAATGCACTTTAATACAGAGCGTCAGATCTGCACTATTTGTGTTAATAAAGAAATAAAAAAGTCACCACTGGACTTTTTTACTTGTGTTCAACACTACTTATCTAAAGGATGTTTCTCGTGAAGCTTGAGGACAATAAGGTGTGGGGTTTTAAAGATATTTCAACTTTAATGCACCTGAACACACAGCATCTCTTACACCTGCAGCGTCTCACAGCGTCACAGTTACTGCTAAGCTAACATGCTACAGACGTAGCACTGCACTTCTCTCAAACATCCTCCTAACCATGTATATATGTTTATGATCAACCCCCCTGGTCAACAACTGCCCGCACTAAGCTCGCTAAACTGGCGAGCGAGCAACACAGGGTTGTCTCCATCTCCTCCACCTGTGCGCGTTTTTTGAAGACGGACCAGAAACACTGCAGGTTGGAGGAGGTAACCAGGAAAACCTGGAGCGGATTTTTAGTGGCTTGAATATTCTCCTTTTAATCAAGTGGAATGGATTTGTTCACGAAGAAAGAGAAACTGCGCCGCCTGAACTAATGTTTTATAGTAAAAGTGGGGGGGTCCAAGTGAACGTTTTTTTAATGTGGGGGGCGGACTTGTCCCCTAGGTTGCGACGCTTATGCATATATGTATGTTGTTAAAATGGCGTAGGTTTAAGAGCATAGAACATTGTAATAGTGTGGGATGGGTTTATAAAGCCTTAAAATATATAAATACTAAAATAAATATAGCGTTCCTACTTTGCGGTTTTTCACCTATCGCGGTGGTGTCTGGAACGCAACCCCCCGCGGTCATCGAGGGACTACTGTATAGCCTTTTTTTATCGGCTTAAATCAACTCCAACAGTGACTCAGTTGTAGATGTACAAATCCCACAGTTTAATCACAGTGGAACATAGTAAACTTCTTTAAAGTTTTGTTTACAATGTTTAGAAAAAACTAAAACCGTGGAAAAAGGACCATGTTTACCACTGAAGCGTCCGCACTTTAAACAACAGACTGTACACGTCTGTGAACTGAGGAGAGAAGATGCTGGAGGTTTTGGAGGGAATGTTGTTCCATTCTGGTCTGATGGAGGATTCTAGATGTTCAACAGTTTCTGGTTGTTTGTTGGATCTTCTGTTTCGCAGTGCTTCAAATGTTTTCTCTTGGTGACAGGTCTAGACTGCAGGCAGGCAAAGACTCTGTTTCGTGCTTACATGTGGCTTCTTTGCATGACAGAGTTTTTACCGTCCTGGTCCTGCAGGGCTACTTTCCTGCATGTTTTACATGTCTCTCTGCATCGACACACATGATCTGAATGAACGAGTGGTTAGTCTTTAGAACTTGAAGACCTGATGAAACAAGTAAAACTGTATTTTCCGCCGTACCCGTCGCTCTGCCCTATAAGTCGCATCAGTCCAAATATGTCTGAAAAAGTGAAAAAAATCCTTTAATATGTCGCTTCGCCGTATACGTCACATCGATTATGCGTCACCGCTGACGCATCACGTTTGTTACGCATCACTGCTGACAACCCGAAAATGTGGGCCGAACCTGGAAATATGGGCTGGTGTGCCAAAAATCAATGGGCTGCCAAATGGTGGCCGCGGGAGCGTGCAGGGGAGAACTTTAACAAGAATTTAACAAGATTAACACTTAAAAACAATTATTTGTTTGCTCAAAATTATAGTGAGGGTGTGTCTCAGTTTACCTTATGCTTAATAAATGCACTTTGACAGTCAAATCATCCGTATTTAAAAACACGATTCGCAGAAGCGGCAGGCACGCACAGCGGGATGAGCCTCCGCAATTATTTGAATTTTAACAAGATAAACATCTAAAACAATTATTTGTTTGCTCGAAATTATAGCAAAGGTGTGTGTCAGTTGAACTTTTACTTAATAAATGCACTTTAATGGTCAAATTAGCTGCATTTCACCGGGGCAGTTGACTTGCTCCAAGCAGCGAGCAGAACGAAGGTGGGGGGACCGATTGAGTCATTAAAAGCTGGTGAAGATCCTCTGTCACCCAGGACATGGTAAATTCAAAAAAGTTCAAGACAAAAAACAAAGTATAAAGTAAAGTATAATAAATAAAGTCCAGTTATTTTTGTATTGAACTTTTTTGAATTTGTCATTATAGCCACGTTTACCTATTACATGAGACAACGGCATGCCATACTGCTACTACTCTTCTGCCATCTAGTGGCTAAAAATGGTACTGTTCAATTTTTTTTTCCTTAGAATGAATGAAAACCATCATATCTCAGCCAAAAATTGATTTATAAATATGGGAAAAAAAATCCATAATACGTCGCTTCGGCCTATAAGTCGCAGGGCATGCAAATTATACATCCCCCCCC
>NC_056501.1:27810247-27855572 GCF_014905685.2 Nematolebias whitei | reverse complement strand
AACACACCCCATAGGCGCCTATAAGTCGCAGGGCATGCAAATTATACATCCCCCCCCCCCCCCCCCCCCCCCCCAAAAAAAAAAACCCGACTTATAGGCCGAAAAATATGGTACGTGCAGGACAGTAGCTCTCAAGGACCAGATTTGGGCACCACTGGTTAACAGATCATGGTTTGTGGAAGCGTTCCAGAGTCCATAAAATAATGTCCAGAACTGAACCAGATCTGTTTTTTATTGTCTCCTGAAGATCACAACCATCTAATATAGATTTCAGTCTGGTCCCTGGACCGGAGATTTCTCCAGGTTCCTAAGATCTTTCGACGATATTATGAACTGAAGATGACGGGATCTTCAAAAGGTTTTCCAATTTTCTATTAATAAACAACCTGAAGTTTCACTAATAGTTTTAGACAGTTTATCAGACTGGTGAACCTCTGCCCATCTTTACTTCTTAAAGATTCAGCCTCTCTAAAATGCTCTTTCTATACCCAGTCCTCTTACTGACCCGTTGCCAATTAATTTAATTAGTTGTAAAATGCCCCTTTAGTTGTTTATTATTCATTACATTTATTTCTGCAGCCTTTTGTTTCCATTGGTCCAATTTTGAGACGTGATGCTGACATAAAATTCAGAACAGTCTTATTTAAATAAATGTTATCTTAGTTTCAGCATTTCTTGGGTTTACTGTATTCCACTGTGAAGAAATATGGGATTTTGAGATTTGAAAATAATTTCATTCCGTTTATGTTTCGATGTTTTTGCACAACATCCTGATATTTTTTCCCCCAGAATTGAGGTTGTACATCAAATGACTACTTTATCTGAGCGTCACTAAAATCATTGGTTCACAAGATATTTTATTAACACACAGAGTTCATGCCAATTTTGTGTCATGCAATGTGTAGCACACAGAGTACATTATTGGTGATGCTCAGCCACTACCACACCAAATTTTAGATCGTCTTGTACATTGCCTGAGTTAAAGCCATCAATAGCTGCGGCAGCCATCTTTAATCAGAATGACTCCTAAAGTTATTCAGTTGTAGACGTACATGCAATTTCGCAAATTTGGGTAAATTTTTTTTTCTTGAGGCGTTAATCTTTCCTCCATCCTCTAATTCTTTAGAATAGTATTTTAGTTTAATCAGACCATATCCACGCAGGAGTTGTGGATCCCCACCTGAACGTTTTCAATTTTGGACTTGGCCAGCAGCAGCTTCTTGTCGTAGTCGCGCTGCCTCTGCTCTCGCTCGGCCTCCAGCTCCAGCACGGTTTTCTGGGACTCGGCCAGTCGCTGCCTGAGGTCTGTGATCTAAAAACACGTGAAAACATCTGGCTGAGGAGAACGCTCACTGAAAGCACTGATCACAGATGAAAAGTACATTGTTGAGCAAACACAAAGCGAGGGGGCGAAACCCTGCGATTTCAAGATAAGCACTATCAGATGAAGACGTAAATCAAGCGGCGCCTGTGTTAAAATACAGCATTTATCAAATGACAGACCTAAGCTGCAAGAACTCGTTTGCAAGCACGCAGATTTGTTTTTGTGCAAAATATGAACGGACCGAGTGACGCAAATGGATATATCTAGGGCTTCTGTGGTGTAAACCCTAGCCTGCATGGTGTCACCATCTCGGCAGAGTGTGAATGTCGGCATGTTCATAATTGTGGGTGCGCACAAATGCAGGTGTGTTTGTACAAATGTGAGAGTGTGTGTTTATCTGTGTGTCTTTGCTGCCCTCTGACTGCACCACAGCAGGAAGTCAGCGGGTACCAGAGAGGTGAGGGGAATTCTTGCTGAAGTGTGACAGGCCTTGTGGTAAGTCTGCTCAGATAGCAAGCTATTGCAAGATTGCAGCTTTTCCACTGGACAAGCACAATGTTTAAAAAAAAACAAAGGACATGCACTGATGTTGCTTCACTACCAACAGGTGCACAAAACCTCCAGTCCCGTGTTTCTTGAAGATTGCTTAAAAACAAGTAATTTGAACAAAATGCACAAAAGAAAGCTGAAGCTCTACATCTGACAAGTTAAGAGTTCCACGACAACACTGGATCCAGCTGTGGTAACCAGTTAGAATATCACAAAATCCAATAACTAAATTCATTTTTTACAATTAACACAAGTTACTTCAAATAAGTGCTCACAATAATTTAGGGATTTAAAGCACCGTCAGGGTAAAAATCTAAATGAGTAGAGGTGGAAGCGAGCAGAATTTAACTCATTCTGAGCCTACAGCTACATTTTTAGGACTTTCAGTTCTCGGATCATATATATTTTTTGTGTGTGTCAAGTAAAAAGTACAAACCTTTTACCGTTTTAGAATGAAAAGCCAAAGAGCCTGAATCTGATCATAAACCTTAATTTATGTTCCTAATTGAACATAATGCATTAAACTGAATTGGATGTATATAAAAAAAACTAAATTGTGAAAATGATTTTTGGATCGGCTCGTTCAGATCAGATTGGTCTTCCCACATTGTTGACTGCAGCCGTGAAGTCATTACTGTACCTTCTGCTCAAACTGTGACTTCATGGAGTTCCACTGAATGTCCCACTGCTTGTTCACCTCCAGAACCTGTCAAAAGAAACCAAATAACTCAACATATAGGAAACTAAACGCAGAGATTTTCCCCCATGGCAAAAGAGGATGAGACGCAACAACAACAAAAAGGTAAGTAAAAACTCACATCCTTTCTCTGCTTCTCCAAAAGCTTGATCTTCTTTTCATACACCTCTATATCACATGGTTTCACTGGGTTTTTCTCAGCAGATTTTCCACTCTGGGGAGAGACACACACAAGATTTCCCTAAAGCCACAAAAATCCTTCATTGTGTAGATCGTGTGAGCACACAGATGAGAAGTTTATAAATGAAAATCTCCAGTTACAAAAGGTGCGTCAGATGAAATCTCTGCAAAACAATAAATAATTAATAACCGGCGCTCATTTAAAACTACCTTCTGTGGTGTGGCGACCTCCATTTTAGGTCGGACGGCGGATGATCCCTCTTTAACTGGCTCGTCTTTGGCCTCCGGAGTGTCGGTGTCAGATGGCGACGCAGCTACTGCCGCTCCTCCTGTGACCAGCTCCTTAAGTTTCTGATTCTCCTGCCTGAACCAGGGAGAAAGTGAAAACGATAGCGTTTGTGAACGGGGTCCATTTTCCTGAGTTTGTTGACGTTACGCTGAGGCCCAAGGATGTCCTTTGGGAAGAACCTAGAACACCTGCCGAGCCAGAAAGTGCTGAAATACTTGCCACGCCAATCAGAAGTGAAAGTATGGTCAACTGCCTTCTTCTAGATAACTGAGGCGTAATGTTTTTATGATTAAAATGAGTAAACAGGAATATGATTCTTACTGGTGTCATAAAAACAAAATGACCGGGACAAAAAGAAAAGACACGATGACAGCACTGCAAGTCATCTCACTTTTGTTCTTTTCTAACAATGTTTCTGCTCAACAGAAGCGACGTAGAAGTCCAGCAAAGCAAAAAAGGAGAAAGGTTACCTCAGCTGTTCCAAGTCTCGATTCCTGATATGATGATCTTCTTCCATTTTCTTTCGAAGCTCGTTGTTCTCCTGTCTGAGCTGCTCGCACAGAGTCTACAAAACCAAAAGGAGAAGAGAAAAAAGCCCAGAATTATAACACTTGTCTGGAGCATGGCGTTGATTTTTTTTTTAAAGTTAGAAACAAATGCCTTTAATAAAATAAAACAAGTTACTTTGGGGTTAAAATGTCTTCTATCTCTCACTTTTATTCCACAAAGAAGAATGGGTAGTTTTCAAATCACATGTTGGGACCGGTGAAAGAAAATATTCAAATGGCTCAAAGTTATGTTGCACATCCCGTCGACGGCTGGAAACTCACCAGAAGCTCCCACTTAACGTTACAAAGACATTACTGAAATTAAACAGCAGCTGGACTTTTATTATAATCATGTGACAGATACATACTTGCACACGTGCATGTGTAAACTTTTATTATATTATAATGTTTTTAAAGATCTTCAAAGCAGTGTAGGCAGATGCCTCTTCAGACTGACTAGGCATCAGTACGTGATGTTTACCTCCAACTGTCACTGGTTTGTGTAGGTCATATGGTGTCCTACTTACATTGACAGACAATCATTCTGGTGTCACATCATGATGCACATAATTATCACGAGCGTGCCTCAGAAAGTTGATGCAACACAACCGCTGTAAGTCAGAAGTAGGTCTAGGACTCCAACATGTCTCCTTTCAAAACTGCAACTTTTCTAAGTGACAGATTTCTCTCCATTTTCAGGTCATTTATGACGTATGTTCACAAACCTTTACAATAAAACGCACGACTAGTCGTGCACAAAAGACGCAAAGCGTGAAACATTTCTGGAAAGAATGGAATAAATATTTGCCTGTCTTTGTTGGAAATCTGTAGTTTTTAATCTCACACTTCAAGTGTTTAAAGCAAGGTTGGTATTATAAAACAATTATTAAAACAGAAAAGGCTGAATTAGGGTCAAACTTGTTAAGGTCAAAGCTGAATAAATGGTGCAGAATAAAATAAATGACCATCTACATTTATGTAGCACAGGTTCACTGAATGCTTCAGATGTTAATTCAAGCTATGGCTATGTACCAAAGTCCATGCTCAGTAATCCAGGTATAAAATCCAACCATGTTCAGTCAGGTCATCTGGACGGTTTCATTTTTTTGTGCTGAGACATTTCGCCCTCCATCCATATGGCTATTTAGAAGGTTTTATGATAGAGGTGGACAACTTCCCACTTGAGCAACTTATGTTGAGAAACTCACATTTTGACCTTTTAGAAAATGAATAAAAAAGTCTGGAAACAAAATGTAGTCCTGCAATCTGTTTTCTTTTTCCCCGTGTTTATCATGATGACATGGAAAACACTAAAAACCAACTTCACACTCGTCAGGCCTTCGTAGGAACCCTGCAGGCCCCTCAGACACTCTGAATTCACTACAAACCTGGTGCTTTAAAAAGCTCACTCTGGGACAAATTATGCAAATGGCTGAGAATTAATCTACTGAAGATGCCAAACTAACTTGTAGTGATTCTCACCTGTAGGAGGGAGGTCCTCTGCTCATTCTTTTGGACCTTGGAGGAGAGGTGGTGAAACTCCACAGCCATGCGGCCGAGGTGGGCCAAGAGCTGGTTGGGGTTGGACTCCTCGGCGAATATGCTAAAAGAGCTCTCGAGTCTCTTCAGCTGGCTCGCCAGCTCGTTGTTCTCCTGAGGAAGATGGGGGATCGCTCCTGCCACTAAGCCAGCCTGGAGAGACCCACACGAGTAAAAGGCGAGTCATCGTCTTCAAGTCAACAGAGTTGGCAAGCTCACCGTCGCACATTCATTTAAATGAAAGATTTTTCTATGGAATGCTGCAGATGATTTATGTGAAAAGTAAAACCAGTTTGTCCAGTTGGATAGATTTAGCTCCCAGATGCAGTTAGTTGTGACACAGTCAGAAAAATCTTTTTTTTTGAAGGTGGGGCTCTTCTTCATACGGAACAAGTAGTAAAAGCAATGAGAGCGGATATTTCTCTAAAATATTATCACAAGTGTCCCTTTAACCCGTCACCTGGGATGCAGTGTGTGAATGAATCAGCAGAGTAATTCTGGTCAGTAATAATCCTGGAATTTCCCCTCACTGACTCAGCTGGAGCTACCAGTATTGAGTTTGTTAGTGAGTCAACACACCATTGAAATATTCCTAATACTGAGAAAATTACTCTACATGGGAAGTCTGAATTTAGCCTCAGAAAGCTACACAGAATAATAATAGTTTACACGGAGCTTAAATCAAGAGCACCCAGATACTCATTGTGAAGAATGTGTGAAACAAACAATTTGACTTGTGAAAGGTAGAATTTATGAGCTAGTTTATTTTAGGTATTTATTTGATACGCACCGTCATGGCTTCCGAGTGATTTCCCTCCATATTCACTGCCTCAAACTCTGATAGCACCTCCTGTAAGGACCGGAAAGTAGAAGTAGCACAATAAAAATCCCATAGCAGGAAGATAAATATTCTCTAGCTAGCAGCTGGAGATAGTCCATAAGAGATTTTGCAAGCAAGTAAACTTACATTGGGCTTCTCCGGCTGAAGGGTCTTTCCTAAACAGCTCATTAGCTCCTCCTTCTCTGCAGTCGAGTGTAAACAGGGTTTGCCTAAATTAAACCATTCAAGATTATAAAGCAAAATACAATTCCAAAAGGTTTGATTTCAAAGAGCACAACTCTAAAAAGTTCATGATGTCATTAGGGACATACTTTGTGTCTCAGTCTGAATGGGCCCTCCCATGCACAGACTGGCGGCAAAGCTGGAGGACTTTAAGGCCTCGTTGTCTCTCACAAGTTCCTCCACTCGCTGCCGAAGCCTCAACGCCTCCGACTGAGACTCCTCCAGCAAATCACCTGCAAGTTTCAGAGAAAACCCGTCTCTGTCCAGCAGCACTCGACTTAAACTGTATCAGTTTTCTTTCTGACAGATGCTTAAAGGGAAATAAAAGCACGCCTTTTGTGACTCACAGAACAAGCATTCAGTTCAGTCATGTCACTGGTATGCAAGCTTTTCAAGAAGATTCCCATGAAGACTTCTAGGTTTCACTATATTTTTCACACTTGTTGCACAACACTTTTAATTCTGCATGTGTATTTGTTGACTGTGAGGTCAGCTAAGTGAACTGACATAACTCGAGGCTATTGTCTGTACTAGACAGGCTAGACTGGGCGGCTGTGGCTGAGTGGTTAGAGCAGTCGTCCTCCAATGCAGCAGTCACATGCCAAAGTGTCCCTGGGCAAGACACTGAACCCCTCATTGCCTCCAATATGTGTCCCATCGGTGTATGAATGTGATATAAACCACCGATTAGTCTCTTTAGAATGATTTGTTCAATGAGCTTTGTATAGATCTAGTAGAGTGCTGTGTGAATGGGTAAATGAGAACACAGATTGTAATGTAAAGCACTTCGAGTGTCTTGATAAGATAGAAAGGTGATATACAAGTACAGTCCATTTACTACATACAGATTTTGGGGGCTGAGGTGTTGTAGAGGTACGGTAGCCAACTTGGGACCAGAAAGTCACAGTTCGACTCCCCGCCATGCCCACATGTCGTGGTGTCCCTGAGCAATATACCTAATCCCTAATTGCTACCCGGGCATTTACATAGCTGCCCACTGCTCCACCTGGGTGTAACTCATGCGTGATGGATTAAATGCAGAGAAACAATTTTGTCATTTTATGGGAGCATACAGTGATAACACATAGTACTTTCTTAGATAAAGTAAAGAAAGAAAGACGTCCCAGAGAGTACAATGGGTTACCCTAAACTGACAACTATCAGACATAAACATGCTCTCTTCCACAACATACCTAAACTCTTGAGCCCCTTCATTCGCTCCCTCAGCATGCTGTTCTCCTCCAGCAGCTGTCGATAGCTGCTACCCCCTACGGCCTCGTCCCTGGCCTTAACCTCACTCCCACCGGGATCATAGATGCGATATGGACCTTTCCCTTCCATGGCCGTCGCTCACTTCCTACACATGATCTTCTGAACTGTGGGGGTAAAAAAGGACAAAAGACAGTTAAAAAAGTGCACAAATAAAACACAATATGAAGAAAAAGTTATGAGAAGAGAGTGCTTGACTTTAGTACAACCCACAGAGGCAGATTAAGGAGCAGGACCTGAAAAATATGCAACAAACATCATGTTTCTATTCTTACAAGCAGCTGGCCATAGATAACTTTAGCATCCTTTTGTTATGTGACAACACATGGTAACACCAAATCAAAGCATCCCACAGCTAGGCTGTGTGTCCCGACACGTTTCAACTTCAAGCTTCTGCAAAGAAAATGCAGAAATACCGAAGCATGGTCATGGACCACCGTGAAGCCGAACAGAGTTGGAGCTGACACATTTCTGAGAGCTTGTGGCTAAAAGAATAAAAGACAACTACACCGCTCAGGACAATAAAAGGCTAAAAATAAACGACTACAAAAACACTACTTCTAATATTTAACACCGTTTGAAATGCAACCCAATCCGGCTGATGACAGCTACCTTGATTGGCTGAAAAGGGCTAATATTAGTTTTCGCTGTTGTCATGCAAATTGATAGCAACATCTTCGTTAGCCGTCGGCTAGCTCGAACTGGATGACAAAGCGGGACAGGAAGCCGCAAACGCCTCCTATTTCTCCACTAAAAACCTCTCCTATCGATGCTACAAGAGAGCCGAAATGAAGAGTTACGCGACGAAACGACAAAAGAGGTTTTCTCTGACCGGGTACCTTTCAGCTCGCAGTGGCCTCTCGTCTCTCTGGCCAGACAGACATCTATTACGGAAGTAGTCTACTGAGTCTATGCCGTAACCTGGGAAATTCCACCTCGCAACGTTTGATGTAAACAGCGATGATTGACAGCCGGCTACACCAATGAGGGTGGAGCTTACGTCAGAGGGGGTGTATCTATCTGAGAGCCGGGCCGTGTTGTAAACAGAAAAAAATCAAACAAGTTAAAATCGCATACAATTTTTAGGAAGCCCTCTTTTTTATTTTTTTATTTATTTTTTGCTGTCTTTGTGATTTGCCTTCTTAAATATCTCCACACAGTGAAAACTATAAAATGAATGAAAAAATAAATAAAAAATAAAGGTTGAATGAATGAATGAATATAAAGCAAATAAAACAGTAATTCACTAACACAAAGTTTGTTTTCTCAGTCATCCAGGTATATAACAACAAAAAAGGTTGAATCATGTCAACTTCAGGGGTATCTGAGGCAGGCTTGAAACACAAGAGTCAGGGTGGCTTCTGGGTAATACCAGATGGCTAGGCCTCAGACTGACGAAGCCTCTTGGATGAGGGGCGAAACGTTTCTTTTTAACAAAAAAACGAAGTCCAGATGACATGATTCAACCTTTTTTGTTAGTAATTCACTACTTTTCAACTTGATTTATGACTGAATTAAATCACTTTTTCTTATTTAAATTCCATTTTGGAGGGCAGCCTTTTTCATTCAGACACAGATCATCTTCACTGAATTATTGTTTTTTTACTCATTGATAAATTCAGAGGGGCTGATGGGGGTTTCTGTTATTGCATCACATATTTCCTCTGAACTATGAGGATAACCAGACCTAAATCGAGATCAAATGAAATGTTCGCACCTTCGCTTTGACAAAACAACTGTAAAAATGTCCTACCATTAAGGTTAAAGAAAATTTATTTCACTGCTGGTTGTTTCCCCCTTCCATTCAACCTTTATTTACACAGGTTAGTCTCATTGAGTCAAGAGGACTCATTTTCAAGAGAAACCTGAACCAATCATGTAATTGTGCTTTATATTTATGTTTTATTTTTCCTGGTTATATTGAAAATCATAAAGCAGAGCATTATTTAATTGACTATACTGATTTGGGCCATAAATGCAACAAAATGGACTAAAAAATTTACATTTATTGATCAGGAGTGACATTAATTTTTGATCAATGTGTGATAAATACCTTAAGATAAAAATTCTCCACCTTAGATACAAGTATCTCTGGACTTAGTTTCTAGTTTTGTCAGTGAAATGTAAACATATAAGCCTGCGTATGTAAAAATGTGCTTTAAAAAAATCAACTAAATACGTCTGGTTCAGTGTAACTTAAATATCATTTACCACATTTTCAACTAAATTCATTCCAAATAATAGGATTAACATAAAGCTGTCTTCCTCATTAAACAATTGTGCAATAAAAAGGAAAAATCCAGAAGTTCATTCATTAAATTATTTAAAAACAGCTACGTTCGATTGTGAAACTTTGGCTTTTACTAGAGTTCAAAACAACATGTTTTGAAACTGAAGGGGTTTTCTCTAATCTTCTTTTTGCTGCCACAAAAACAGTTAAATATATGTGTTGAAAACTAAAGCAACCCCACAGAACAGTTTTAAACCATGTCAGCCTTAATGACACATTTTGTTTCATGAAGTGATACAACATGTCCTGATGCTGCTCAATAATCCAGGTAGATACACGTAACAAGGTTGAGTCAGGTCCTCTGGATGGATTCTTCTAAAAGACGTCTTCAGAGACTGAAGACGTCTTTTATATAAAAAACATGAAACGTTTCCACAAGGAAGAATCCATTCAGAGAACCTAACTCAACCTTGTTCGAAGAATTATAACATTTATTGTAAATGTTTCAAAAATTCTTATGTATCTAGCAATTATTTTGTAAAACATAAGCTAAAATAAAATAAATAGTAAGTTTCTGGTGAAAATAAATTAGTCCAAATAAAGACACGTGTAAAAAATATTTGCCGCTTGCTGCCGGTTGATGTTAGAGACAGCCAACGAGCTGAATATGAGCTGACGCTGACAGGCCGGTGTCAGTGAATGATGTACAAGTGAACACGCGATGCAAAGGTTTATTACCATGGCAGAGATTTCTTTATTTCTTTCCCTCCTAACGGCGTATGGCGTCTTGTTGAAGCTTCGCTTCTGTTGAAAACCTCCAAATGTGCCGAGCAAGACACTCAAACCTCTGACCCATTCAGATAAGCAATAATTTTTAAATGCAATGCTATTTATGAACAATTTAACTCTGGTTAACAATGAAACTACATTGCTTAAGAATGTTTTCCTCTGTAAATCAGTGTAACCTGCTTTCTGAAGACCATTACTTTACTTTAGGCTAGGTTATAAAAATGTTTTCAGTGCAAAACAGCAGAAAAGAACATTTTTTTTTACACTGTTCAAAGGCCCTAAAAAATGACATAAATTGATTATTTAGAGAAATAGTGACATCTTGTGGAAGTTTAACTAATTATCTTTGACCACATTTTAAACTTTGACAACTCTTGTCTTAACTGGAAACATGAACAACAACAAAACAATTCAGATTATCACGTCACACAATCACACTTACCCACTCGCAGGGTTCTGGTCCCTGCTTTATAGTCACAAGGTTGTAAAAATAATCATAAAGAAAGCAGACCTCCACGAGGACGCAGCCTCAGAACTTCAACCTTGGAGGTCTTATCAGACAGAAGGGTGGGAAATACCCAGCTGTCAAATGATTTGACATAAAATGAGCTGAAAGGAAGCAAAATCAAACCTTTTGTCGCAATTAGCTCTTCCTGTGCCTTCGCAGTGGTGCTCAACTAAAAAAGCACCGTTAACAGAGTAAACATGAGCTTTTAATGAACAATTTTGTCCTCTTTAAATAGCATACTTTCCTGTTTCTGCTTTAAAGGGGATTGCACTATCTATTTGTGTCTTTATTTCTTTGAAAAGAAATGTCCCACTGTGGGCAAAAACTGAGTTAAAACAAGCAGACAATCCTTTTATTAAACAAATAATCACCCACGTTTATGTACGTCTTATTAGTCAGAAACTTGACTAAATGTGTGAGCGTGCTCCCTCTGAGAAACATTCGACAGCTACAAGAATGAGCAAACTCTTTGCTCGAGTAACTCTCTTGCAAATGTTGTTTTGTCCTCAGTCCTGCCACCAGACACGTAAGTATTTGTTGGTGCTCAGTGTTTCCTCCTTGGGCTGCTGTGATGTACTGAAAACAATATGCAGGGTGATGACTGTGGGCCTTCCAGCACAGAACCAGAGAACAAAAGCCCCAGGATGCAGGAAATGTCACCCATCACTTAGAATCCTGCAGGGTAACAAACTGCACCTTTTTTTTTTTTTTTTTTTTACCTCATTCGCACAAGTTAAAACACTTTAAAGCGTTTTCCAAATTGCACAAAGTCAAGAAAGTCCCCGCATCTCGTCTCCAGGCAGCAGAAATAAGCAGCTGATAGTCATTAACTCTGTGACTGAATGCAAAAACATGTCCTTTTATTAGACAGGAAGTAACTTTGATCATCCTGCTGAGGCTTAAATCGAAGTGCCGATTCTCTATTATAATAATAAGAATAAAATGATAGCTGTCAACAGAAATGGAACTATTTTACTCAGTATATTGTCCTAAATTTAGGCTTAGTCTTCAATAAATCCAATAAAAACATTTACTAAACTTTCAAACATTTTAGGCCTCATCTCTGAGGACATAACTCTCTTAAACCAAGCTGCATTAGAAACTAGACAACATAAAATTAATTTGGGAAGAAATAGCAAATAGGTGGCATAGCATGTCAAAAAAGTATAGTTAAAGAGCTAATAATAAATTTAAACTCGTGAGAACTATAAGTGAGTCTCCATCATGCAGCATTTTCTGCTCCAAGTCATAAAGGGCAACTCTACTACAGAGACAACCTAAAATGGCTGCAGCCGCCTCCTGAGCTTAGAAAAAACATTAAAAATAGATCCGAGATCGCACAAAAGTCTGCAGTATCCTGCATCTAAATATTAAAGCAAATAAACAACAACTCACCCACACATTCAGCTTGTCGGCGAAACGCTTTTTAAGGAAACTGGTAGAATAAGGGGGGAAGCAATTTCACTGAGACTTGGGGAATTCCCGTAACCCAGTAAATGTAAAATGGTCTAAAACTGCAGGCTCAGCCCGAACAGAACCTGGTGTGTTTCCAACTGCGTGGCCTCCCTTCACAAAAAGACAAGCTGCGTGCATTTTATACACATTTTTGGAATAGTTGCTTTCAGCTCCTTGTTGCTCACATGGATGCACGTTGATACTGAATAATCGGAAAGTGCTGCAAGGAAGGGGTCAGGAAAGTATTCAGCAATGGAGGCCTGTTGTAAGCTTTTATACGGGCATATAAAAATGAAAGTTAAACTGCAGCATAGTGTGCAAACTCACAACCTGTTGATAAAAGCTAAACGGCTAAAGCGACACACATAACTTCCTGTGAGGACAAAACAGCTTTGACAAAATGTCTACAATCTCATTCGTATTGAAAAGCTGAGCGTTGCCACACCTAAAGGAAAAAACTCAGCTAAAACTTCCCCTGCAATCAAGAACAGTGTGCATATTGATATATTGACAGTGCTGTTGAAGTTATCTCGTAATCTCTTGTAATTATCATCAAATGGAGCCATTTGAGCCTGGGTGTGCCATTAAAAGCAAAGTGACTGCTGCAGACTATTTGTTGTCTTGGATTCTGGCGTGCTGCGGGGGATTTCCTCACCACATATGTCTATTTCTTTCTCTTCGCTTCTTTCCTCTTTTAACTCAGAATGGCCTGACGACAGCTGCGCTCACACAAACGACTGAGTGAGCCGCCAGCAAGAGCTCAGACAACCGTGATGCACTCCCCTCCAACATTAAGTGTCCGAGTGCAAATGCAGCGTGTGGAAAACGACATGACAATGTTGCGTCGGGTGTTTCATGTTGGCGTGGCTGCGCTTAGATTCTGCACCTGTCCAAACCAAAAGATATGAGCTTCATTTATGCATTTATTAGCAGTTTTTTTTTTAAATTAGAGATCTGACATTTGTGTTCAACTGCTTTTACTGTAGCAGAAGCAATAACTTGAGGGTTTATTTGAGTTTGTGAGGCCTTGAGCTGGACTGGGATTTTCCTGGTGTTCAATGTAGTTCCCATTTTGTTCAGCCTCGTCTTATTGCTCATGTCAACGCAGTTAATCATTGAAATGCCCTGCCAGTCTGAAAGTAGTGCACATAAAGTAAAAAAAAATAGAATTAAAATACCTGAGAGCGAACACTGAGTTTATTTTACCTTTGTTATAACACATCATTTCATAGAAGAACAAAAAGGCAGTATTATTTTAATTATAATTATTTTATTTGGGTATATTTTAATATCACAATAGGCCTACTCTCTGGGCGGGTGATGATGTAAAGGCACTGCTTTAACACCTGCTAATGTACATGTGAAGCATATTTCTGTGCTACGAGAAAAACTTCATTTTACATGTGACACGGTAAAAAAGACACGCATCCTATCGCCAGACAGGGAAAGTAAATCTGAAAGCAGAAAGCTGGCTCATGGTGCTGAGAGGTCATCATACAGGGGGTCGCTTCATTTGGCTGGGGGGGTTGAACCACACCTGCTTTGACTCCGTGAGCGGGCTTGATTTTGTGGTCACTGAAGCCAGAGGTTTAATCTTCCCCTCCGCAGAGAATCAGCAGGGTTTTACGGTAGTCTCCTGAGGTGTCGCTCTGGAAATGAATGGAAAACACACAACAGGAGTTTGAATTCATGGAAACTACAGCTCACATCTGCTGACATCTGACCTTCAGGGTTGACCTTGCCTTGACACAATAGAACAACTGCAAAGTAAATTAATTAAAATAAAATGAGGAAAAACTGAGTGGTCAAAAGTGGAATTACCCATTTTATCACCTGACACACAGATTAGGATTTTCACTTCTTTGTGTTGATAAAGGGCAGCACGGTGGTGCAACTGGTAGAGCTGCTGCCTCTCAGCGAGCAGGTCCTTGGTTCAAACCCCGGTCCAGGGGCCTTTCTGAGTGGAGTTTGCATGTTCTCTCCGTGCATGCGTGGGTTTTCTCCGGGTACTCCGGTTTCCTCCCACAGACCAAAAACATGTATGTTAGGCTGTTTGGTAACTCTAAATTGTCTCTAGGTGTGAGTGAATGGTCGTTTGTCTCATTTGTCTCTATGTGTCCCTGTGATGGACTTGCGACCCATCCAGGGTGTACCCCGCCCCTCACACAGTGATTGCTGGAAATGGGCACCAGCGACCCCCGTGACCCAAAATGGAATAAGCGGATAAAGATAATGGATGGATGGATAATAATAATAATAATAATAATAATAATAAATCATTATTATTATATTATTAGTATTATATTTTTACCTTCTTTCTTTAGCTTTACAGCTTATGACCATTAGTTAAAAACAGCTAACAAGCTAGCAACAATTAGCTTTCTTTAGGCTAATGCTTATTAGCTTAAAAACAATTAGCAGCTCAACAGCCTTTGGGTTTCTTTAAACTTTTAGCCCCTAGCTAATGAGCTAATCACAGTTAGCCCCTAAAGATAGATACGTATGTATATATGTATTTATATATTTATGTCTATAACCTTATCGGCAGGGCTTAATTTGTAAACCAATCAGTGCCGGAACGCAAATAGTGGGTGGGGTAGGGGGGGGTCTTGGGTGGGAGTGAATAAAGTTGATGCAATTTCCTGCATTTTTGGTGTATTTTAATGGGTTGTTAAACATCTACGTTTACCTACAATTGTCCTTTTTTTATGGATAGATGCAGAAATGCTTTTTGAAGAGGCAGCTTGTATGTGATATTGAGAAGCTTCAAGCATGTATGTGGCTGTTGTGTTTAAAATTAGTGTTTATGTAATTATTTTACATATCCAAAACAAGTTTATTTCATTCAAGGCAGTCATATTTGTTCGTGCCATAACTTTATTATCTGTACGCCTGAGAGTTACCAGATCCAAACAGACATAGGAATGCAACCTGTCAAAATAAGAGAGTTCCCTGATCCTGTTCTGGCAGGATCCGGTTCAAAGTAGGCAGATAGCTTTCTTTCAGCTAATAGTTGTTAGCCTCTGCATTTCTCATTTATTAGTTCTAATAACTGAATTTTGGGATATTATTTTTTAAAAGGCAAGTAAAAACTCTAAAACATAAAAGTGGAACTAGAATTGTTAGCTTAATAACAGCTGTTAGGTTAGTAGTTATTACAGGGCTATTCAACTGGCCCGCAGGTGACTTCAGTCCAGCCTGGGCAGGGGGGGGGGGGGGGGGGGGGGGGGTCTGGGTTTTGGATTTGGGTTTTGGGTTCTGTTTATTGCATTTATGATTCAATGCAATAAAACAAACACATTTAAAAGGTCACAGATCATTGTAATACTTGGTTTATTTACATAACGACTTTAATTGCTGGCTGCCGGGCCCCTGAGCTGCTGGCTTTCAGAGACTGTGGCCCCCTGAGCAGTTTAGTTGAATAGCACTGAGCTATTAGTTTAATAGCTATTTTAGCATCCATTAGTTTAAAGACAGCTAACTTAGCAGATATCTTTTTTAGCTAATAGCTGTTAGCCACTGTACTGCTCGCTGCTTTTAGCAAGCTGACCAGAATCACAAAAAGTGGCACTAAAACAGAAACAAAAAGCAAAAACAAGAAGTTAACACACTCAACTGGTATTAAACATAGGCTGCATATTTATGGCTTCAACACTTAGACCTAATTAGCGAACCCATAAGCTATTGAGCAGACAGTTTAGGCTTTTACTGTAATAAATTTAATGTAATAATTTCTTTGGGTCATGATGTTCTGCATCAGAGCTGCAGTAGCCTGTTCATGAAAGTGTTACAACTTCAAGCACAAGTTTCACGTTTATTTTACATTAATAGAACTGCTCTCGTTACAGTGTCCTGGGTGCGTTTTTTCTTATTATTCTTCTTTCGGCTGCTCCCTTTTTTCAGGGGTCGACACAGCGAACTAAGTCGCACGAAGACTTGGCAATTATTTCCTGGGTGCTTTTTAAATAAGCTAAACGCACAGTTGTGTATAAAACTCATTTAACCCATAATGTCATTTTGAAAAAAGTTCACATTAAATAAAGTTTAATAATATGTATTAATAAAATGTTACAAATCAGTGTTGTAACGATAGTTCAGCAGATTAAGAACAACTGCATTTTAATATATATCCACACTGGGATCTTGTTCTCACAGTTTTATAGACCATCTGTGTGCAACATGCTTCTGTCATCTTATTTTCAAATCTTGTGCAGTTCAACAAGTTCTGGATCAACTCCGGCTCCTCCATTTTTACATCAAACCCATTTCGGGTGTTGTCCCACTCTGAACCTCCACAAACAAGTGGAAACTGCTGGGAGGTGGATTCACACGTGAAACGAGAAAAAGGTTTACAGCAACATTTTTAAATGCATTCCTGTGCATCAGTTTAAATTTTAGGTTTGTACGATAAATATGCAAACTTGGAAATTGATATATTGTGCAAATCAGCGTCCTTTTATGCATTTAAAGCTACCTAAAATATTGTGCTCGTACAAAACTTTAAACGGTGAATGCACAAGACGTTTTTTCGACACAAACTTCAAACTAACCACCGTATTGCAACTTTCTTTCTTGCACAATTTAAAAACATTTCTGGCCAAGCAAATCCAGGACATTCTGCTCGCCGCTTTTTATCGGTGTCACGGTGATTTCATCTGTAAGGTATTATTGAGCTGTTTTTAGGAACTTCCTATCTCTGCAGCCGCCAGCCAATCACACGACAGATATAAAGAGGAAGTTGGGTTGGGGAAATTCCTAAACAGCTGTGCAGTAGCCACATGCCTGCAGTCCACCGCAGGAAGCTATAGATTAAAGCGCCCCACCACCTCACCACAGCAGCAGCTGAAAGATGTGCAAAAGCATGCTCACACAGAGCGAGACGAAGGCAGCGAGATGAAAAAAACAAACAAAAACATGTCAGATGAGAGTAAAAAGAAGAGTTATTAAGCAATTAATCAGACTTACAATCGCAGTCTCTACCTGGATGAATTCATGGAGGGAGGCGTCGTGCGTTTCCTTAAACTCTTTACGGATGTTGAAAAGATCGATTTCACTCCGGGTCACCATGATGCGGATCAGCGCCCTGTCGTCTGTACCGAGACCCTGCAGAGGAAATCAGAACTCACCCTGTTTGTTCTGGTTTGGTAAACAAGCTGCTGATATCTAAATATACTCGAGGCCATGGAGTTGGCTTCGTTTGGTTCTACGATGAAAAGCGGTAAGGTAAAATGCAAAAATCAGTACCTTCATAGCTTTATAGAGACGGTCTGCAAAATAAGACGGCTGGTTCTTCACGCTGCGAACTAAAAGAAAAAGACAGAAGGGCTGAGATGGAGTCACAAAAAATACAGTCCCAAAAAAATTAATTAATTAAAGCAAAATATAATGAAACATCGTCCGCTGCCTTGCAAATTTTAAATAATTTCTCATCTGCTAGTACCCCAACAGACAGATATTTTAGATATTGAGTTAAAACTTTGCTCAGAGTCTAAAACTAATAAAGACTTAGCATATTTTTTATGTTAGCTAAGGTTGACTAGCTGTGGTGGACATCTTGAATGGGGTCTAATCATAAAGTTTATTAGTTGCCAATGACAATCCAGTGATTAATTTCTGAGAGGTTTATTAAAATCCATCCAGCGGTTCATGAGGTATTTTGCTAACAGACCAACAGGATCAACTCCAACAACTACTGCCTCAGTTTTAAACAAATATGTCATGCACTCCGTTTGTATTAGAAGAATATGAAGGGTACGGCACTCTGCTACCCCCCACCCCACAAAAAAATTGTATTACATCCTTAACAATGACAGTTACATCCAGTTTCCTCACTCGCTCTCATGCAAGACAGACACATTTCTTCCCTCTCGCGTCCTCCTCCTGCGTTTTTGCTCTCTGTCGTGTATCAGAGCTTCTATTTACACATCTTTCGAAACGTAGCCTACTGTCACGGATCTGGTCAGCTGGACTTTCAACGTAATCGATAACATTTTTTCAACAAAGCGACAGGGTCCTGGAGAACCCTCATACCCCCTGAGATGCACACAGCAGGATACATCATGGATCTGATGTGCCTTTCCGTATTATCTCAGGAGGACGCCGAAGATATTAGAATCACGATAGCAGGGTTTCTGCTCTATGGCACCGGTGGATACCTATGTTATAGGCTATTAAAGAAGACTGCAGCAGCAGTTTCGGCCATGGCAAAGCTGCCGGCCCTGTCTGCAGGTTTGGTTTGTGCTTCGAGTACTCATAATCAGCTGATTTACGAACTAAATCGTAAGATGGAAGCGATTTGTGAGAATCGCAGGCCACTTGTGGCTTCTGGGACTCGCCAGCAATGTTTGTGGACGACCTTGGAGGGAGCTAATAAGCACGGACCAGTGGAATGCCCACAAATCTGGCCATTGTAGATTAAAAGTACCAGCAGGACTTAAGGCTGATGAAAAATAAGTCTGCCTGAAAAAAAATCAACAATTGCGGCTTAAATGACTCTGACTCCACCGTTTGGCCTCGAAGCAGGCCGACTTATCAAATTTCTCCTGGGATATGTGTAAATTAAGAGATCTCTGTCCATCGCAACCACCCCCCGACAACTTCTGTGACTGTTTATCAGAACTGTACCAACTGACCAACATCTTAAACGTCTTAACAGGACTATGGGCTATCTGGAAATGCTTCATAGACAAATCTCACCATCTTGTCGTCAAATGCGCATGTAATGTGATTATAAATGTGCTTGCTGGTAGAGTTTTTTTATGTCTTAAATTGTGTCCTGATAAGGACAAGGTGTGTAATACCACTATCCTCTCCTCATGGCCTTTTCTTATCTAAAAGAACAAACTGTTAGGAGCAGCAGCAACGTGCACTCCATCCATCTTTCGGACGACTGTACGAACATAATCTCACTGTATTTTGGTGCAATGATAATAAAACTTATTCTGATTCTGATTTTAGTGTGTGCTGTGGCTGATTAGCTGTGGCGGAAATCTTAAATGGGGTAGACTCCAAACATTTATCGGTTGTAGATGTTCATCCAGTGCTTATGTCCTGACAGTTTCGTTAAAAAATTGTTTCCTGGTTCATGAGATATTTTGTTAACAGACAGACAAACTGATATAGGCACACACAGATATAAACAGTTATTTTCTCACGGCTTTCATGACGGTGAGATATTATTAAGGACAAGCTCAAAAGGATTTACCTATTGCATAAAAGGCATTTTTCACGTCTCCCGACATGTGCTTCTTGATAATCTGTTCAATGTCCTTGTTGGAGCATCTGACGAACTCCTGGAACACTGCGTGAGGAGACAGCTTGTGATTGGTCAGACATGTTTTTGAAGATGACTGAATTTATAAACAGCTGATCGTCGTTCAGCTTTGATCCTCACCTTTCCTGAGATGGGGGAAGCTCCTGGTGCACAGAATACTCATAAACTTCATCTCCATGTCGTCAGAGTCTGCGTTGCACGCGTCCGCCAGTTCCTGTTTAAGGTTAGGAATCGACGACGGGAACAAGTGTTTAATGCAATTGCTCCATTATGCAAAATTTGAACAATTTGCACTGGATTAGGCATCACCTGAGCATCTTCGCAGGCTCTTTCCACATCTGCAGGGCCCTCCTCTCTGGCACCCTGAGAAAAGAAAGGGAAAATATCAGTTTAGTCATCCCCAAACTTCCATTAAAAAGTACTTCAGGATTTTCTGAAAGAAACAACATGGAGGTGAATAAGCAGCCCTTTGTGTGTGTTAGAGTGCTGCAGCTGAAAGCACAAATCAGACAGCGAGTGGGCGTGGAAAGGACACACAGTCAGAGTTCTCACGACAAAGGTTACCTGCACGAGGGAAACCAGGATGCGGCAGAAGTGGCCCGATGTGTCTGACTGCAGAGCTTCCTCCAGAGTCTTCTTATAGGCTGTGAGGGACAACACGGTGGAACGTGCTTTTACTGAAACAAGACGAACACCTTTAAAACCCGTACTGTTTGGAATCTAAACTCACCGTCCTGATAGGCTGCGTTCACGGCTTGGATCTGCTCGTTGCTCCTGGAAACCAGGATCTCAATCAGAGCGTGCTCATCTGTCCCTGCACCCTGTTGAAGCCAAAGGTTTTACAATCAGAAGACACTGACAACATGTGACAGAGTCCTGAAACACTATAAACTATATACTTGCTGTTTTAGTGAATAAATCGATGTTGAACCTTAAAATATAAGCACTAACTTAGACTGTTTGTTTTTTTCCAATTCTAAATAAAGACCTGGCAATTCTTGAAAGAATGCATACTGACTGCCATTTTCATACCAGTTTTACACTAATAATTTTATGTTAAGACTTGCATGGTGGTACAATGGTTAGAGCTGTTGTCTCTCTGTGAAAAGGTTGCAGGATCGCCTCCTGGCCTGGAGCCTTTCTGGATGGAGTTTGCATGTTCTCCTTGTGCACATACAACATGCTCCAGGTGGATGAGACATCCATCCATCCATCCATCCATCATTTTTACCTGCTTCTTCCTTTTTGGGTCATGGGGGTCACTGGTGCCCATGTCCAACAGTCACTGGGCAAGAGGTGGAGGACACCCTGGACAGGTCTGCAGTCCATCACAGAGACACATAGAGACAAACGAGACAAACAACCATTCACTCTCTCACTCACACCTAGGGACAATTTAGAGTTACCAATCAGCCTAACATGCATGTTTTTAGTCTGTGAGAGGAAACCGGAGTACCCGGAAAAAAAACACGCAGCACAGAGAGAACATGCAAACTCCGCCCAGAAAGGTCCAGAGCCGGGATTTGAACCAGTGACCTTCTCGCTGAGAGGCAACAGCTCTACCGACTGAGCCTCCGTGCTGCTCATGTGAAATGAAACGCATTGCTTATTTTCTTGTCAGGCGTTATTTTGATTGAAAACTAAACTCTGCAGGACATTTGTGTTTAAAGTTCATCACCGGTGCACCCGTGGGTCAGATGTAGGTCTCATCATCACCTGCTGAGTTACGCTCAACATTAAAGAACTCGGACAAACCACAAAATTACAACATACATTGTGCGGCTTTAAGTTGAATGTCATGGAAACTACCACATAGAGGAAACACAACTACAAACAATGAATTCCTGCTGAAACTGAGAAATGACTGCCTGACTGCATGAAGTGGAAACACCGTGCAGCGGACATAGCACAAGTAATTCATTAAGACCTGAAAACTGGTACCAAACACACAAAAATTAGAATTATTTTGACTATAAAAATAAAAACATTAGTGAAATTAGTCTAATTTATGCATTTGTGGTGCTACTCATGGATGACTGTGTGAATGCTGATTCAGGATTCACATTATTGTTTTCCTGGTTTTATATTTTGTCACATTTTTTGAAACCTGCATACTTTGTGCTATTTTAGCCACTTATATTAACAACATTCTGCTCAATCAAGAGATGTCTGCTAAAACTTTAAGATTTTACAGTTGCTATGCTTTTCAAAATATTTATTTTTATAATTTGCATATGTTTTCACTATAATCATGCAATGAGATCACTTCACCTTCTTTAGGAACATTGTTCTTTTTGCAGACTTGTGTTTCCTCATCTTTAAAATGTTCAAAGTCCAGAATGACTCTGCTGTTCTGCACCAGGAAGTGCAAACATTACTAAACACATTATGTATAAATCTATTTCATTATTGGATGCTTGCTGGGTGCTCTGTTGAGGCTTCACCTGCATCTTTCATGCTTTATCCAGGCTTGGAAGACAAATAAAGATCTATGGTTATGCTCTTTAAGAATGTTACATTCAGCTTTTTGTGTGTGTAGAAAGCCATCAAAGAACAGACCAAAAGTCAAGGTTTTAGTTTTTGTAATAAGCTCATTTTAAATTGAGATTAAAAAAAAACTTTTTTTTTCTTTAGCCATGTTTTTTATTTGCTGTAAAGCCTGCCCTTCCTACAGTTTGACAATAAAACACGTCATAACTATAAAATATTCTGTAAGTTATTGAATCAAAGACAGCCTGAAAATGTGTTTAGGCTGATGGATCATTAGTAGTCCAAACAAACGTTCATCAATCGTCATCAAAACAGATTATAATATATATATATATATATATATATATATATATATATATATATATATTTATATATATTATATTCCTGAAGGGAATGCATGGTGCTTCATGCCAGTTTCAGAGTAAGAACATCTTGTGAGGAGAAATAATGAATTACAGTATACAGAATCACAAGAAATATCTTGCAAGATTTGTTAGCCCTTAAAGTCTGTGCTGTGAACGACTGTCAGCTACCACCACACCAAAGTTTTTGGTCAGTATCTGTAAAATTCACTGAGGCATCATGGTGTCATGTTTGTGTACAGGCTGAGGTCAATTACATGTTCAAACAAAACAAACCCATATTACCTCCATTGCCTTCCTCATCATTTTGGCATCAAACTCAGCTGGGGTCAACATGAGCCCAATAATCAGCCTCTCCAAGTTCCTGGACAGCTCAGACTTCAGGTCCTTCATCAGATCCTGGAGGGGGATCAGATCCAGCGAGGCGTCAGGAACTTGTTACAGGAAATACAATATATCTTACAGGAGTTGGAACTAAAGCTAGTAAATGTTTGGCTTGGCTTAAAAACTAAAGTTAAAGAAATAAATCCCAGCATGCTTTTGTAAATGTTACTTTGAAGCATTTGTTTCTCTCACCCTCCCCAGCTGCGACTTGAAGGCCTGTCGGATCTCCTGCCTCTGGGCGTTGCTTCTGTTTGCAACGATTTCAATGATGGCATCTTCATCTGTTCCTGTGGTCAAGAAAACAGGCAAAAACACGAGTCACGAAAAACCGAGCATTCCTTGAAGCATTACATATTTCTGAGATTTAGACTAACATCATTGTATGTTGAGAAACGACGGCGTGCTACAAGTTTTTTTGTCAAACCTTGAATAAAATGCTAAGTCAAGGACAAAGGTTTCTTATTTGTCATTTGCACCTCATGTGGTACATGTGGTGGAATGAAACTGTGTACATAGGGTCCCAGTAACATCCAACAAAAGTATAAAATGTAAAAGAAAAACAGTAATAAGATCTAAGATGTGAACTGCGAAAAACATTAAGCTAAATATACACTAAGTACTAATAGTACAAAAACAATACGCTGAACAGCAGCACGAACATGAGTCTGTGTGAGCAGATGAACACGCATGAACACAGCAACATTGAAACAGATCAGCAGCAACATGATGTGATTTTTCACAGTGATTATCTTGGTTAGATATTCATGAGTCCGGGGCAAAAAGTGTGTGTGCTGGGTGAGTGGGGTCCTTCATGATGCAGGTGGCCCTCTTCCTGCATCTGGAGGTGTAAATGTCTGTGATGGTGGGGAGGCTGATTCCGACAGACTTCTGTGCAGCCTTCACCACTCTCTGCAAAGCTTTTCTTTCTGCAGCTGTGCAGCCTCCATGCCATACGTTGATGCTGGAGCACAGGATGCTCTCCACTGCACACCTGTAGAAGGAGGTGAGGACTGAGCTTCCCAGACCAACTTCTCAGCCGTCTGAGGAAGTAGAGTCTCTGATGAGCTTTCTTGATCAGGCTGGTAGTGTTGTTGCTCCAGCTGAGGTTGTCATTCAGGTGCACACCCAAATACTTGTACTGTAGCTGGAGCCCACTTCCACTGCAGATCCTCTTATGTTCAGGGGGGTGTAGGTGTGTTTGTTCCTTTTGAAGTCCACAACCATCTCCTTCATCTTCTTCACAATGATGTGAAGGTCATTCTCTTTGCACCAGCTCTCCAGGTGTTCCACCTCTTGCCTGTAGCTGGACTCATCATTGTCTGTGATGCAGCCAACCACCGCTGTATCATCTGCAAACTTTACAATGTGACAGCCTGGATGGGTAGCTGCACAATCATACGTGAGCAGAGTAAACAGAAGGGGGCTCAACACACATCCCTGAGGGGAGTCAGTGCTGAGGGTTATGGTGGAGGAGGAGAAGTTGTGGATCCTCACTAACTGTGGTCTGTTTGTTAAGAAGTCTAGTACCCACTTGCAAATGGAGGGGCTTAGTCCTAGTGTGGATAGTTTGTCCATCAGGGTTTGGGGGATCATGGTGTTGAAGGCGGATGTGAAGTTCACAAAGAGCATACGGACGTAAGAGTTTTTCTGCTCCAGGTGGATGAGAGCAGTGTGGACCACAGACGAGATGGCATCCTCTGTTGATTGGTTCTCACGGTATGCATACTGATCAGGGTCCTCGTTGATGTTGATGGTTGTTTGGATGTGGATCATGACCAGTTTTTTTAAGAATTTAGACCAGTCATTGTAGAGCTTTTTGGGACTGGGATGATGGTGGGTCTTCAGGCAGGTGGGAACTGTTGCCAGGGTGAGTGCGGAGTTAAAGATTTTGGCCAGCACCTCGCTATGAGTGCTATCTCAGGTAACGTGGCACGATGTCACACTCAGAGTATGACTCCCACCTACTATCACATGAAATTTAACCTCAATATCTGCAACATTGACTTATGTTATGGGCATTTTGCATTGGTTTAAACTGGTTACCTGTGGCAACCATCTTAAATGTGGTTGGTGTCAAAAGTAACTCAGTTGTAGACGTATATCCAATGACTACTTTCTGAAAGTTTCATTAAAACCAATCTAGTGGTAAATTAGGTATTTTGCTAACAGACAAACAAGGTTGACTTCGATGGTTGATGCTAAAGTTTTGGGCAACAATTTTGGAAAATGAATAGTATTTGACGTACTGTATGTGTTGTGACTGAGTCTCAGCTACAACCACACCCAATTTTAATGCAGTGTCTATAAAACTGAATTACTCAAAGCAAAATTTGTCATTTTTAAGGTCAGCTGGCTGTGGCGGCCATGTTACATTACATTACCTTAAAATCCATCTAGTGGTTCATGAGATGCTAACAGACGGAGCTGAGCATGAATAGTTTAATAGTGTAAGTTGTACTAAACTGTTTCCCATGGTTCATGAGCAAACACACAAACAGGTACAAACAAAAACATCTGTCGTTGCCTTTCAGTGGCAAAAATATATTTGTAACTGTGCACAGGATGTGTTGGGCTTTAAGTTTCAAAAGTTGCCTACCAAACCCCTTCATAGCTTTTCTTAGAGCTTGTGCGTCGGCTGCAGGGTCAAAACCAGAAGCAGGACGAACTGTGGGCCTGAACTGAGGGAGTGGAAATAATCCAATCAGGAGAATGATCAATAACACACACACACACACAAAGATAACAGACAAAGATTCTTGGCACACACATCAGGTTTGTTAGAACAAACATGCAAAACAGCCACATTCACGGTTTGTTGTCCAAAGATTATTGACCAGATTACAGCTGAAGCAGCACTCTGAGCGTTATGAGAATATTCTTGTGACCTTTGAGAGCAGGTGCCCTCATGAAGGCAGAATTCACCAAACAACGAAAAAACGTTGGCACGCTGAGAAACGACTCGGTCTCTACAAAGCGTTAGTGAGGCAGCCTTTTGTTTGCAACAATGCTGAGACCTTTCTGACATTCACCCTCCAAGTGGAGGATTACAAGAGAAACTATTTGTATTCCAGAGAACAGCGTTCTGATCGTATCCGGAGTTCAACAAAGCCATCCTCTGTGCAGAACACGGCTTCAGCGCAAGCTTGCAGCAGCACAGCCGTTGCGAGGCCAGCAGGCGCTCGAGATTCCAGTTATTGTCAAGCCAAACATGCAAGGACACATCTAAAGTGGGAGCTGATGGGAGGCAAACCTGAACTTTGGTCATGGCACTTAACTCCCACATCTTGTAGGCTATCTGAGCCGCTTCAGGGAAGAACTCTCCAGCTAAGCTGCAACGATCAGTTTGACACAACAAAGCAAACTCAGCAAAGTCAAGCTGGAGATCTTCGACCTCAGAAAACATCTACTGCTGAGTCGGTCCTCTGTCGCCCCCTACTGGTTACTGCTGTCTCCTGCAGCCCGGCTGTAACTTACTCATCGTCTCCTCCGCACAGATGGAGCAGAGTCCTCTTATAATCTCCTGATGTGTCATCCTGAGCCACACAGTGAGGCAAACATTAGCGGAGCACGGAATTTTTTTTAAACTTGTGTTTAAAACGCTTTCAGACCTTGATCATGTTGTAGAGCGACTTCTCGTACAGGAGACGGAAGCACTCTCGGATGTCCAACATGTCGATTTCAGAGCGAGAAATCATGATCCGGATCAGAGTGTTGTCAGCTGTGCCAAGACCCTAACAATCCAACGAAAAACAAATCTTTGAAGACAAAGCAATGCTCTCGTTGAAAGCAGATTAAAATCCGTGGCAGCGGTTCTGCGGACACCGTGGGAACAGGTCGTGTTTACCTTCATGGACTTGTAGAGGCGCTTGGCAAAGAACATGGGAACGCTCCTGATGCAATGCACTGTAGGAAAACACCAGAAACAAGTCCTGGGTCAAATCAAGAACTCAGATGTTTCTGTGTGGAAAGGAAGCGACATGTTTGAGATTCTCTTACCTACAGCCAGCATCAGCCTCTCAAAGTCTCCAGACAGCTCACTCTTTATGCTGTCCTCGATGGACACCTCCGCAATCTTCTCATATTCATCAAATACTAAGCAAACAAACAGATAAAAGAGATATTATGTAGCAAAGCACATCATCTCAGCTAGAATACTGACAGGGTTTTGAGACTGTTTAATGCTCCGAGGTGTAGACTTCCAAACAAAAAAAGGACAATTTCCTGTTTTAATGCAGCTTTGTAAGACTGTTGTTCTCTGCCATCTGGTACTGACAGTACTGATGTTGTTCAAGTTCCTTTGCCGTCAGAAAGACCTGAGGTCGCAGCGTTAGTGTCATAAACAACTCTGTCATGTTATTTGGTCTGTGAGCTCACCCATACGGAGGTGCGTCACGCTGCGGTTTCCCAGGATCAAGATGAATTTGGCCTCGTCCGTCCCCCACTGTTCCTCCCCTGCTGCATACAGGGCCTACACAAAGATAAAACTTAACATTTAGCAGGAAATAATGAAAAACAACACACAATTACATACAGCCAAGTTCAAGTTTAGTATTTTTGATCAAACTTTTTTTTTTTTGCTGTAAAAACAGTTTTGTGCCATCTCTGAGCCACTACTTGTTCCTGCACGTTTTTAGAGTCAAGTATAGAACCTGACCTCAACTGAGACTAAGAATGTTTTTAAAACTTTTTTCTCTTATTTCAGTACTGTTAGCAAAGTGCCCTACGGTAAAGCATCTCTTTATACCTTAATAAAGTCACAACAAACCTGCAATAATATAAAATACATGCTGAATGGAGGCAGCACACATGTTCAAGTGAATACAAAACAAAGTTCTCACTTGTGCGTCCTGCTGCACCAAGTCCGCATCGACCACCCCGGACTCATCTCTGGTCCCCTGGAACACCAAACCAACAAACCTCAGTTTTTAAAAACATGTTAAAGACTGCTTAGATCAGGGGTCTGCAACCTGCGGCTCTGGAGCCATATGCGGCTCTTTGGTCCCTCCACAGCGACTCTTTCGATCTTTGACTAAAATTAACATAAAACTGAATTTTATAGGATGTTATACCCACAACAACAATAAAAAGACTAGTTTTAGCAGTTTTCCTGTCATTTCCTTTGCAAATATGTGGATACAAGTACTAATAAACAGAGTAAATTATACTCACTTTAACTTTATGCTTTATTTTTTCAAAGTAGTATACTAAGTTTTATCCATCCATCCATCCATCTATATATTATCTTTACCCGCTTCTACCATTTTGGGTCACAGGGGTCGCCGGTGTCCATATCTAGCTATCACTGTGTGAGAGGTGGAGGACACCCTGGACAGGTCTCCAGTCCAACACAGGGACACATAGAGACAAACAACCATTCACTCTCTCACTCACCTAGGGACAATTTAGATCACATGTGTCAAACTCAAGGCCCGGGGGTCAAATGTGGCCCTAGTTGACATCTTATCTGGCCCCCAAGATGACGTGTGAAATGTAAAATACTTATATCTATTGAATTTTTTCCGTAATCTTTGATTATGATGTCAAAAGCACAACAGAGAACATCAAATGAGACCAATCAAACTCTTGTTGAGGAACCTGTGACCAAGAAAAGATGCTGGATATCTGATTTGAGTTAATGTAGTTTTTGAAATTGGTCCTTAGCTTGAAAAATGTTTTAATTTTGCCCCCCTTTTGTTAATGAGTTTGACACCCCTGATTTAGAGTTACTAATCAGCCTAACATGCATGTTTTTGGTCTGTGGGAGGAAACCATAGTACTCGGAGAAAACCCACGCATGCAAGGAGAGAACATGCAAACTCCACCCAGAAAGGTCCCTGGACTGGGATTTGAACCAGGGTAACCTGCTCACTGAGAGGCAGCAGCTCTACCTGTGGCGCCACCGTGCTGCCTGATACTCAATTTCTCCACAATAAAAAAATCACATATGTCTGCACAGTTCTTTTTGTTTTTAAAGTTTTTTATTTACACGAATCCAGTTTTCTGTGATGAACTTGTGATCTGTCCAGGGTGCCCCCACCTCTCACACAGTGACTGCTGGATATGGGCACCAGTGACCCTCGTGACCCGAAAAGGAAGAAGTGGGTAAAGATAATGGATGGATGGATAGAATCCAGTCTTTTCTTTTGTCTCAAAATGTAAAAATATCAATAAATGTTAACAATCATTGGATGTTTTTATGTTTTTCCACACCTACTGGCCAGAAAAGCTCCCTTCAACAAACTTAAAGTGGTCCATGGGCCACCAGTTGATAATGACAATTCTAGCAGGTTTTGCGGCTCTGGACGTATTTAATTTAATCAACGAAGGGGCAGAAATGGCTCTTTTGATCGCAAAGGTTGCAGACCCCTGGTTTAGATGAACAGATGTGTCGCTGATGAGAACTTCAGCTCCTCTGTGAACTGACCTGAAGCAGAACAATGAGCATCTTCTTAAAGTGACCTGAGGTGTCCGCTGTAATATCGTCCTCTATGTCCCTGTCGTAGGCTGGACACACACACATCAACGTAAACACACCTGTGCACTGAATAAGGTGTTCCTTCACATGCCTTACCATCCTTGTAAGCTGCAACCATGTCGTGGATCTGTTGGTTGTTTCTAGATGCCAGGATCTCAATCAGACATCTCTCATTTGTTCCCATTCCCTTGAAATATAACAAAAAAACACAACGTTAAATTTGAAGCACTTGCTGCTTTTCATGAAACTGACTGCAGGTTTTACTTTGACTGCATCGTGGATCTCCTTGGCATCGTGGTAAGCCGGGGTTCTCATCAGGCTCACGATGAGACGCTCAAATTTCCCCGTGAGCTCATATTTCAGATCTTCAATCAGATCCTGATAAAACATTTAAATTTAGGGGGGAAAAGCAAAAAAAAAACATCTATAGTTAAATCAAAGTTACAGTTTATTCAAACTCTGTCTGTGATGTTAAACATGAAATATGGACGCACCTGTCCAAAACTGCATTTGTAAGCTGAAATGACTTCCTGCCTCTGAGCGTTGCTTCGAGAGGTGATCAGGTCCAGGATGGTTTCTTTGTCGCTGCCTGAGGAAAGAGACATGTTTTGCTCACCAAGCAAACACTAATAAGTGGTAGTCGATATCCCCAATAACTGAGGTAGAGCAGAGGGAGCAATTTTATCCAACATCTGGTGCAACGGTGAAGTCAGGGGTTTGGACAATGGTGTCCTTGGCCACTACAGATGAATCTTCAGCCACCCCACTCATTTGAAGAAACAAATACTTTTAAGCAATATAAAAACTAGAAAGCATAGTTTCATCAAATGATAGGGGTAGTCAGTTTCATATATACATGTATGTGGTAGCAGCCAGTGGTGCGGCACGGTTCAGCTATTCCACTAATCTGCAATTAGCAGAAACAACTTTCCAATTGGCGGTTGTGCGCTTTTACTAACTTTGAAAACATTTGGTGGAATTAGGTAAATTCTGCTAAATTAGGAAAATGTGAATTAAATTTGAATTAGATTCAGTAAATTAAAGTCTGCTAATTTATTCAACAATTTCCTGTGGGATCAATAACGTTATATCTTATCTTATTTAAAAGACAGTCCTCAGTAAAAAGCTAGAAGGATGAATTTCATGGAGCTATGCTACGCTATGTAAAGCTGAACACATCTACATGCCAACCAGTGATGTCACCAACCATGTAGTGCTTTTTCCTACTCATATCTACTACAAGCAGTCTCTGACTCATGGTGTCAGTTTACAGCCAATAACAGACTTTAACATGAATGCCAAACCAGAACAGGAAAATAACATGAAAAACCCATTTTCACACTCAGAAACATTGTAAACAGCCAGAAACATTGTAAACAGGCAGAAACATTGCACACATTATTCCTACCAAACATGCTTGCAATGCTCACACTGTCTCTGGGACGTGACTCTCTCACACACATTTACTTTAGTAAAAACAAATTTATTACTGAGAGAATATTGATGATGATGCACAGCAACTTTGTAGTTAGTTTATAAAAATAGTTAACCACAAAGAGGATCACCAAAGTTAGTTAATTTGGTTTAGTAAATGACACAAGGGTGACGTCTGACACACATTGAATGCATCACTCTGCTTCAGCACAGCAGAGTTCTGCTCCGCCTCTTTGGTTTTGATGGACCGGATTAATTTCTGAAAACTCACCTCTGAATGGGATATGGATGCTTTACCTGTGATTTATGAACCATTTTGAGTTGTGTTCACTCAGAACATTGTCACATTACAGACAGTCTAGAGCAGGGGTCTGCACCCTTTACCATCAAAAGAGCCATTTCACTAAATTAAATGTGTCCAGAGCCACAATACCTGCTACAACTGGGATTCTCAACTGGTGGCCCACAGACCACTTTAAGATTATTGGAGGGCGCTTTTCTGGACAGTAGAGGTTATTTTATAAAACTAAGAATATCTAATAATTTTCAACATTTATTGATATTTGTACATTCTAAGACAAAATAAAAGACGAGATTCTTGTAAAGAAGGAAAAAAAATAATATAGTTTTTGCCCAGTTTCTAAAAACTAAAACAATGTGTGGTTCCAGAGCTGCAGATTGCAGACCCCTGATGTAGAGTGTCAGCAACCACAGTGTATAATAAAAGTTAGCACTTTAGCATTAGCTTCCGATAAATTTTTAAAATCTGTTTAGCATTTGGCGTTAGTGAATCTAACTTTTTGGTTAGCAGTGCCCACTACTGGTGGCAGCCATCTTGGATTTTGGTGTGGCAACTCAATTTTGAAAAGAGCCTTTCTTACACCTAGATGTACCCACACACAAAAATGGAAGTTAGTAGGCCTAATACATTTAAGTTTCAAATTACCAACTCAACATGCAAGGACGGGGGGGGAGTAAATTTCCAATTCCTCCTCTTTGCTCTGCGATAGAGAAAAATAAGACCGCGAGTCACCGAGAGGCGAGGAACTCACCGAGGCCTTTCATGGCGTTGTAAAGAGTCTCAGCATCAGCAGTTGGATCAAAGTCCGGAGCGTCTGATATTGTGCCTCTGAACTCCTGGAAGAAAAAACAAATCATGAAAAAACTTAAAAGTTTTGGTAACCAATGAAAAAGGAATAGTTAAAGCAGAAATAATAATTAAAAAAAGGACAATTTGAATAAATTTTAAATACAAAACACATTTTTATTTGTCTCTTATTATCTCAGAAGGTCATGATTATTTCCCATCCGATGTTTATCTGCTAAAAGCTGAGAGGAATCCAAACTGTGAGACCAAGTCAGTCCAAGCTGAGTGTTTGATGCTTGTTGTGTGTTGTAAAATGCACCATAATGTCCGACGTTCCATTTAGCCAGAGTCAAAGTCTCTACAATTAACAAATATGTAACATTAATCTGCTTATTCTTGTGCAAACACGACGAGCCAAAAACTGTCACTGGAAACCAGACACAGTTTAATTTGTTTTTTTAAATCGATACGATTATCCAACAGTTTAGTTTCAGCAACTAAGATTAAACATTAAAAACAGCTATCAGCTGCATTAATCTTTGGAAACATGCAAGTTATGGCTGGCATCTATGATTTTTAGTGTAAAGAAGGTTTGAAAGTGTCAATTATTTACAGTATAAAGTATAAAAACCCAAAACATAGCAGACAACTTTTAGAAACAATAGTTGGAGCAAACAGACACACTAAGTCTACAAGGTTCAAAGTTAAGATGAGATCAACGTATTCTTGACAACTCCACCCGCACAATTTACCCAAAATAAAGCAGTTCTCTGAAAAAAGAGGGCTTGGTGGTGCAGAGGTTAGAGAAGGTGGGCCTGTGATCGGAAGGTCGCTGGTTCAACTCCCTGGACTGACAACGCCAATATGTGGGTGGGAAAGGTGAAACACCCACACCCATCTCCACCCTCATTTGCCCCACTCTGGGCCCTTGAGCAAGGCCCTTAACCCACCATCTGCTCCCCCAGGCACCATAGATGTCAGCTCTCTGCTCCACACAGAGGCTGTGGTAGCTCAGTGGTCTGTGGTTGTGTCAGGAAGGACATCTGGTGTAAAAACAATCACCAAGTCTTCGTGCGAGTCAGTTTACTGTGGCGACCCCTGAAGAAGGGAGCAGCCGAAAGAAGAAGAAAAACGAATGATCTGAAAAACCGTTGGAGGCAAACACATTTTTAGATTTATTATGGTAACTACTCAAAAAAAACAGGCTCAGAGCTCTCATGGAGACCCCTTACTGGGGTTTTCAGTGTTTGCTCCTTTAAAACAATATTTCTGAAACTTTTTGGCTGCTGACCCAAAAAATAAAGGTGGCAAAGACAAATTATTGCTGCTTGAAGTATAAAAACAGAATTAATACAGCACCTAAACAAGAGCACAATGACACAGACAGCCACGGAAACTATTCTATTTGATCCGTAATTCTGGTCCCATTTTTTGTTACTTTTACAGCAAAATTATAACTTACTGGTAATAATGTTTTTAATATTTCAAGACCCCAACCTGATGTTTTACGACACAAGTCGATGTTAAAAGCCCAACTCTTACAGAGTTGATATAAACCTCTCAAACTTCATTTGAATGATTAAGAAGTTTACTTCTCTTCCTTCTGTGGAGTGAAGGCTGGGCTGTGTTAAATACTGATGGTCTACAGTGGCTGACGACTCGTGTCCGTCCCGACCCCAGCAGATTAAAGTGGCAGTGTGTGTGTGTGTGTGTGTGTGTGTGGTAGGGATCAGGTTGCACACAGACCACCTGTCTTTACAAACCTCAGCATACAGCAGCTCAAAAACAAGAGCAGACACCAGAGAGGACATAATATATAATGTACACGTCAGACTCTGCACTTAAATAACATAAATAACAAAAAAGACAATGAAAAATACAATAACCCATTTAAAAAAACAACATGTAATTAATTTAATTAGACATAAAATAAAACCATTCAAAAGATGTGAAAAAGTAAAAGTTGTGGACCAGCCTGGATCTCAGAATGGCTAAAAACAAATGGTTAGATCTGAGGGATCTGGAGGGCACATGAGGCTGCAGGAGGTCTTACAGGTATACCTGTCCATTCAGGCCTTGTAGGTCAACAAAAACCCTGAAATCGGTTCTAAAACAAGCAGGAAGCCAAAAAAAAAACTGAAGCCAGCAGTGTGGAAACATGTTCACACTGTTTGTTTGTGTAAAAAGCTGCAGCGTTCTGAATTAAGTGCAGTGTTGAGAGGCCGGCCTGGCTGACAACAACAGAGTTATTAAGGTGTAAAAACAGTGTGCGTTGCTCATTCAGTTATTAAAGGATCAGAAACAGTTCCACTTTAGATAAAATCCTTAATTTAGATAAGTACTGAGTTCATCTGAAAAGATTATGTTAAAAATTATAAATGCTGTGTGCCTTGGGAATCAGGACTCGGTCTAGAAATGACACTAAATATCTGTCCACATGAGCTCTAGTTGCAAAGGAGAAACTCAGAGGGGTTAGCTAATAGTTGTGCTCCATAACCAGACTGAGTGTAATCAGTAAAACAAGCCTATAATAAAGTATTTCTTTGCATCTTACACATTCACTATAGCAACATGTTCCATCATCTGATCAGATATAAACCTACAGAAATAAAAATCTTACTGCTGCAGCTATAACCACTTTCAGTGCACACAGCAGCCGTGCTGGATTTGAAGTTTGTTAGTGAAAAACTAACTTTCCAAGACAGAACAAGACAAAAACTAAGTATGAAACACCAAAAACATTTTAAATTCAATTTCAAATGGGCCAAATAGTTGAAAAACACACAGAACAAAACAATATGCAGCAAGCGAACTTGCTGGGTAATTTACAATATTTATTAGGAGGAACTACTTTGTGATGATTTTTTTATTTTTATTTTGATGCCCTAACCTGCCCAAATGGACCGGCTGCCCTTGCACAGAGCACTACTTCAAAAAAATCAGAACCATTACTTTCTTTGTGTTTCATTTACAGATTAAAAAAACCTTCATACTGTCAATAGATTAAAGTTGTTCAAACATACTTTTATTTAGGATAATCCAGCATGTGCCTTGGTCAGCTGTTTTTTGAGTTTGTTGCAGCTGCAGCTGTGGGGAATGTTGCAGCTTTAAGCAGCCAGAGTCTCTTCACCGCACGTGCACAGTGACCATCACTCTGCACGGCAGCTGGAGAGCAACAAGGCCACAAATACAACCCGAGCAACGAGCTGTGGACTAAACTGTATGTGTTCATCATGACTGCACTGAGATCACATTTAGATTTTAAAGAGAAATTGCATTTCCTGTGAAAATGCGGTTTGAATGCTTATTGCAGAAGAACTTGCTGAAAAACAGCTGAAATTAGCTTAAAAAAACATTCTGAAAAGTAACTGAAGAACAAGCCTAAATTAGAAGAAAACAGAAAGAACACATATTTGCTGAATTATGTTTAAAGAAGCAGAAATTATAACAAAAATTAGGAAATTAGCTAAAAAAACTGAAATTAGTGGAAAAAGCTGAAAAGTAGATGAAAAGGCAGAAAGAAGCCTAAACTCCCAGATGGAAGCAGAAAGAACTGAAATGAGAAAAAAAAAAGTGGAATTACCTGAAAAACCTAAAATTAGCATAAAAACAGCTAAATAGAAGCTGAAAGAGCAGAAAAAGCTGAAACTAGCAGAAAAAAACTGAAAGGAGCACAACAAGCTGAAATTAGCATAAAAAAGTTAATTAGGCTGAAAGTAGCAGAAATTACCATGAAAAACTTGGATTTATCTGAAAACAGCTGAAATTAGCTAAAAATGCTTAAAAGGTAGCTGAAAAGGTAGAACAAGCTTAAATTATAAGAAGAAAGCAGAAAGAATATGTTTGCCCAATTAGGCTGAAAGAAGCAGAAATTAGCACAAAAAGTGGAATTTATCTAGGGAAAAAAAAGCTAAAATTGGTATAAAAAACAGCTGAAAAGTTGCTTAAAAAGTTGAAATGATGCTAGAAGGAAGTGGAGAGAGCATATTTTTGCTGAATGAGGCTGAAAAAAATTTTATTATAGCAAAAAATATGGAATTGGTTGAAAAAGCTATAATTAGTATAAAACAGCTAAATAGTAGCTGAAATAACAGCAAAAGCTGAAAAGCATAAATGAGCTGAAAGGAGCATGACAAGCTGAAATTAGCAGTTATAAGAAGCACAAAAATGTTGTAGTAAGCAGAAAGAATCTGAAAGGAGCACAAAACTGCTAAAGCAACAGCTGAAATTAGCTGAAAGTAGCTGAATAAAGATTAAATTTTCACAAGCAAGCTGAAAGAAGCTAAAGCAAAACAAAATGTGAAAGGCGAAGTAATGGGTTGTAAACAGAGCTAAAGATTTGAAGGATGTAAAATGAGCTTCATTTATTTTCTATGAGAAAAAAAGTGTCAGAAAAGGCTAAATATTGCAAAAAGCTACATTTGCACCAATACCAAAAGTTATTGCACCCTTCTCCTGAACGAGCTGAACGTTTTGATATGACTTGTTGAAATAGCACAAAAATTGTGGAACGATAACGATGCCAAAAAACTGGTGTTCGCACTACTGTACTATTTGCTCCGTTCCCCATTAACTGAAGCCTGGTTACCTGTCCGTAAGCAAGTCCATGGACTGAAAACATCTCATCAGGTGTGTCTGCGTGCCAGCCCAGGTACAGGTGACACCCTACACTGCTGCTTTATGATATGGAGGGCTCAGACGGTGCCAGGTGACAGCAGATGACCCCGCATTCATCGACACACAAATTAAACAGACACTAGATCTGCTCGGATCACTCTTACACAACACAAGATAAGAAGGGTCCATCCACTTACCATGTTTGGATGTGGTTGTCAGCACTGCTCAGAAATCAATCGTTTCAGGCCTAAAGAGAGAAAGAGAGAGAGAGAAATGCTGACATAGAGGGTGCAGTGAAAAACCATCCCTGTGCTGCTGGAGGCAGACATTTTCTCTGAAATGTGCAGAAAATGATTCTGCAAAGACGCATCATGATGATCACCCTTCTCTGCTGAGTGAATTAAGTAACCGTGGGCTTCCTGTGGGAGAAACTCTTAATGCAATCAGGAACACAGTTTGCTCCAATTCCTCACATGACCCAAACGGTTCCCTGACAAATAGAAAGGACATTAAATAAATCTAACAAGGTTAAGTGAGGTCGTCTGGATGAATCTGTCCAGATGACCTCACTTAACCTTGTTAGATTTTTCTACCTGGATTATTGAGCATGCATCAGGAGGACATGAATGAAGCTGCAGGGTCACTGCTCCATAAACACCAACTCATAAAGCAGCCATTCATGCTCAGAGTTCACGCGCCTGCTCACTGACTTTATGAATAAAGAAAGTAAATTAAACATGAGTTAAGAAGCGGGTAAAAGATAATAGATGGATGGAGTTGATAAAAAATAAAAACGGAAAATGTTTACTTGTTTCTCACACATTAAAAGGACCCATGCTCTGCGTTTGCTTCAGACTGCAGTGAAGGTTTCCCAAAATAGCATGAGGAGTTTCACCTAATGTAAGAATCACAGTGTGTGTGTGTGTGTGTGTGGGGTGGGGGGGGGTGGGGGGAGGGGCTCCAAAGAGCCACACCCTGCTGTACCCCCCTGCAGAATAAACCTCACAGGCTTTAAATCTAACTATTTTTGTTGTTGCTGTTTTTCTAAATGAACTTCAGCCTCTGTCTATCTCGGCTGTCCCTCTTAGATCAACCTCCAGCTGTTCTCCAGAACAGCCCCTCTCTGTGGACCGAGCCTCGGACACCCCCCACAAATGAATCAGCAAACTTTTCTCTGTGAATATCCGAGGCATTGCCACATCTCTGTGTATCTCGCGATAAACCTGAAGAAATCAAACAGGAGCCAAAGCTCTAAACAACATATGGGCTTACCTTGTCTGCGTGAGAACAATCGGTGGTCCTGCTGCCTCTAGAGGAGCCGCTGCTCTGTCTGCCCCCGGTTCTCCTCCCCTCTTTGCGCGTCCTGTGACGCAGCGACTGCGGTGCTCTGCATCTCAGCGCGCGACAGGAGTGGGTGTGTGCTTGTGCGCGCGCGTGTGCGAGAGTGATATCCAAAAAGCAACTGTATTTCTATAAATAAATTACTTTAAAATAAGTCCCCACCTGGCTGAGTGGCAGGACAGTACGGTGCGCATTTGGATCATTTTTACGCATGTGGAGAGCGCAACGTCCGCAGCCTTCTGTGCGGCTTTCCTCGCTCTTTAAAGGAGTCAGAGTCGGTTTTGTAGTCGACGGGGACACGTGAGGCTTCAGTAAACCCCAAACAGAGTTTGTGAGCTGTGAGGTGTGATTTGAAGACAGCAGTAGCTCGCTGGCACCGATCCTGAAAACTCGTCTGCTCTATTTCTGTCGCGACAGGAGTTGATTCCAGTAAGTGAGGGAGAGACACGCAGGCATAGCTGAAGAGGAGGAGGAGGAGGGAGTGGGATACAATGTTGCTAAGAGCAAGTCAAAGTGTCTAAAATGTTTGGGGGTTTTTTAAAGAAAAAAAAAGATTTAGTTAGATTGGTGCAGCCAAAAGAGGCTCAAACTTTGATTAAAAACAGAAAAACAAAAACACTTTCATGTCTGACTCTTCTTGTAACCTGCATAATCCACGTGCTGTGTGTAACAATGTGTTGCAGGGAGGGTTTCAGTCTGAAAGGCCCCAACAATGTTTTTAGAGAACAGAAGAGATGATCAGGAGCAAGAGGTGTCTCCCAGGAAGAGCAAACTATCACAGGTCACTGCCCTGCAGAGCACAACGACTCACTGATAACGTCAGAGTTCAAACAATGGTCTGAATCCACATTTTTAAAGCTGTAGGTAAATGGACTGTAGCATCTTTCTATCTAACCAAGATACTCAAAGTGCTTTACAACACAGTCTGTGCTCTTATTTACCTCCACACACACATTCGTACAGCACTCTACTAGAGCTCTACAACGACTAATCAGTGCTTTAGATCAGGGGCTTCCAAACTTTTCCATGCCATGGCCCCCCCAAACAGCATTAACTTCTGGCTGAGGCCCCCCTCGTAAACCCACAAACAATGCTACAAAATATATAAAGAAACATCAACTTTTAGAATGTTTTAACTTTTATTTACTATATTCAGTTAATTATCACAGCTGCTGAGCATAAAAATGTTATTAACTAACATGTTTTAAACGTGTTATATTCACACTGAATAAAACAACTTTTCAACAAACTGTTGACCAGAAGAACAAAACAAAATAAACATAACCTCTCTCTCAAGCGTGTTTATCTAGAAATGACAGATACAGATTGCCCTAGGGTGCAATTTATTTTATTTATTTATTTTTTGTGGCTTTTTTAAAATATTTTTCTCTCCATCTTTCTGAGTCCCCACTAGCAGCCCCTGGCAGCCCCCAGGGGCTGCGGCCCCCACTTTGAACAAAACTGCCACATGCATACACCAATGGGACACACATCGGAGGCAATGAGGGGTTCAGTGTCTTGCCCAGGGACACTAGCATGTGACTGCTGGTGGAATAGAACCCCCAACTCTCCCATTGGAGCTCGACCACTCTAACCACTCACCACAGCTGTCCCTATGTGGCATATGGTGTAGATGTAAACGTTCACTGTTGGTCCAGATGAGATTATAACTTAGTCTAATCCTGTATTGTGCACCACATAGTTTAAAGACACTGAAAAAAGTGATCAATCATCAGATAATGACAAAATAAAAAGAGGTCAATATTAAAGTATTTTCTGTCGCCACACTGGAAGCAAAAAACACTCGTTTGAATTTTTACATGTTCTCCCGCCGCAATAAAGTGCAAAAAAAAAAAAAAAAGAATGAACAACTGCAACTTTTAGAGTCAGTTTAATTCAAGATGGCCACCACAGCTAGTCAACCTTAGTAAATCAAAAATGGCTAAAACTCTTTTTTTTTTTAACAATTAATGCTTGGTGTGGTGGTAGATGAGAGTCAACCCTGACTTATCCTCTCAAACACTAACATGTAGCATAAGTTCACAAAAGAAATGGAATTATTTGATGTTTTTTATCATTTTAATTTTTGCTGATTTTCTGTCTTCTCTCTACTGTTCAAAGAAAAACAGAACCATCTGATGCAAACACTGACAGGTGGACCACTGGTTTTGTTTGATACTGACCTCCTCTGTTTTCAAAAGGCACTGCAGACTTAACATAAGAAAAGCTGTAAAAACCTAAAGGCCATAAAAAGAAAATCAAACGATTAAACAATAAAATCTACAAAATAAAACAGTTGTTTTTGCACAAGTCGGAGTCAGAGTCAGAGATTCTTTATTGTCATTCGCACCTCATGTGGTACATGTGGTGGAGCGAAATTATGTACACAGGGTCCCAGTTACATCCAACAATACAAATGTTAAAGAAAAACAGTAATAACATCTAAGTTTTTAACTAAGAAAAACATGAACTAAATATACACTAAGCACTAATAGCATAAAAACATTACGTCGAACATCAGCATAAACATGAAAATGAGTCTGTGAGAGCAGATGAGCACGCATGAACACATCAACATGAAACAGATCAGCAGCAACATGATGTGATTTTTTCACAGTGATTATTCTAGTTAGAGATTCATGAGTCTAACAGCCTCAGGGTAGAAGCTGTTCCTCAGTCTAGTGGTTCTACACTTAATGCTCCTCAACCTCCTTCCTGAGGGGAGTGGGGCAAAAAGTGTGTTGTTCCTTCTGAAGTCCACAATCATCTCCTTTGTCTTCTTCACATTGATGTGCAGGTTGTTCTTTTTGCACCAGCTCTCCAGGTGTTCCACCGCTTGCCTGTAGCTGGACTCATCATTGTTTGTGAAGCATCCCACCACCGCTGTATCATTTGCAAACTTTACAATGTGACAGCCTGGATGGGTAGCTGCACAATCATACGTGAGCAGAGTAAACAGGAGGGGGCTCAACACACATCCCTGAGGAGAGCCAATGCTGAGGGTGAGAGCAGTGTGGACCACAGAGGAGATTGCATCCTCTGTTGATCGGTTCTCACGGTATGCATACTGATGAGGGTCCTCGTTGATGTTGATGGTTGTTTTGATGTGAGTCATGACCAGTTTTTCAAAGCATTTAGCGACTATCGGGGTGAGGGCCACTGGCCGATAGTCATTCAAACCAGTCACTATAGAGCTTTTTGGGACTGGGATGATGGTGGCAGTCTTCAGGCAGGTGGGAACTGTCTCCAGGGTAAGTGAGGTGTTAAAGATGTCTGCCAGCACCTCGCAGAGCTGATCAGCACATTCCTTCAACACTTTTCTGGGGATGTTGTCTGGGCCGGTTGCTTTGTGCTGATTAATCCTCCTGAAAGTACTCCTTACTGCTGCTGAGGTCACGCTGATATGTTCTTCATCTGGTGGTGAGGTGAGTCTGGTGCCTGGTGGTCTGTTCGGGTCTTCAAAGCGTGCATAGAACTTGTTGAGGGCATCAGGCAGAGATGGGTCTTTGGGGCATTGTTCACTCCTTCCTTTATAATCTGTTATGCACTTAATGCCCCTCCACATGCTCCGAGAGTCTTTTGAGATGAATTGACCCTTGATCCTCTGTGCATATGTGGCCTTGGCCCTCTTAATACGAGCAACCAGCTCTTTCCTTGTCCTACTCAGCTCCTCTGAGCTTCCAGACCTGAAGGCAGTGTTCCTGGCTTCCAGCAGGGTGCGCACCTCTGCATTCAGCCAAGGTTTTCTGTTTGGGTAACTTTTAACATATCTGATAGTGGAGACGGTGTCAGTACATGTACTAATGTAACCCAGAACTGAGGATGTGTATTGGTCCATATCAAGCGATCCTCCATTTTCAGCAGCTTCTCTGAAAACCTGCCAGTCTGTTCGATCAAAACAATCTCTCAGTATGGAGCCACTGTCCTGGATCCAACATCAAGTCAAACACACCACCAGGATTTAATAATATAACTAAAATTTGGACTCGTTACCAACATTTTTGCCGTACATTCTTAAAAGATTTGAGTGCACCCACTTTGACTTTTTTGCAACCTTACAAACTTTTAAATGATTGTTTCATTTAGCAGAGAGGCACTTTGGTATGTTACGTGCAGTTAAAAAAAATTAATCTCCATTTTTTTGTTCCTTTAAACATGCAGTTGACAGTGTCACACATTTTAAATGCAAAAACACTGAATAAAGTGCGCTCAGAAACATTGTTGTTATTATTTTTCTGCATTCTCTGAGGGATTTGCAGTTCTCACTCTCGGTGCAATAATAATGAGCACATTATGATCCCAACTGGTCGGCACTGAGAAAGGCTACTTTGTAAGTAATTCCATTGAGTGGGAGGGTCACACGGGTCGGTCTTGGATATATTGGAGCAATGTTTCCCTCATGCAAGTCCACAGCCTGGACCTCTGCGCCTCACAGTCACCGGCTGCTGCTCGCTGGACCGAAAGATAAAGGTAAAGAGCTCGTCTGTCTCAAATGATGAAAAATACCATCATCAAATCTGTTTTCAATCCGTAGCCTCTGCATCAGCTTTGTTTAATATGAAGCAGTTTCGGGCTAATGTTGCATTCAATGTGAGTAATGTACAGGAGAGAGCAATAAAGGTCACATTAAAGGTTATTATCCGAGGGTTAACAGGCTCATGATCAGCCCTCGGATCATAAAGATGAAGGAATCACGTGTGTAGATGCTGTTATTTTGTTAAACATTACCCCAGTTCCTCAGCTGGACAGATCCAGCCTGAGGACAGACTTGGTCAAACTTGTCCACACAGACTTCCTTCCCGCCTGTTGATGCCAGGGGGGATTATAGGTGAGCTGATACCCCATGATGGGGGGAAGAGAAGGTAAAAGCTAAAGAGAGAGGGAGCCATGAAAGCTGCTTTGTCCTCTGTTTCATAAACTTCCAGGGCTGAAAGATGCTCACAACTTTAGATGGAAACACGGCCCCTAAAAAAACACTTTGCGGAGACCATGAATTAAATCTGATCAGGAATACTGTGAAGATAGTTCAGTCATTTGTTCTCCTCTTCCTGCTGAATGTGAACCTTGAAGTCTTGGATCATCCGGGAAGCCTTGTCTGTGAAACAGTTATCAAATCCATAGATCTCTCTGAGATTAAGAGCAGCCAAGAAGGAATCAGGAACAAAATTTGGTTTTGTTTTTACTATAATCCCAATCTAAAGTTCCAATCCCTGATCAAACCCACTTTTACGATCATTTCATCTCGGTCATTTTAAGAACAGAACCTGTCATTTCTAGAAATGAGCAGAAAAGGTGTGGTCATTTACAGCAGGCTCAATAATCTTATCAGTGAAGAAGGCTCTAATAGCCCTGTTTTATCTCTGATTTACAGTTTTCTGTGTTTTTGGCAGCGTTTGCTCAGAAGGCCCTGACCCGGTCCGAACAGAGGGATTTACTGTATCTCTGACGTGATAGTGCACCGGTGAGGAGTGCACACTTTACAGAGGACAGAATAATTAACTACATCTGGCGGCTTTTCTAACAGTGCGTGAAACTCACGTCTGAGTAAAGTGCAGTCCTCGTGCGGGGCGTTGTTTAACCGTCCTCTGAAAGTCCAGGCATCAGCACTATCATATCACAGGTAGATAAAGAAGGATATGAATCAAACACATCTGGGTTTGAAGGGGCTGCTGGAGCCTGCTGTGTCTCACGCAGACCTGTGAGGCATAAACCTACAAAAGTAAGGTGAGTTAATGTTTCTTTTTATTAGTAATTCAGTGATAAATTGACAGAACATGTCCTTATTCTCCACAAAACATGCTACTCTGTAACAGAACAACTCTGAATGAGTTTGTGTTTTGTTCAAGGTGCACCAATATGCTTGTTTTAGGTTATTTTTAATGCCTTTATATAGCTTTTAGGAAGAACTAGACTTGGGTTTTGAAAAAGATTATTTTCAGAAGATAAAATGTTCCTCTTCAGGACTGACCTGACAATTATTCACTGACACATCCTGTGACCCGCCTTTCCCCCTGTCTCTCTTGACATCATCATCCTGTCGCTTTTCATAAAACTCCTGGTTTCGTTCTGATCCGAACCCTCAGAAACATGTCGTGTGGTGTGGTCAAATCCTTTCTGGTGAGCCTGTCTCGGACGAAGCCCATCGAGCCCGACGGGGAGCAGTCCACCTTTAACCGATGCCTCACCACGCTGGACCTGGTGGCCCTCGGAGTGGGCAGCACCTTGGGGGCCGGAGTCTACGTCCTCTCAGGAGAGGTGGCCAGAGACACAGCTGGACCCAGCATCATCGTTTCTTTCTTCATCGCAGCCTTGGCATCCATATTTGCCGGACTGTGCTATGCTGAGTTTGGATCCCGGGTTCCCAAAACGGGCTCGGCTTACCTTTACAGCTACGTGACGGTCGGAGAGCTGCTGGCTTTCATCACCGGCTGGAACCTGCTGCTCTCTTACGTCATAGGTAACCACGATCTACTCGATTTGTTTACCACACACTACAACACTAATTATATGAGAACACTTAGAAATAATAACTGTACTAATTAATATTTGGTTGAACTGGTCTGGCCTGTAAATATTGTCTGCTATCATAAAAGCTGGGCAATAATGTAACTATATGCATTTTTTCTGTTTTATCTCATCATCTCATGAACCTCTAAATATTTTTTAGTGACATTTTCAGAAAGTAATCACTGCAGGTGTATCTGTGATTAACTTTTGGAGTCAACCTGATTTAAAATGGTGGTCAAAGCTAATCAACATCAGCGAACATCAAAAATGGCTACAGCTCAGTCAGTTTTGCAGAAACTCAGCTAAAGTTTGGTGTGGCAGTAGCTGAGAGTCTTCCCCAACACATACTTTAGGCTCTATCTACGGTGGCCCTGAGGTGTACATGAACAACATTTGCAAAAACAGAATCACATTTGAAAAAACACAATTATATTAAGCCAAAGCGGAAGTGGCCAAAGCAGAAGTGGCCAAAGCGAAAGTGGCGAGAATCACATTTGAAAAAACGGAATTTCATTAGAAAAAACAAAATTATATTAAGCCAAAGCGGAAGTGGTGTTTTGTGTGTGTGTGTATATATCTTTTTTTACTTTATTAACAAAACAACAGAACAATGTACAGTGCACACACAAGAGTTACAGTTAGCAGGCTAGGCGCTACTAATACTGCGCCTGTAAAACTAAAATGTAAAACTAAAATGTAAAACTAAAATGTAAAACTAAAATGTAAAACTAAAATGTTAAACTAAAATGTAAAACTAAAATGTAAAACTAAAATGTTAAACTAAAATGTAAAACTAAAATGTAAAACTAAAATGTAAAACTAAAATGAAAAACTAAAATATAAAACTAAAATGTAAAACTAAAATGTTAAACTAAAATGTAAAACTAAAATGTAAAACTAAAATGTAAAACTAAA
>NC_056501.1:27763917-27810237 GCF_014905685.2 Nematolebias whitei | reverse complement strand
TAAAATGTAAAACTAAAATGTAAAACTAAAATGTAAAACTAAAATGTTAAACTAAAATGTAAAACTAAAATGTAAAACTAAAATGTTAAACTAAAATGTTAAACTAAAATGTAAAACTAAAATGTAAAACTAAAATGTAAAACTAAAATGAAAAACTAAAATATATGTCAACAAAACTTAATTAGCTTGAAGATCTTGCAGAGTTTTACCAGCGTCATATCTTCTTCTTTAAGCTTGAACAAAACATAGCTCTCCATTTCTACAGGCTAAAGTCTAGCCTGCTAACTGTACCTCTGTTGTGTGTGTACTGTACATTGTTCTGTTTTATGTTTTATGCTGTTAATAAAGTATTAAAAAAATACACACACACAAAAAAAACAAAAAACACTTCCGGTTTGGCCTAATACAACCCCGTTTGTTCAAATGTTATTTCGGCCACTTTTGCTTTGGCTTAATGCAATTTTGTTTTTTCAAATGCAATTCCTTTCTTTCAAATGTTATTCTGGCCACTTCTGCTTCGGCCATTTCCACTTCGGCCACTTCTGCTTCGGCCACTTCCGCTTTGGCCACTTCTGCTTTGGCCACTTCTGCTTTGGCCACTTCTGCTTTGGCTTAATGTAATTTTGTTTTTTCAAATGCAATTCCATTTTCTTTTCCAAATATTATTCCGGCCACTTCTGCTTCGGCCACTTCTGCTTCGGCCACTTCCGCTTCGGCCACTTCTGCTTTGGCTTAATGTAATTCTGTTTTTTCAAATGTTGTTCATTTACACTTCAGGGCCACTGTATCTATCAGATGCATGCGCTCTTTGTTTAAAAACTGCAGTGGTAAATAAATTGAAGAAAACTACTACTGTACTTAAAGAAAACTACTTTTATTTCACAAGATAAGTTAAAATGTTTTTTGTTTCACTACCTGGATTTTAATTTTCCTATTTTCACCAGTCATTTTTTCATTTTAAAAGCTGACAGTTTTCCTTTTTTACGTAAAACAATAATATCTGTACAAACGCATGCACGATCAATTATCAGCTCTTATTCTCTAACTTTATAACCCGAGCTGGAAGCAAATTTTTCAAGGATTTCTTTGTTTCTGAAAAAGTGGTGTATAGTTTATGCTAAACACGTGACAACACAACAAGCAGGAAATGTTTCTATCAAAGGCTTTCTGTTTATGGCTGCAGTTAAACGGTGACATGACTTATTAGTTTATGGCCTGTTTTTGATTAGGAACATCCAGTGTGGCCCTGGCGTGGAGCGGGACATTCGATGACCTTATCGGCGGAGTCATATCTAAATATTTTAACGAAAATGCAGCCATGGGGCTCCCCGGCCTGGCCCCTTACCCAGATGTCTTTGCAGCTTCCCTCGTCATGCTACTTTCAGGTACACACTTTAAAATGATAATAGAAACCGTTTGAAGAACATTTTGAATGAAGCTACTGTCCAAATGAACGTTCTTCATTAAAACCCAGTAAGAACTTGGGACTAACTTTGCAAAAGTTGGCAAAACATTAAAAGGAACTGAGACTAAAGAAAATCTTTAAAGCTGCTACCAGGGGTTGAATAGGGTCACCGTGGTAACCACCCACCTTCAGACAGAACAACAGATGACTACAAAGTCAGCCTCAGACAAACTGCTGCTGTGCAAAAACTATAAACTGTGTCAAACAAATTCTTAAACTCTCAGCTGCGAAAGGCGGTTTCTGCATCTGAGGCATTTGATGTAAAATATATCTCAAATCAATAAGCAGTGTGTCAATGTCCTGTCGCTAATGGCTAATGTTTGTAGTTTTCAAGATGAGTGTTTTTCTGGACTGGATTTTGACATGGCAACCCAGTTTTCAATAGGAACCTTTCTTAATACACACGTTGGCACGTTGCTTAACTTTCAAGTTTTTGAGTTCACAAAGTTTATATGTATGCATTTATGGTGGCAGCCATCTTGAATTTGGACTTGGCAACCCAATTTTCAAATGGAAACTTTCTTACAACTGGATGTAGCCACAAACCAAAATGGAAGTACAGTAGATATATAGTGTATTTTTCAAGCTACTCTGCTCGCAACATGCACGGCCGGACAGACGAAGTGCATTTCCAATTCCCCCTCTTCGCTCCGTGACAGGGACAAAAAGAGCCTTTCACGTTGGGTGACAAAGATGCCTACGTTTTGATGATTAAACTGTGTAAGACGTGTTCAGATTGTGGAATTAAGAAGCATTTGTTTGCACATGTAAAGTTTATACACCTCCAGGGTTAGTGTGACATCATCACACTATAAGTTGAACATCTGTGGCCAAATATTAAAAAATCACAATATGTAAGCTCTTAACAGTGTGAAAACCTTTAGAGATATCAAAACACCAGTTCAGCCAGATGTTGAACTTTTACGTTTCTACTGTGAAGTTTGTCTGAGCGGTAGACGTCCAGAATGGCTGGGATTTCTCAGCAAAATGCTTTTGCTGTCCAAGGGGGAATATTTTAGGGTTTTTTTTGTGAATTTTGTTACCAAACACATTTTAACATTTTGATTTATTTTGTGCATGGGTTTTATCTAAGCTGTTCAAGATTTAACAACAAAAATCATGACGGAAGTAGAATAATAACAAGTTTTTCCAGTATGCACACATTGACACCCATGACAGTTTTAACATGTCAATAACATTTCATCTTTTATTCAAAGGCGTATTGGCATTTGGGGTGAAAGAGTCAACAACCATCAACAAGATCTTCACAGCAGTCAACATCGTGGTGCTGCTCTTTGTGACCATCTCCGGTTTCATCAAAGGAAACATCTCCAACTGGCAGATCAGCGAGGAGGCGCTGATAAACGCCACGACAGAACTCAAGTAAAGTCAAAGAGACATTTTCACCCTGTCACTGTTTGGGTGTGTCCACTATCACGCCTTATCTGTGTCACTTTTATCTAAGTTTTTAGTAATTGTGTGATAATGGTTTCCCGTCACGTAGGAACCTGAGCTCTACAGTCAACGTAACGAGTATTTATGGAGTAGGTGGATTTTTCCCGTATGGGTTCAGCGGTACCCTGGCTGGAGCTGCGACATGTTTCTATGCATTTGTTGGATTTGACTGCATTGCAACAACAGGTAAAAAGAAAATGGAAAAACGCTTCATTCGACCTCATGAAAAGGCACGTTTAGTAATCTAAACTCACTCATAAAAATATGACAACTCCAATTACCATAGATGATAAATCTCCTGTTGTTCCAAGTAAACTTGAGTAAACTTTGGCAATAAAATAGCAAAACTGTTGTAATAAAGTGCAATAAACATGCAACGTTTGTAGGCCTCTGTAATGTCACAGTGGCTTTTTAACTGCTTAAAACTATAAACAGTGATGATAATTAAACCTTATTGCACTTTTCCCAACAAAATTACAACGTGCTTTACAAGTAAGTGCGGATGTGTAGAACAATAATCAGCAGTGCCTCTATGGATCTCACTGGTCGAAGAGTGCATATCCTGTCAATAAGTCTAGGATTTTGATTTTAAAACACAAACATTTAAATATCCTGATGCATGCTCAATAATCCAGGTAGAAAAATCCAAAAAAGTTCAATCTGGTCTTCTGGACAAATCCAGAGGACCAGATTGAACTTTTTTGGACAAACATTTAAAGCTTTAAATGTCAGAAGTAACACTTCAAAATCAACATGACATCTAACAGCCAGTGTAGGAAGGCAAGCACATGGAACATGTTTTGTTTTTGTGTGTCTTTTAGTGTTGGGTATGAGTCTATCTGAAGTATTTTGAATTAAATCGTTGCAGATTGGAACATGGGGCTCCAACTGATTTTTGTGAAGGCAAGAGCAGTTAAAAGGATGTGTAACTTGTTTTCAGTCAGTAGTTTAAAGAAAAAACATAAATAAACCTGATTTAAAAAATAGTTTAAAGCTGGAAAAAAAAAATCTTAAGCACCAGACTGCTAGATTAGTCTAGCATCTGAGCTATTGTTTCTTGAATGAATTGTGGGTATTTGATTTAATAATTAAACAAAAAAAATAATAATGAAAGATTCACAGCTGGGGAGATTTATTTAAGCAATCCCAACAGGGTTTCACACAGTTCAGACAGCCTGTCTTTCACTGAGGGAGTAGCAACACTTGCATACGTTTCCCAGTTTGATAAAAGATTATACTCTCAAACAAACATCCGCTTTACAGAATTTCACAACGTTGGTAAACATTCTGACTCAAACCAGGAGTTACTGGGGCACGGTGGCCTTGACTAACCATAAAGTTTGTATTCATCATGACACTTCTGTTTCATTAGTAATTTATGGCCTTTGCGATAAATCGCCATGTTTATAACCAACAATACTAGAAGAATTTTTAGGGGGTGGGGAACAATCACAATGACCTCAGAATAATCATCATTAAATTTGAGGAAATGCTTGACCATCTAAAATTTAAGTTAAAGGTTAAAACGAGCTGTAGGATCGGAAAAGACTGAAGAGAGCCAAGGACAGAACCCTGGGGTATACCACAACTTAGCCATGTAATTGATGCTATGAAAAAGACTAAAAGAACTAAAGAACTATGACTAAGCTAAAAAGAACCAAGACTAAAAGAGCCCAAACTGACCTGTTATGTCTATCAGCACTCATTAAGTCATTAGCCTTGTTGATAAACTACTACCCCGTAATATTGTTGGCCTACGTCACAGTGATCTATGTACTATGGAGCAATCTGGAACCAAACGGAAAGCTGTTAAAAACACTGTCATCATTCATAAATGACAGGAAGTGTGCAGTAACTACTTCTGTGGAAGTAGACAGAAAATACAGATTACTCTGTAGTTACTGAAAATAAAAGAGAACCAAAGTGGGTTTCTTTAACAGCTGATAATGTGATGGATGGATGGATGGTTAAATGATTGGGTTTTTAATTTTAGAGAAGGGTAGGGTAGGGTGGCCATCGTTTGGTTTGGGGGTTTGATCTCCAGTCCCTGCAGCGTAACAAATTGTCCTTAACACTGTACCCCAGCGCACTGATATCCTTATCAGTGTATGTGTGAGAACATAAAACAGTGCTTTATATAACATAAAAACATGTAAAAACATAACAAATAAAAGCATGGCATGTGTGTGTATGTGGGTGAATATGATTAAGAAACTCTGTAAAGCGTTTTGCAGAATGTGGAGAGCTTAAAAAAATGCACGTAACAAGTTGTGGACATTTTATTTTATTTATTGAGTGAGTCAGAAAATCTAAAAGGCAGCTCTGTGAAAATGTATCGCTATCTACTTTCTGATGGATCAAGTGTGTTATAGCAGATTTAGTCTTTTTTTCACTGTGATGAAGCAGACATTTCATACATTTTTAGAATAGTATAATCAATTTGTTAAATTTATTTTTGAAGTTTTAAAGAGTAAACGGTCCTAAAGTAGCCTTCACTATCTTGAGCACCAACCTGTTACAATTGTCTTTTTTTTTTTTTTAAGGTGAGGAGGTGAAGAATCCCCAAAAGTCTATCCCTGTGGGCATTGTGGCTTCTCTTCTGATCTGTTTCTTGGCCTACTTTGCGGTGTCTGCTGCCCTCACCCTGATGATGCCCTACTACATGCTCAATGAAAAGAGCCCCCTGCCTGTGGCCTTTGAATACATCAACTGGGGTCCTGCTAAATACGTTGTGGCCGTGGGATCACTGTGCGCCCTTTCCACCAGGTCTGTAACAGCAGTGATGACTTCTGATATGGGTGATATAGACAGCTGCCCAGGGTGGCATCTCGTCAAGGGCAGCATGAGCGCCCGGCCCCACCCCCACACTCAAAAAAATAAAACGCATTATTTTATATAGCCTGTCTAGCCTACCTATTGGTTTCCCATCGCTCAACTGTGGGGAGTGGGTGCCCTTCACCAGGTGTAGGACGTATTGCTGCTGAGGTCTGACACACAGGTTGTGAAAGAAGGGGAGGGGGATTCTCTCGTCTCCCTTGTTGGGACAGGAATGCATCTAATGGCGCGCCTATAACACAGTTAGTTCACTAAGTAAATCACACCATTGATTGGTCTCAAGCAAAACACATTTCATTCATAATATTGTCAATATAGCCACTATTTCAGCTTATTTGTGTGAAATTGCTGAAAAAATATTACAAAATTAATCTGCACACCGAGGAACGTGAATCCGTTTAGGCCTAAGATGTTTTGACTCAAATTGGGGGAGTGCCGGTTACACACATGGAAGATGGACAAGAACCGGTCAAAGCCATCAGGTGCCCAGTTTAGGAAAAAGAGAAAAGAAGAAGAGGAGAAATGTGCAAACGGTAAAGGTATGCAGCTGTGTCGTCTCTTGGAGCTTGAATGGTGTTATAGACTATAACCTGTTGCAAGATAGGCCTTCTATTAATAAGTTTAATTCAATTCAGTTTATTTCTATTGCGCCAATTCACAAAAGAAGTTGTCTCAGGGAACTGAACAGAAACATTCACATACATAAAAAGTCAACTAGTAAAAGTTATTTAAGTAAGGAAGTCAGCAGACTGTGTTAAGTCTTGAGTTTAACAGCTTAGGACAACATGATTTTTATCAGAAAATATTACGGTTTTGAAGATTATGATTAAAATATTAAGCTACTATAATTACTAAAGGCAATGATCTTGTGATGTAGCTTGGACCGTGTTGAATAGCCACTTAAGAGATGTTGATTTATCTCCTACTCTGAATATTTCACAAACTGGACATATACCTGTATGAAGGCTTGTTTGTTTTTGCCTTAGTTGTTAGTCATTTGCTATGTCAGTATCATCCATACAACTGCTGAGCAGATTTCATATGATGACATTATTGATGATGGATAATTATGTGGCACGTTGGCTCAGTTGGTAGTGCTGTTGCTTCTCAGGGAGAAATTCACCAGTTCAAATGCCAGCCCAGGATTTTCCTTGTTTGTCTCTATGTGTCCCTGTGATGGACATGTGACCTGTCTATACTATACCTCGCCTCTTGCACAGTCACTGCTGGACATGGGCACCAGTGACCACCATGACCTGAAAAGGAAGAAACGGGTAAAAATAATGGATGGATGGATGGATGGATGGATGACTTTGCATCAAGGAAGGCAAGAAGGGTCAATATTTAGGTGGCAGTGGTGCAGTTTAATCTGTATATCTTGTTTGAAAAGAAATAGTGTAGATGCGTTTATTAAAGAAGGGTAAGACTCTACATGAAAATTGTGCAGTTTAATTTGTGTCTAGAAGTTCAATAGTGTAAATTGTCTTATTTAGAAAAGGTTCAGATCTTCCTTAACAGTTGTGCAGAGAAATTTGTGTCTAGATCAAAGTGCAATTGTAGTGCACAGATTTTCTGGTGTTCTATTGGTGCAATTTAGAAATGCTTTATTTTAATTGTATTTATTTTCTACAGTATTTGTTTTTTGTATTTGTATACTTTTAAATTTATGGTATACAATATTTTATGTGTCTTTCTCTGAGCATTTATAGTATTATTCTAGTTTTTGAATCATTCAGTATATTCAAAGAAACTTTGTGTGTCTGTGATGGTACATGGTAATCTAATGTTATGGCACAGCAAAGCGTGTCTGTGCACCCAGGGATGGGATGGGGGGAATTGGGTGTTGTGGGCTCGGTGGATGGATTGTGGGGGTCTTTTGTTCGCCCAGGACACCAAACAGTCTAGGACCACCCCTGTGTAACAGAGTACACCTGAGGTCATGTCTTCGTTAGCATTGAAGCCCAAGGAAAAACCTTTCGGAACTGCTGTCATTCCCGTGGACTTTTTCTTTAAATGTTTATTCTCATATTTAAACGTCAAATGAACTACTAGATGCATCAGGAACACATACTCCTTCATTTGGATAAACTCACTCCTCTCAAATGTATTTAAACTATGGTAGTATTTTTCTTGTGTTGGGGGTTTGTCCATAATTACCAGCAATCATCAGAAACACCATCAGAAATAAAATGATCCACAAGGCTTTGTTAATATAGTTTAAAAAAAAGAAAAGTGTTCCAGTCAGTGGCCAGTATTTAGCTTTTTTCATTGTTCTGTTAGCTGCCACAGGCTGTAGAAACAATTCAATTCAATTCAGTTTATTTATAGAGCTCCAAGTTGCAACACAAGTCATCTCAGGGCACTGAACAGAAACATGCATATATATAAAATAAGTTAACATTATTTATCTGAGGAGCAGACTGCTTTGAGTTTAACTCCATCACAGACTTTCATCTTGAGCAAGCACGAAGGCGACAGTGGAAAGTAAAAACTCCCTCATGAGGAAGAAACCTTTAGCAGAACCAGACTCAGGACAAGCAGCCATCTGCTTTGACCGGCTGGGTTAGAGAGGAACAGGAAGGAGGACCAGATACACAATGGCAGGTCAAGAATCACGTTAAGATAGAAATAGTATCAAATGAAAACAATTCAATTTTAGCTAATCATTTAAGGAAATTAGTTCCATTTTTCCTCTAGTAGTCTAAGCCTATGGCAGCATAACAAGACAATCCTAACTATAGGATTTATCAAAAAGGAAAGTTTTAATCCCAGTCTTAAAACTGGACAATGTGTCAGTCTTACAGACAGAAACTGGAAGTTAGTTCCACAAGAGAGGAGCCTGAGAACTGAAAGATCTTCCTCCCATTCTGCCTTTGGAAACTCTAGGAACCACAAGTAAGCCTGTAGACTGAGAGCGAAAGACCTTTAAGAAATCTTGGAGACATTCGCTGTTTTGATTCCAATAAGACAACTTTCATATCAGTTTGTTCAAAGGTCAAGAGAAAGAAAAGCCTCTTCTCACAGAACAGTTCTACAATCTTTAAATAGTTGTTCATAAATCACTGTGTCTCCCATTTCCTTTGACAGTGTGAACTTTCACATATGAAGTGACACGGACATGGAGGGCATTGAAACGTTTGTCAGACACCTTTTACTTGTGGAAATTCCACAGTTTGCTGGTCACAAAGACATCTGTCATCACTTTATCACACTCGAGCTGAAACACTATCTTACCCTTTTACACACTGACCATGACTTCTCTGTCACTGCCTCGCTTGGAGGCTCAGAGGCATAACGGTGCAGGTTGACTTCAACTGACTTATTTTGCCTTGGACTTTTTATAAATCACACCAAGATGGCAAAATCATTCTGAAATGGGCTAGTATCATTGATTTTATTGAACAAGAAATGCCGGAAACTTATTGTTTTTCTGTTGATCTGTTTGTAAATGACAAACAAACTGATGCATAGTTGCTCTTGTCTGTCCAGTCTTCTGGGTGCCATGTTCCCTATGCCTCGAGTTCTGTTTGCCATGGCAAGAGATGGACTGCTGTTCCACCCTCTGACTAAAGTCACTGCTAAGGGTAGTCCTGCTGTATCTACCATCGTATCTGGAACTGTGGCAGGTACAGAAACTGTTGCTAAGGTACCATGTTTCAGATAATGGACTTGAAGTGACCCATACTTTTATATCTTCAGCAATCATGGCCCTCCTGTTTGACCTGGAAGCCTTGGTGGAGATGATGTCCATCGGTACTCTGTTTGCATACACACTTGTGGCTCTTTGCATCCTTATACTGAGGTACATTTAACTGCTTGACATTTTTAAAACCTTTTGTTCCTTATTTTGTAAATACAGCATCTTAATTTTTTTGTATAAATAAGGTACCAACCGGATGCATCTGAAGACTCTGATCTGCAAATCAAAGAATCCAACTCGAGGTTTGGCTTTATGAAGCCTTCCTCGTCTCCCAATTCTTCCACGGCACGGACCGTCACAATCTTGACTGTAACCTCTGGTAACTAAAGAAGTGAATAATAAAACATTTGGGGCTCTTTGTTTTTTTTTTTTTGTGAATTGTATACTAAACTTTTTGTGCCTCCTGTGTCCCTCTGCAGTTGTGTTTGTGGTTGCACTTTGCCTCACCTTGACTCTGGCCATCGGTCCTCTGTCTCGTATGGAGGCATGGAGCATAGTGCTCATCTGCATCTTTGCCGTTATTCTTCTGCTCATTCTGATTTATATCTGGATGCACCCACAAAATCCTAAAAAGGCTTCTTTTATGGTGGGAGTATAACTATTCAGACCATTTAAGTCAAACCTGATAAGCATGTTTTAAATTTTAATAAAAATATTAATAATGATGAACATAATACTCTTTTCTTACAGGTACCCTTACTCCCCGCTCTGCCTTTAGTGAGCACTTTCATCAACGTCTACTTGATGGTGCAGTTAGGATCAGCCACATGGCTCCGATATGCCATCTGGATGTTAGTTGGTAAGATCATTGTTTTTAAGATTTATAAGACTTTATCATCCTGACTGCTGAATTATAATGGTAACACATCGGGTAGTGAAGATATTCATGTGCCATTGGAGCATAGCTACATTGTGGTGGATACTGTATGTAGTACAGCTGTGGAGCAGTAATATGGCAGCCCACTTGGGACTAAAAAGTAACAGGTTCAACTCCCTGCTAGGCCACATATTCTTGAGGACGGCGCTTGTTACCTAACTGCTCACAGGCGCTTACATAGCTGCCTTCTGCTCCACTTAGGTGTATTCCAGCATAATGGTTCAAATGCAAAGGAGAAATGTCATCTTTGTAAGAGCACATACAATGATTGTTAGGGAATTTTTGGTTGATGTTTATGGATGTTTTTAACTACTATGACTGAGAATGTTAACTCTGCCCATGAGCCATATGTTTGGGTTAATAGAGAGCTGGATGAGGAGCTTGACACTCCAAGGATGCCTCCGAGTGTGTGAGCTCGGCTGAACTGATGAGCGTATAAAAACAAGCTGCTCACACTGCCCATGGCAGATTCTTGAGACTGGGCTTCATGCATGTACTTCCTGTATATCTGTGTAACCTGTCCTGAAAATCTGTCCTTGCAATTATAATACCTGTTAAAAATCTTCTCCTGCCGTCGAGTGCGGCTCCTATTGAGTACGTGAGATGAAGCGAGAATATTTTTCTCCAACAATGAGGACAATACAAAGAACTTTCAATGGTGGTGAGGGCTGCTTCTTGAAATATACCAGCGTTGTTGTAAACTCTGACCCTGATGACTCAGTGCGCTTTTTGCCTAGATGGTGCCCTTGTTGAAACATTTTCTTGAGTATTTGTAGATATTCTTGGAAATCTGAGTTAATATTGGAGCACTGTTGAGATCTAGTTTCTGCTTTGAAGCAAGCTTTCTAGTAAGGCAGACATTTGATGCAAAACGCCTTCCAGTGCACCACATAAATGCCTGTTTGAACTCAGGAGAAACTTATAGCAAGAACTTAAGCAAAAACCATTTCAACAAACACTACTCACCATCACATAGCTCTGCTCCAACAACTCTGTATACCTTTGTTAACAGTTGTGGTCAAGAAATAGCTTTCAATAATAACCAAGAAATTACCAAGATTTTTCTTTACATTTACTGCTTTTCTCATTCACAGTGGCAGCCGAGCAGTTTTATCTCCCATTAAAGGTTTGCACGTAAGGATTGTAGGACTTATGTTTTATCTTGTGTTTCTCTCTGCAGGGTTAGTTATCTATTTTGGCTATGGAGTCTGGAACAGCGTCCAGAGGAAGCGTCTCAGGGCCAACCAGACACCCATTGAAACAATCAGCAGCAAAACAGAGAAAGACATCATAAAAGAAGAGAAATTCTGATTTCAGGAGTAGAGAAGGCCGATAAACTCGAATGTTACATTGAGTAACTGTTCTTAATGTGTAGCTACTGTTCTCCGTGTATCTAAGCTGATCCAGCCCTAATGTTTGAGACCAAAGCAAACGTACAGAGCAGTGACCTTACTTGGTAACATTTTTTATTTTATTTTACCAAACTGCAATTTTATCACATCTTTGTGATCTGTTGTGTATCAGCATATTTCCTGTCAAAAAAAATCTAAAAACTTTTACATAATTTTTTAGACTTGTAACATTTTATAAAACAGAAATAGTTGTTAAAGTCATTTTGCACTTATTTAAACTCAACTAAATTATTTAAAATACTCTGGTCTGTTGCTTTGATCAATGTAAACACTTGCTCAGAGACTTTGAATCTACTCCTGAAATATTTGCAGTATGTGTATATATTGAGGTATATACAGTATGTATATATATGTGTGTGTGTGTGTGTGTGTGTGTGTTTGTGTGTGTGTGTGTAAATATATTTTAAAACATGACATTCAATAATTAAATGTTATCTGAGTTAATTTAATCATCATTATTAATTTAAATTATTAGATGGACGCTTTGAAAATATCAAAATAAAAATGTTAATTTCAGAAATATGTCAGCATGTTTAAAGTTGTTTGTTTTGATTATTTTGTGTTTTTGAATGTAAATATGGAAAGTTTACACATTTGCTAATTTTTATTGCCGTATGTGTATTTCTAAATTAAAGAAGAATCAGTCAAGTTTTACAGCTTATTGTGATCTGGAGATTTTTTTTTCTGCAGGGTTTGTTGATTAAGGGTGCATATATAAATCAATAAATATAGCAGTTCATTTCTATCTGCAGTTTTGACTTTAAGGAACCGGAGAAGTCCAACAAATCAGAGCTGGCGGAGAACAAAAGGACCTTTCAGGGCAGCTTTTTCTGTGTCAAGTTCAAAAACATGGCTTACCCAGTCAGTCATATGAAAAGATTAAAACTATTTACACCAGTATGTTATGAGTTTTATCAGAAATGTGTGCCTTGTTATCAAGAAACTAATTCTTAGGTGTAATGCGGTGCATTTATTTTAAAACCAGTCTGGTCTCATGTCATTTTCTAACAAGAAGTAAAAGTATGAAAGTGTCTCTTTTAAAATATGATTTAGTCTCCGAGACTTAACTTTTTGTTTAATCCTCTAAAAAGTAAGAAAAACGTATTATTTACTAAACATATATAAAGGAGTGACCAGAGGGGATGTCCTAATTATAGCAATTTAAACAATGTTAAGCAAGATTGCAATTTTTCCATCTGCTTTCTATTTCATTGAATAGATTGTGTATTTCTGCTGGGAAAATGTCTGTAAATAAATTTACTGATAATTATTTTGAAAAGTACAAGTTACAAAACCCAAAAGTCATAGCACCCATCTTCTTAATGAGCTGAAGGTTTATATGAATGGCTAAAGTAGCATAAAGTGTGCAGATTGCTAAAGATGTATGAAAAATAAACAAGCGTATCACACACGACACATTATATGCCCATCAACAAACCATTATACAGCAATCTATACCAATGGACCGGACATGCAAAAAACTTGCTTTGACTTTGACTTGGACTTTGGAGCTGGGGTGATGAAAAGTGTATGTGTGTAAGAAATGTTGTTAAATTGACTTGAGCAGATCAGAAGGTATGTGCAGGACAAGAGAAAACAGACAGATGGAGATTTTGTGAGACTAAGTGTGAAGTAATTGGATAAAACAATCTAAGGTGGACTCACAAATCCCCCCTTGCTGTATCTAGGTGTAAGAAAGGCCTCTATCCAAATTTGGGTTGCCACATTAAAATCCAAGATGTCTGCTGACGTACAAATATATATTTAAATTGCTTCCACTACTCTCTATAATCCATTGCTCTGTGCTGCCTCAGACAGACAAAACAAACTAAACAAAAACAACATCAACAACAAAAAACCTGTTTATTCTTATAGTGAAACACCTCCAGACTTAAATATCTTTAACCAAAAACATTAGGGTTTACGTGCATTCTATTTTCATTTCCAGTCCAGAGGAAACTAATCTTGGAAACGACAAACCTTCACTATACAAATCCCTCAGCGATTGGGGAAATTGGCGTATGCCTTGTTTTTAACTGATTCGACAAGGACAACTCCGCCTTGAACTGCCACCTTATCGAGGTAGAGGAATTTGTCTGAATGATCCTAGGAGCTATGCTGTTGGGGGAAATTGCCCCTGGTAGGGTATCCAAAGGCAAATTGGTCCTAGGTGATGGGCCAGACAAAGAGTGATTCAAATCACTTATACGGACAGAAAACAGAAAGAAGCTCAATGTCCCTTGTTTGGACATGGGTTCTGGGGCCACACCCTGAGCCCAGTTTGGAGTATGTTCTTAGAGTTCTTGGAGTTCTTAGTGGGGGTGCTGAAAGCTGCTCCAGTTGGAGACTACTTTATTCTGCTGGGGGACTTCAATTCCTATGTGGATAATGACAGTGTGACCTGGAGGGGCGGGATTGGGAGAAACAGTTTCTCTTCTCTGAACTTGAGTGGTTCTCTGTTGTCTGACTTCTTTGCTAATCACAGTTTGTCCATCACGAACACCATGTTTGAACATAAGGTGTTCATAAGTGTACGGCACCAGGACACCCTACGCCACAGATTGATGGTATACTGTGCTTTGTAATTGTGTCATCAGTTCTGCTGCCATATGTTTTGGACACTCGTGTAAAGAAAGGAGATGAGCTGTCAACTGATCACCACTTGGTGGTGAGTTGGATCAGATGGTAGGTGAAAAAACTGGACAGACCTGGTAGACCAAAACATGTAGTGAGGATTTGTTGGGAACACCTGGCAGAAGAACCTATCAGAAGGATCTTCAACTCACACCTCTGAGAGAACTCCAACCACATCCCAGCAAGGGCTGGGGACACTGAATTTGATTGGATCATGTTCTGCACCTCCGTTGTCGAGGTGGCTGCTTTGAGCTATGACTGCAAGGTTGTCTGTGTTTCTCATGGTCGCCATTCTCAAACTCATTGGTGGATACCTGATGTTAGGGAGGCTGTCAAGCTGAAAAAGAGTCCTATTAGGTGTTGTTGGCTGGTAGTTACTGAGGCAAAAGCTCCGATGTGGGAGGAGTTCGGTGAGGCCTTGTACATAGACGTTCAATAGGCACCAAGAAGATTCTGGCAAACGATATGGAGGCTGAGGTGGAGAAAGCAGCATTTTACCAATATTGAGTGTAGTGAAAATACAATACAACATAATTTTACAGCAGCTTTACCACTGCAGCTCCTAATGAGATTTGGAGGCTTAAACTTTCAGAGCTGGCACAGAGCCAAGACGTGTAACTCTGTTCACATTCTGCACATCGCCTGACTTCTTTATGCCTGCTAATAGGATGATTTCCTGCTAGTGGACAAATACTGGAGAGAGACTGCTGAGGTTTCCTGTGTCTGTGGAGGAGGACAGCTGCCACCGTCATTAATGGTGCTCATTCCCATTCAGACAACACCGTTCACCGTTTCGTATGCACCAGAAACACAGACACAAGTATAGAGCTCTATAATATATATATGTATATATATATACATATATATATATATTGCTGACAGTATAGTAATAACAAGAAGTATAATAATTTATTAACAGAATGTGGATGTAAAGTTTGAATTCTACAACAATTTATAGAGGCGTTTCGCCCTCTATCCGGAGGGCTTCATCAGTTGGAGGAGTCCCAAGAAAACAGTTTCCCCACCAAAGACAACACTCCTTAAGTGGACCAACCAGTTTGCTGGAGATAAGATGATTTTTGGGGGCTGTCCTGTCCCCCGTCGACTCCTCCCAGACAGGCAGCCACAGCCAAAGGGGTTCAAGGCATCAAAGTTCATGCTCAATCATCCAGGTACCAAATCCAAAATTGCTCAGTCAGGTCATCTAGACAGTTTCTTCTGTTTTCTACAAAAAAAGAAACTGTCCAGATGACCGTCTTTTATTTCATACAAAAACTTTTATAAAACCAGGAATCACCTGAGCATTATCAGACTGTGTGATTTGGGGTTATTACTTGAAAGTAACGATTTCTAAAACGAATAGATTTGGCTGAAAGACTTTCACGTGTGTATCACATCCACTCTGGTCTTTCACAGATATCATTTTAAAATATTATTTATTGTAGAACAATATAACCATCTCATTGATTCGGATCACAAAGACTGAATCTGCGAATAACATTAAAAAAGTTAAAAAGTCTGTTCTGTGCCGATAAACAAATTAATTCATTCAACCTTTATTTATGCAGGTTAGTCTCATTGAGTCATGTGGACTCATTTACAAAAGAGACATGTTTTATATATTACATTTGTTTAAGTGTGATCCTATTTTTTAAATAAAATCAAGTTGAATGTGATTATTTTCAGACAAAGTTTGGATTGACTTGTGGACATTTGCAGGTTAGGTTTATTTGTCACTAAATGAACGTGCACAGCCCTCGTCTGGGCAGCGTTTACTCACTTCCAGACCAGCAGCAAAGCAAACAGGCTCTGAGGCCCTCATTGGTCCGGACACTCAGGAGGAATTTGGGGTGCTGCTGCTCCAAACTCAGCAGGAGGAATTTGTGCGATCCTTGTAAACGGATGACTGCTCACTTTGTGAGCTCGACTCCGTTATTTCCTTTTTGGTTCGTGCAGGGAACTCACTGCGTTGGACTGGCTGAACTAAGGAGACACTTTGATAATCCACAGATGAACCATGCCTCCATTGAACTTATGTGGGTCGAAGTGGAGACTGGTGCTGGGCTCTCTCCTTGTTTCAGCCCTGATCTTTGAGTTAGGTAAGTCTCCTCGACTCTACTCTGCACCAAGAAAGAAACATTTCTTCCAGCCTACTTCAAAGGCCGGCTATGATTAGTTAAACAATACTTTTTACTTTATCCAGGTTTTTTTAATGATTTCTGCTAACCACAGTTGAACAAGCACACAATGTTACTTCTTATCCAAAAGATGCTCAAGGACAGAAGACCACTTTAAGAACCAAACCTAAACTTGGAAGATCGACAAATAAAGAGGCAAAACCTGCGAGAACAAAACCAAAACTCAAACCTTCACCTTCACCCCAGGCACAGACCTCCATAACACAGGTAGGACACGATTATCATCAGGGGTGTAATGGTGCGTGCATTTGCACTGTGATGGTTTGGTACACATGTTTGGGACGGGTAAAGCTCTCGACCTTGACCTCTCTAAGTGGCTTTAAGAATCTGTTGGACTCCTGGCAGGGACCAATGCAGACATGTTCCTGTTTTTAGTTTTATACATTTGTCTCGGAATCTAGCAGTTTTTTTGGTTTTGTTACCTTTTTCCTTTTAGCCATCCTATTTGTTAAAAAAAAAAAAAAAAAAAAACTGTAGTATGAGTTTTTATAACTGCTTATTGTTGTTGCTGTTGTCCATTGTTGTCATCTTTCTTTGTTGAAATCAGGTCTCTCTTGTAAATGAGTCCTCGAGGCTCAATGGGATTTACCTGTATAAATAAAGGTTGATTGATAAAGGAAACTAGAACCATAAATGTATTTCCCATTGGCAAGCACAGATCCCATCTAGAAATGGTCACACATTTAATTTAACTTCATTTAGTTAACAACCACAGCAGAAAGCAGTAAAAATAGAATCTAAAACAGGGGTGACCAAACTTTTTACCTGTGAGAGACAAATTTAAAATCTATCAGAGGGCTTGGGCCAAATGCAATAATGTAATGTATGAAATGCAAATACATCTTTAAGCAAAGTCCATTTATTTATTATACACTTATTTAACCATCCATTCTGTATAAAGAACATTACAGAACCCAAACTATAACAAATACATAAGTCGTATATAATAAATTAAAACAAATATTGAAATTTTGGCATTTCAGTATATGTAGTGCAAAATGTAAAAAAAAATGCATGTCCAACAACAACACAACTTAATAGCAACAATATTACGAACAAAAATAAACAGTCCCATATATACAGCAATGGGACGACTTTTCCATCTAACATTAAAGTCAATGGAATGACTGAGTGAAAACACATTGATCCTTCAAAATAAATTTTAATATAGTAATGAGGACTGCTTGGCGGGCCAACTTTGGCCCACAGGCCCCACTTTGGACACCTCTTATCTAAACACTTTATTTTTTCATTCAACTTTTATTTAAACAGATAAGTCACATTGAGCCTCAAAGACTCATTTACAAGTGAGACCTGTTTGGACAGACAATAAAAAGTGGTGAAAAATGACACATAGGGTTTGGAGACAAAAATGAATCCTAACATGCTCTTAATATTTGGCTGAAGGTTAACAGCATTTAATGGGAAAAAAAAAGTCGCACAATAAGCACATAATGACATTTCATGTAGGGGGTGGGGATGCAAGGGCGGTGAGCATGTCAACACACAGAGGCACTGCAGAGTTCAGATAAAATAGCTCAGTTCAAATAGTTCCCTCTGGAGATCCGAACACGGTCAGGGGGTGTCGAGGATGGCCCGGGATGAATCCAAAGAGTCATGAAATGATGACAGAATGTTTATTCAGCTGGACCCCCCTGTATAGTCCGTAGACTTCCTCAGTAGGAGTGGAGGGAGGGGCAGAGCATCAGGTTTACATCAGGCTAAGTAAGATAAGACGATCAGTCAAGGAGACGCATTATCAAACAAGAATACGCAGTAAAAGATAAAAGTACAAGGATGTACCCAGGTTACCCTGCAGGATATTTTTTCGTACCTTAGGGTGTTAAAAATGGGCCTTTGAGGCACAAACAAAATATAAAACGTACTACTGTTTAATGTACGATGTGTGTACTTTTCAACGTGCAGCTGGCGAGAAACGTCAGTACACATTTTTAGGTATATTTCCATGACTTTAATTTTTACTGTCTATGACAAAAAGCCCATTAATGCAAAAGAAAATACTAAACTTGATATGGGAACCTGAGAGTTGAAGCTGGAGTTGCAGCACCACGGCCAGAACAAGAAGGCAGTAAAATGTGGTACTTCCTTTTACTGTATGTTGGTGATTATTCCTGATAATCAACGCAGGCTTGCTTTCATCAAAATAACGATCACTTGTTGAGAAGTTGGGCGCACATTGCACCTTTTAAATAAATTTATTTTGTATTTTCTCATTAGATGTTACTCAGCTCTGTGTTGTCTTTTTTTTCATAAGCCAAGAAAGAAATACCTTGCTGAAGTTTTTGAAACTTTCTATTTGACACATAAACATGGTTTACAGTTCAGACTGGATGAGCAATTTTTAACTATTTATTTTATATTCAAGGTACCGGTTGACAAATCCTACCTTGCTATAAATGATTTGCTACTTTACACCATCCCCACAAGCAAAAGTGCATTGTTTTTCTGTCTCTGTTAGAAATCATGACCTTCATACCTTTTTGCCTACCTTATTTCATGACTATTATGCATGTTACACTTCAAGGTGCTGAAAAGAGGTAAGTTTCAGAAAGTGGGAGAGACCCTGAGTGTGCAGACAGGAGAAACTTTGGAGCTGAGGTGTAGAGGCAAACCTGTGCAGTGGAGCGTCCCCCCTTATCTGGAGGAAGATGATGATGGAAGACTCAGGTAAACTAAAGTCCATAAATCATTTCTACGAGTTACGATAACAGAATCATAAAATCAGTTCCAGTCTGTTTGTTCCGTGCCTATTTTTTATGTTTTTGTCCTGCAGGATTGTCCAACAGGAGCGATATAACGTCCTGACCTTGGTCAACACGACAGGTGCGGACACTGGAGAGTACATCTGCTACCCAATGTTCTGCGAAGACCAAGACTGCAGGAAGGAGTACAACAAAGCAGCCAAAGTCTTCATCTTTTTTCCTGGTATGATTAATACATTTTATTGATTCATACTCATGCTGATCTAACCGAAGGCTTACTTTTACCACCTGCTGAATCTTTTCAATGTTCTTATCAGCAATTTGCCTTATCTTTCAATGTAACAAAACAGACCCACAGGAATTATTTGTTCCCTCGTCTAACTACTACGAGATGATTCAGCTGAGGAGCAACTGGCCGACAGTCCTCCCCTGCCAGGTGACGTCACCGGAAGCACAAGTGACCCTGTACCGTGAGTTCCCACCGGCGCAGGTGGCGGTGGACGGGACAGAGATCTCTTTTGACGTCAAGAAGGGCTTCACCATCCATCGACCTCGGCCTTTCCATGCAGGGGTCTTGTACTGTGTGGCCGGTTTGGGCAGCCTGAGGCAGAGTTCCATCAAGTACATACTCATCTACGTTAACTGTGAGTCATGTCACCTCGGGCACAATTACATGGGTTTAAAAGAGACAAGGATCCACATGAAATGATGGTTCAGACCTTTTAAAGTGATTATGAACAATTCACATCTTACCTGCAGTAGATAGCTCTTTGATCAACCTCAGTTTGAAGAAATAAAGTTTAATTCTGAGTGGGCTGAAAAGCAAATGGGGTCACAACCACAAAAGTGTTGTTGTCATTTTTAAAACTACTTCAGTCTTGAACAAATAGTGTCTGCATTTTCACGTTATGTCAAACATTTTAAGAAAAATAACTTTTTTTTTAAACTTTTAATAGAATTTTACACATTAGAAGATGCATATTTGAAAAGAATGAACTGTGTTGAGAGATTGTTGACAAACCAATTGTTTTCATGTGTAATCAGATCCCATGGCTCCTCCTGCTCCGGTGATCCAGGCCTCATTGAGCACGGTGGCTGTGGGGGAGAACCTGCACGTCACCTGCACGGTGGTGGGAGAACAGGACGTGAACGTAGAGTTCACCTGGGAATACCCGGGACAGCAGGTCAGCCACAATTAAAAACTGTAAAACATTAATCAGCTTTGTACTCACAGTTCACCGTGCACAAGTTAAATCAAACCAGCCTTTTGTGCAAAATTTAAAGTAGTTTGTCTAAAGGTCTTTCATAGTTTTACTTGACATTTGGCTGCTTTTTCACCAAGGAGCTATTAGCTATTATTATTATTAAAACTTGTGATACAGTAAATGATCGACTGAACACACGTCCTTCAGGTGCTGCATCAGGTCTTTGCTGGATGTATTTCTTAAAATCATGACGTTCAGACACCCTAAATCTACATTTTTTTAGGAACTTTGTTTGTCCTCCTCTTCCTCACTTTCTTCATATTTTACAATCATAATTTGGACAATATGTCATGGTCTGATACAACGACTGGACTGAAAATGAGTAAAAACAGAAAGCGGACCAAAAAAAAACAACTTTGAAGGCTAACTATTGATTAAGATTAATTCAAGCTATTAGAAGAAGGTTTAGCAAATAAATGAATGAGGTGTGGTTTAATGTTCAGCACAGTAAGTTTTAAAGCAATAGTAGGTCAGTTTATTAACTACAAAGCGAAGTGGTGATTAAGTGCAGCTGACCTTTAATCACTTGAGCTTACCTCGTCATTTTCCTCAGTTTATTATTATTAGACACCCAGCACTGACCCTAATGACACTCAACTAATTATTAATGCCAGTGGATAATAAATAGGTAACTTCCCCTCCCATCATCACCCTCATTTCTGATCATCATTTCCTGTTCTGGCTGCAGATTGGGAGGCCTCTGTACACTCAGGAGAGCATCAGCCGGGTCAGCGGAGGGGGCCCCCGACAGCAGTCTCAGTCTGTCCTTCTGGTGGACGAGGTGAGAGACGTGGACAAGGGGACGTACACCTGCACCGCTGAGAACCTGCAAGGAGCCAAATCAGTGTCCACCACAGTTAAAGTGCTTCCCAAAGCTAAAACCAAGAGACCGCGAATATAACGTGCAGGAAGACATCTCTGGCAGGGAAGATGAGGACGTTGTCCACGACCAGAGAACATTTATTCATATTGACTTGTTTTTTTCACATTGTGTTTATGAGCAGAAGACACTTTTATTTGTTAATGCTCTGCCATACATAAACCCAAGAAATATCTCAATTATATTTTGTTTAGACGTATGCATTTTGGTTTTCTTTGATTAACATCAATTAAAATGTTTATAAAGAAGAAAAGAGAAACGAGAAGACCAAGCTTGTTGATTTTTATCAATTTATTAAGAAAAAAAAAACACCTTCAGGCTCATAACTGGGAGGCTGTATCACGTACACCGAACATCAAACTGTGTTCAGATGTACAACATACAGGACAAATCTGTTACAATCAAAAGGGACAAAGACGAATTGTGACGCCTTTTTTAAAGTCTGTTAAACGCAGTTCTGTTTGTGGGAGCAGAATGCTGCACTCCAGTGGTGCAACAATAAAACTTGTATTTTTATGTCAGAATTTGAGTTTGTTGCTGTACATAAGTCAGAAACAGGTATTCAGATTGTTAATACTTGCTGTACTGGTCTGACTGTTACTGGTTTGGTTGATGAGTAAGACAAAAACAAGAAGTAAAAACTCAAAAGCTAAAAATAAATAAATAACTACTTTCCCAAAAAATAAAAACATGAAGCTAGGTTCATGAGAATTGTAATTTAGGACTTACTTTTGTAGTTCTCTAAGCTGACAAACTTCCTTCATTTTGATGTAGCCTACAGCAGAAACCATGTACAGAAAAATGATGGTCACCATGGTAACCACACCCCTGTGTCTGTCAACTCCAAACAGGTAGGCAGAAATTAAGAGCAGGAAGTAACCCTCAATCAGTCACTGTGCAAAAATGATTAACTGGATTTTAAAACATGTCCAAACCAAAAGTACCAGGAGCATCTATTTCCCACACGACTGATGTAAATGAGATGACGTAAACGAAGAAAATGAAAATAAAACAACCAGACTTTTAGTTTTCAAGAGAAAATTCTGAGCTTCGATACGGTGGAAGTCAATAAGAGTTTGGGTGTGCACACTTTGCACTCTGGGAGATCTGAGAGAAACGAGTGAAAAGAAACAAAAACATGCCTGTGTTTTGATGCGTGGGCTGTATAAGATGTAAAGGTTTGGGGGAAATGAAGAGTTTGTTGGCAAAAGTTGTGGAAAGTTTAGTCAGCTCAAATGTTGGAGTGTCATTTTCACAATCTACATTGAACCTTCTTCAAGGTCATCAATCAACTTTAGTCTTTTGGTTCTTTACACTTGCTTCTTTATACAAATGTATTTTAAAATTAATATTACTGTTGGTAAATTACATTGTGATAGCTAAATGTCCTCAAAGTAAACTGCTTCTGGGTATCAAAAATGGCTGCTGCGTACAGCTAAAATGGGTAGAAATGAACAGTTACTATACTTTTCACTGTACAAGTCGCACCTTTTAGAAATGAACAGTTACTATACTTTTCACTGTACAAGTCACACCTTTTTGCATAAATTAGCATGCCCTGTGACTTATACAGTGAAGCGACTTATTTTTGTTTTTCCACCATATTTGTAACCCAGTTTTTGGCTGAGATCTGACGATTTCATTAATTCTAACATGGAAAATATTGAACATTTCTATTTTCAGCCACTAGAGGGCCCTCGACTAATATGGCAAGCCAAGTGTCTCATTACTAGTAAAAGTGGCTATTAATGAGACACTTGGCTTGCCATACAGGCCACCTTCGTCTCGCTCTGGAACTCCTGGAACAAACGTCAAATCAGTTGCATTTCGCCGTGCCGCCCAGGCGAAATGCAGTTGATTTGACCATTAAATTGCATTTATTAAGGAAAAGTTCAACTGAGACACACCTTTACTATAATGTTGAGCAAACAAATAATTGTTTTTAGGTGGTTATCTTGTTAAATTTCGAAGAAATGCACAGTGAGTCGTCCCTCTGCACACTCCCGCAGCCACAAATCAGCTTTTGAAATGCAACTGATTTGACCATTAAAGTGCATTTATTAAGGAAAAGTTCAACTGAGACACACCTTTGCTATAATTTTGAGCAAACAAATAATTGTTTTTAAGTGTTAATCTTGTTAAAATCTAGTTAAAGACCTCCTGTGCTCAGTAAACTCCCATGGCTGCCATTTGGCAGCCAATCGATTGTTGGCACAACAGCGACCCACGTTTCCGGGTGGTCAGCAGTGATGCATAACAAATGCGACACATCAGCGGTGACGCATAATAGATGCTACTTATACAGCGAAGCGACATATTTATGTTTTTTTTCCACTATTATTAGACATATTTGGATTGATGAGACTTATATGGCGGTGCGACTTTTACGGCAATGCAACGTGTACGGCGGAAAGTACGGTAATTGAGTGTATTTAAATTAAACAGAAGTAGACATGAATACAGTATATCCACCATGTATTCCAAAATACTCACTTTGAACATGCATTAACTGTAAAAAGGTCAATTGGTGTAAAAAGTATTAAAGATATCACAATGCCAGTTCAGTCATGTACAATCCAACTTTCTGTAACCCATTTCAGCTTTTAATTATGGTCCTAATGTTACGTACTGTATGCCTGCGCTCCAAAGATCCATTGGGACTTGTCAATAGGGAATTCATTTTCTTTCTTTTCATCTACACCAAAGTAGCTACTGCTACAGTAAAATCATTTCTATTATTTGCTTGGGTATTTCTAAAGCTGCAAGAGGATTGAAAACAAGTATAAACTGTAGAAGAAGAATACAAATTAAAATCCAGATAAACTATAAAAAAAATCAAAAAGCACACATCACAACAAAAAGACATACACATATCAACTTTGAGGCTGAAGGACAGAAAATGTGCACAAATACAGTTTTCTTTATAGTCTAAGTCAAAAATCCACACTTCATAAATTCTTACTCCGATTATTTTGAAACTAAATTGTGAGATTTAGTCTAAATATTCATCTATATTTATTTTGTCTAATGCATCTCTTTACTTTTTAAAAATGTTAAAAGTTCATCCCTGTTAATACTTTTGATTTTTACACACTGTAACGAGAACTTTTAGCTGTTTTGCATTTAGTTCAGATTAAAATTGTGTACATAATACACTGGAGAATATAAAAAAAAAACATTTTGAAATAACTCAATTCTGAAACATGAATATCAAAACAGATCATTGGAAAAAAAACAGACAGGGAATATTTTCTAAAGATGCGATCAAGTTCATCTGTGGATTCTCTGCAAAAATGCCACATCTGTGCACTTTTTCAGTTTTGCTGGTAGATGGAGCTGTAGCTCCTCTTCATTTAAAGCCTCTTGGGGCTGATATGGAAAGGAGGAGGGGGGAAACAGGAGTGGGACAGCCTCCCTGCCTCCCTGTGTTTCCTCTCACTCTGCTCTCTGCTGTTCAAAGCTCTGGGAGGGAAAAGACCCGGTCCTGGTCTCTGCGGCTCCAGCTGCAGCCTCATCCAGATTCTCTGTTCATCTAGGAAATCTGGGGGAAAGTGTCCAGTCCAGCCACATCTTTTTGTTTAATCCAAACTGCAGCAGAGGACCACTGATGCCCAGAGAGATGACGTGCGCTCAGAGGACGGTGAGTTTTGCTGATCTCTCTCACGCAGCAGCAGCACTGAATGTTGAGCTGATCATCTGTGCACTTCTACAACTTTACGTTGGCTTTAAGGCTTAATAAGACGGGGATCCTCTCAACTAGACAGGATCCTGTGAATCAGAAGAAGAGTGGGCACTTGCTTTGTTTTTCAGTGTGTGTTAAAAAAGATGGAGCCGTATATCTTTGCCTTTTAGTTCAAGCCCGTCTGCAGCTTCAGTGATCTTCAACTCAAGTTTGGTAAAAAGAATTTGTTCTGAGCTGAAACTCCTGGAGAGTTTTGGGGACAGAAGCTGTTTTTTTCTTCCTCTGAGAGTGTGTGTGTGTGTGTGTGGGAGTCCTGGGGGCTGCTAGGCTGTCGTCGTGGAGACCGGAGGCCAGAGTTGACCTCTGACCTGAGGATTCAGAGCCTGGTGGTTAGGGCTGAGTGTTGACGTAAGTGAAGGAGAAAACCTGACAATAGAGGGACAATAAGTGTGCAGTCAGTTGTTGGAGGCTGAGCGGTGAACCACTCCTGTAATTAGGGACTAAAGAAGCGCTGATAGTCGGGTGAGGGCTCATTACCACACAGCAATCACTGAGACAACTTAAACACTGCTTTGGGTCGAAGTCGGCACGCAACAGATTGTTTTCCATCACTTCACATCACACACTCAAGACAGAGAGTTGATGTGTACACTTCAGTTTTGCTGTTCAGGAGCTTTGATTTTTGTCATTCTGATGAAACTGAGACAAGTGAAGTTCAGTTGTGTCGTAAACACAAGACTCAACAGCAGCAGCTATCCAAATGAAACGAACAGAAACTCTGAACACGCTCCAGACAGCGTCTATGTAATCAGGTGGAATAGACTACCAGTGACCACGTGCGGCCTGTTTCTCATTATTTGGGTTTAAAAATTAGATTTAAAATCCTACCCTAGTCTTTTCATTTACAATACTTGGCTGTAATCTGCAGTCCATGAACAGTTAATCCAAGTCAGAGTGAATAACTGAAAATTACTTTTTCATGGTAATAATGGATCCTGTTGAGCTTTTTTTATTGCAGTACCCAGAGATGAACCTGATAATAAAAAGAAAAAGATAATCAAAAACAAAGAGGACAAACAAAAGGCTGGTATGGCAGTAACATCTACAAAATGAAAGTCAATGAGACTCTGAGGAAACCCAGGCATGGCATGAGGCACACAGTGAGCCCGGTTTCAACTGAGTGAAATTCAGTTTCAAAACATTTCAAATTCAGTTTCTGGTGGCACAAGTTCCAGCCCATAACAATGACAGGCTCCTGAGAGGGAGGAATATCAAAAGGTCTGGAGCTGCTGAGGAAACTGGAGTCAGGCGGCTTAAGGGTAATGGGGAACAGGTGAAGGTGTGGCAGGACAGAGGAGCAGAAACTAACCGAGGGACTGGGAAAAAATAGGAAACAAACAACACAATGAAAACATAGAAGAAAACAAAAAAACTGAAGTGTCAGGAAACATTAAAAGTAAACACTGCAAAAAATCCTAGATCATGACTTTAAAACCTGTAAGTTCAAATCTTTCCTGTAGTTTAGTCTGTTTGGTGCCAAAGTTACGCGTTATCTTTACCCTACAAAATGACCTTAAAACCGTGGCCTCAAGGTCATTTTGACCCAAGAGTAGCAGGAAGGTTAAAGCTAACAGCAAAACTCAAGGACAGAAACGTTTGAATAATGAGAGAAGCTATGAAAGGATTTACGAGCCAAGGCATTCCACTTTACTTGTCAAACACAGTGGAGGTATTTTTATGGTATGGGCTTTGTTTGCCAGAACAACTGAGTCCTTTTTTTTTTTTTAAACGGGTGATTAAACCAACAAGATGATTATGAAATGCTCATAATTATTTTTGTGTTCAAAGTAAGTTGAGGGACAGTCTAACAAAGTCAAGTCAGGTCCTCTGGATGGATTAAAAAATTATAAAAATAAAATTAAAAAATGTAAAACTTGTTGAAACGTTTCATCTTTTATCCAAAAGACTTCTTCAGTCGGAGAAGCTGCAACAAACTCAGTCTTATAAATAGCACCTTCTCATAGTGGATCAACCAGTTTGTTGTTGACATCCAGAACCAGCTGTTCACATGATGAAGGACCATCAGCCTAACAATTGGCCGTTAGTGCCCAGATGACCACAGAGGGCTGAGTGATACTGCAATAACAGTAATGGGGGGAGTGGTGGTGCAGAGGTTAGAGAGACTGGGCCTGTGATCGGAGGGTCACCGACCAACTCCCCGGATCAACAACATAAAAAAATATGGGTGGAAAAGATGAACCACCCACACCTGACTCACCCTACTCCCCTGTTTAATGATGGACAGGTTATTTTTACAAAGACGGCTTTCTTCACTCCTCTCTCAACAAGTTTTAATTTCTTATATTTATATATATCCAATGGACAAATTAAAAGATGATTTACATAAACAAAGCTGGAAAGACGTGTATGTTGATGATGTGAACAGATCATATGATGAGTTTATGAATATTTTAGGAGCTCTGTATGAAAAGAATTGTGTGCAAAATAATTGTACAAAGAGAAATGTTGTTGACCAACCATGGATGACGAAAGGGTTGAGAAATGCTTGTAAAAAAAAGAATTATTTGTATACATGTTTCTTGAAATTGAGAACACAAGAGGCTGAAGAGAAATATAAGAAGTATAAAAATAAATTAGTAGCGATTATAAGGAAACACAAGAAGGAATATTATAGTGATTTATTAAATAAAAGCAATGGTGATATGAAAGCAACATGGCAAGTAATAAATAGTGTTCTGAAAAGTCATAAAGCAAAAACAGGTATTTCACAATATTTTTTGAAGGATGACAATGAAATCCATGATGAAAATGAAATTGTAAATGGATTCAATCGTCATTTTGTGAACGTTGGATCAAGACTTGCTGCTAAAATACCAAAAGTAGACAATAATGTGAACCATTCAGTTATAAGTTGTGACAACAGTATTTTTCTTAATGGAACTGACAAAGAAGAAATAATGAATGTTGTAAAGAATCTTACAGATAAGAGATCAAAAGACTGGGTGGACATGGATATGATGTTTGTAAAGGACATAATGAGTTATGTTATCGAGCCGTTTACATATATTTGTAATTTATCATTTTCAAAAGGAATATTTCCAGACAATATGAAAGTAGCTAAGGTAGTTCCTCTCTTTAAAAATGGTGATAAATGTGTGTTCAATAATTATAGACCAATATCCTTATTACCACAATTCTCAAAAATTCTAGAAAAACTGTTTGTGACCAGATTAGATAAATTTATTACTAAACAAAACATTCTAAGTAGCAGTCAGTATGGGTTTAGAGCAAAAAACTCTACATCAATGGCACTCATGGAAATAATAGAACAAATAACTACTGCTGTCGATCAAAAACAGTATTGTGTTAGTATTTTTGTTGATTTAAAAAAAGCATTTGATACTATTGACCACACTATTCTCCTTGAAAAATTAAATAAATATGGTATAAGAGGACCAGCATTACACTGGGTATCTAGCTATTTAAAAGATAGGAAACAGTTTGTACAAATAAATGGTGTAAGATCTGACTTGTGCAATATCACTTGTGGAGTTCCTCAAGGCTCTGTACTTGGACCAAAGTTATTTATTTTATATGTGAATGACTTAGTGAATGTATCAGGACTCCTCAAATGTGTCCTTTTTGCAGATGACACCACATTTTTTTGTTTGGGTAAAGATGTAAAACGGATGTTGGAACTGATGAAGACAGAATTTGATAAAATACAAACTTGGTTTAAAATTAATAAATTATCATTAAATTTAGATAAAACTAAATACATGATATTTAGTAACAAAAAGAAAACTGTTGACGATCCATTTAAAATTGAGGGTGTTGAGATTTGTAGAGTTCATGAGATGAAATTTTTGGGTGTAATCATTGATGAACAGCTCACATGGAAAAATCACATAAATTCTGTAAGAACAAAAATATCTAAATCTATTGCAGTACTGTACAAAGTCAGGGAATTATTAAATGATAAAGCTCTGTACATGTTGTATAGCACAATCATTGTTCCACATTTAATCTATTGCATTGATGTTTGGGGGAAAGCGTGTAAAACATTTACAAAACCTATTTTTATCTTACAGAAAAGAGCTGTAAGAATTATCTCCAGAAAGCATTACTGTCACCCATCAAGCACATTATTTTATCAACTGAAGTTACTGAAGTTTCATGATTTGGTAGATTATAGTATTTTATCAGTTATGTATAGGGCTCAAAATAACACATTACCATTAAATATCCAAAGAAATTTTGTTAAAAGACAAAGTTGTTACAATCTTAAGGGGATAGAAATATTTGTCAAACCAAAATTCAGAACTAGTCTGAAGGGAAGGTCTACCTCAATCCAAGGAGTTGGATTGTGGAATGGTCTAGAGAATGATGTAAAAAATGTCAAGTCAATGTGTACATTTAAGAAAAAGATCAAATCTAGATTGTTAAAAAAGTATATATGAAGTAGCTTAGTGTGTGTTTTTTATTAGAATTAGAAAAATTAGAAAGTTATTCATTTTGTTCTGTTACTTGAAAATTAATATGTCTGAAATAATTGTTTGAAAAAAGGGGCAGATATAATAAGATTTTTTCTTCTTTCTGCTGCCTTTCATTTTAAATTTTTTTGTATCTTTTTATATATTGTTATGGAATTGTTTTGTACTTTTTTAAAAATGAATAAACTTCATACCATACCATATTTTTTTTAATCCATGCAGAGGACCTGACTTAACTTTGTTAGATCTTTCTACCTGGATTGTAATCAGGATATGTTGATGGACAGTCTTTTGACTGACTCTTTATGGTCTTTGGTGACCTTTTCTTTACTGCAATAAAAAACAATGTCTGCCGCTTCTATAAAAGCACATGAGCTTGTATTATAAGTTGCTAAAGATAAAAGTCAAAAGACCCAGAAACAAGCAGCTGTCCTGTTCTGGCAACAAATCTTCAAGGGGAGAAAGTGAACATTTGATGATCTGCAGACTTCAGTCACTAAACAGCTGCTAAAGAAATTAAAGAACTCTGTATCATTTATTAATTAAATAGCTTACCTAAGAAAATACATAATTATTGCCTAAAACAAATCTGGGCTTTTTGTTTAAAGGTGTTTTATTGTTGTTTTGAAGCCCTGTCTGCTACCTAAAAGCCTTATGGGAGATTTTTGACGACAGCGTTAAGAGTCTGTCTCTTTGGTGCTCGTCTCCCAGCAGAGTCAGCCCGACAGCTGATGTGATGTCTTCGTTCAGCTGTTTAAGCTCCCAGAGGAGCGTGTGTGTGTGTGGGTGTGTGTGTGCGTGTGCATGTGTGTGACCTTAAAGCCATGGCAGCTGATGAAACACTAATTCTGCTGACCATTTGCTTAGCGACCTAAAAATTGGAGGATGCAATCAAGGTCCATCAAGTACTGTGATGTTGAAAGACACCCCCGGTCGTCCCTGCATTTAACATGCAACTAAAAATTCTGCTTTGTGAGAGGGAAAGAGGTCCCACCCAGCACCAACAACACAGTATTGTTCTGTGGCGTATAAATGTACGGGAAGTTTGTCATGTGTTCACAACATGGCAGATGGTGAAGTGGGCAGAACACATTTGTAATGACGCTGAGCTTCTTGACAGACTTTTCCCTTCAGGCCGACCATCCAATCAAACCCTAATGATCCCTTCCTCCACTCCGATTTCTTTCCAGTTGCTTAAATACTCTCCTCATGTGTTATTTGCTCCTCTTTTCATCCCATTTTCTCACCGTTTGCTCTTCCATTACCTCATTCTTTTTCTTCCGTTCTACACTTATCTCATGGACTTTTAGACCAGGTCATAAGAGGAGAAAGTACCACGCTCTTACACTTAAACGCATCGCCTTCATTCATCTCGCACAGGGCTCACAATCTGAAACCGTTGTAAACGAGGCTGTACACCTTTGCAGGTTAAAGATGAGTGCGACTGTTTGCACTAATTTATTATGAGAAGCATTAAAGGAGGTTTTCATGGTGAGTAGCATTCTGTGAATATACGTTATTCTGCTGTTCTGCACCAGATGGTTTACGATACCAGAACACAGTGTGTGGTCCTGCAGCGTGATTGAGCTCAAGTTTAATTCTGATTTGCTTCACAATTATTCTTAGTCAAGCTGAAAATGGGATAATATCCAAGTCCCAGACAAAGAACATGCCCGAGTTAATCTTTGTCCACAAGTGCTGGTGTTTCCTCATTGCTGAAGAAGTATTGCACTATTTTTATCTTTGTTTACTTACAACTTAAGGAAACAATATTTTTAATGAGTTAGGACGTGGTGGGATTTTCAGCTTCAAGGGGCACCTTAAACAAGCTTAAGATGGTGTAGCAACACTGGAGTGGATTAGAAGAGTTTGTTTACAAAGTTAGTCATCAGTTTGAGAGTTTATTAAACTCTTGAGACTAAAAATCAAAGCTGCAATCAGAGTCAACGCCTTTGACCTTTTGTTTCTTCACTCCTGAGCGTTTTTTTCCAGTGAGGAGGTGGGATGCATTCTGCTGGATAAGGCCACTCAGGGAGTGCCCTTGTCCTTGGAGTGGGGGCAGGGGGTCTGCAGGAATGTTTTAAGGAGTGGTACAAGTTAGTATAACATCAGAACATTGTTCCAAGACCAAACGATCAGTTATTCACCTCATCTATCTCTGGGGGTAAAGCTGCTAATTGATTTAGGCAAGATAAGGTTGGATTTATGTGTCCAAGTTCAAATTCAAGAATCTTTATTAACCGCAAGGGGCAATTTGTTTCACAGTCAATAGTCACACAAAACATCCATACTAGACAAAACATTGAGACATTAAAATAACAGGAATCATCACTGCTTGTTGAGAAGCCTGATTGCTACAGGGATGAATGAGTTTTTCAGTCTGTTTGTCCAACATCTGGGCTAGAGCTGTCATTTCTAACTCAAACCCAGAGCCCGGCCCGATCCAAATTAGGGTCAGGCCGGGCCATAATAATGTGCCTAATGTGCGGGCCAGGCTGGTGATGGGCTTTTTATTACATCAGTGGACGCATGCAGCTGACGATCCAATTATATGGCAACATGGCCTGCCATATAATCACCTGCCGCACGCGGCCATTTGACAGAGTGGTAGAGCTGTCATTTCTAACACAGGACCAAAGCCCGGTCCAGCCCGGCTCAAATTTGGGCTGGGCCGGGCCATGATAATGTGCTGGATGGGCAGGCAGAGTCGGTGTCTGGCTTTTGATTGCATCAGCGGAGCAGCCACGATCCAATCATATGGCAACATGGCTTGCCATACATTTCAGTTATATGGCAACATGACCTGTCATGCAATCACCAGCCGCAAGCAGCCATTTCACCGCAAATTTGCCGGCCTTGAAAGAGGTCAAATAAAGTTCATTTAAGCTTCAGATGGGACTACTAGTAGGCTACTGCCAGGAAGTGATCCATCTCCCAAATGGCCGCTGCACTCAGTGGACGCATGCGGTCGATGACCCAAACAGGTGAGATCCCAAGGCAGACATGTCAGAGCAGGGTCCGTGTCTGAATAATGCAGAATGAGAAGCAGGGATTTAATTCACTTTGACGGCCATGAAAGGGCAAACACCCCCTCAGCTCCGATCTTCTGCCCCCTTTTATTCAGCCGCGTGCGTCCGCCGACCGTTAATAAACTATATAAGCAGTCAAAGCTTAATTAAAAATGTGTGTCAGGTTTACCTGTAATTACTGTTAATTCATCGGGTTGGGTGGGGTTCGGAACGGGCTGGGGCCAGGTTGGGTTGAATTCTTTGGGACCGAACGAAACTCTAATCTGGGCAGCAGATACCTGTGTCCAGATGGAAACAACCTGAACTCACTATGAAGTGGGTGATCAGGATCTGCCAGAATCAGCCTGACCTTGTTCACTGACCTCGTCTTGTGAGGTTCTGTAGGGCTATGCCAGCAGTTTTGCTGCACATCCTGACAATGTTGTAGAGAATATGTTGGCATCGGAAGATTTTCTTTTTCTAAAATATGTCACATCACACTTTCTACATTGTCTTAAATTTATAAGATGTCTATTTCATCATGAATAAACACCTCTGATGTTTTTGTAGATTAAGTTTAAACCCAGCTGTCAGACATCAGAAACAGTTTCCTGCTGATTATCACAGGTTCACAGCATGGGTAATGTAAAGTGCTGAACCTCACAGCTCCTTCATGTGTAACAAAATGTGAGCCAGTATTGGGTGAATTTGTCTTGATGATGATGTATATCTTCATGGCCCACACACTTGTTTCTGTCAATCATCTCTTCCAGTGACAGATCTGGATTTCTCTTTCCTTCACTGTAAGACATGTTGAGGCCATGAGCTCCTTTGAACAGCGACTGCATTGTTAGTTGTTTGACCTCACTGCTGAAATGTTCCCTTTCTGCGCTCCTGACCGTGCCATTATCTCATCCTGGGAATATTGGGTTGTTAACGAACGTTAGCGAGTCAACCGTGCTGCACTGACCTCATCTCAGCCTTATCTTTCCCTCCAGTTTTATTGATCGGCCTTATCTTCCTGCGAGGAGCGCCTCCACTCACCTGCTTTTTTATAGAAACCTGCAACGATGTTTATCCTCTGAATGGACTGCAATGAGTCGTGTGTTTGTGTGTGTTCACCTGTCCCTTTCATTTTTGTCCTATGAGTTTTAGTGATGCAGAACAAAAGGCCAATGAGTCAAAGCCTTCCTCTGGTGTGTGGGCATTGTCTTGTCTTTCTTTGTTCTCTCCAGCAGTGTTCCAGTTTGCTGTCACATCCTGTGCTTTTACATAAAATCCATATTATGATTTTAAAGGTTGCAGTCAGATAATGTGACCTGCTCATGTTTCTCTCAGGTCACACGGTAAAAAATAAAAATAAAAAAAGAGTATCACAATGAGACATCTGAAGTGTGTAGTGAACTCGACCTCCGACCAAAACCTGCCTCTGAGGACCTTCACGGGACAGGAACTGTTATTTCATTGATTTGAATCCAGAAATACTAATTAGCTCATCCAGAGACTGTTTAATTGTATCCTGAAGTAATCAATTGAAAGAACACTCTTTTTTATATTATCATTACTATTTTACAATATCTTGATAAATCAAAAGTGTGTTTAGTTCATACCATTTCTAAATGTTGAAGTGAACCACTCATTTTAAATCAACTGTGAAACAGTATTAATGATTTTTTTAATCGTCATTTAGAAATCAAGTTAAATGTCTATTTACAAAGTAATTATGCATTTTTTGATCTTCTGTCTGAAATGAGAAGTAGTGATGTCGGTCGAAAGTCAAAAAGTGGTCAGCAGTGATGCATAATAAATGCGACTTATGCGCTGAAGCGATTTATAAATGTTTTTCCCCTCTTCATTATGCTTTTTTTGACTGATGCGACTTATACTCCGGAGCAAGTTATACATCGGAAAACACGGTAGTTGTTTGTCTCGTTGGTCTCTGTACGTCCTTGGGATGGACTGGAGACCTGGCCAGGGTGTCCCCTGCCTCTCACGCAGTGACTGCTGGATATTAGCACCGGTGACCCTCGTGACCTGAAAAGGAAGAAGCGGGTAATGATAATGGATGGACTGACGGACGGACGGACGGACGGACGGATGGACGGATGGACGAATGGACGGATGGATGGATGGATGGATGGATGGATGTCTTGAAAAATTAGCTGTTTCGGTCAAACCTTGAAAATTAAATTAATGGTGACTTTCATCTACAGTGAAAAATCAAATTTCAACTCAATCTGTCAAACTGAACATGTTTTTGTCATTTTAGTGTTTCCTGAGGTTAATTAGCTGAGGTGGCCATCTTGAACCGAGTTGTGTCAAAAAGTTAATAAGCAGTAAATGTATGTTTAATAAATACTTTCTTAAAAGTTGCATTGAAATGTGTTTACTGACTCAGGGAAAATTTAGCTAACAGGCACACATTAATCTCTGGCTCAGATTTATCTTAGTGAGCAGCATTTACACCTACAAATACTTGTTTATTTTATGTAAAAAAAAAAAAAAGTTTTTGTAAATGCTGTGTTGTGTTTTTTCTGAAAGAAACTGAGTGGAGGCATCTGTCTGACAGAATATTTAACTTCTCCAGTCTGAATGTTTCTCGTAGCTGTCTCCTGTTCTGGCGGAGGACACGAGTCGTCTCAGACTCCATCATCTTTAAATAGACTCTTCTCCCGCTTTGATTTCCATTTATTGATCTCTTGCTTCACTCCATCTGCTGTCAGACTCCCTCCACCTTCACCTTCTTTCAGTTTCCTGTCCGGCCCAGAGACTTATAAATATATTTCTGAGAAACTGGAGACTGGAAATGCCCGAGGGGCCCAGGTGTAATCAAAGGGCCACAGCGGCACCTGCTCAAGTACTAAACAGGGCCGTGTAGCTTTGATGGAGTTATCCTCTTTTAATTTTATTCTTTTGCAGCTTATTTTCTTTAACTTCCCGAGCGCAGATCAAAGGGCAACATAAAACATTACATTCCTGCCCTGGAATGTCTTTGACAGCTAACCCGTCGTACCTTTTGGCTATCGCAGACTGCTAAGGTGTTTTATGGGCTGAGAGGTTTTCATGACAACTGTAAGAAGACTTCCTGCAGCGATACGATGAAGACAGAAGAAAGAAGTCACTTTCTCCGAGTTAAGGAGCAGAGAACAATGCTCCTTTTGTTTTCCTCCCTCAGATTTGAGTTGTGTAACTCGATACGGGACAGCAGTCGTCCACTAACCCAGCCACAGACAGGGAGACTAAGTCCATTGTCTAGACGGTCCACTCTGACTCAGCCCCCCACAGGTTCTTATTTCCCACCTCTTGTTGCTTGTTTTCCTACTTTCATCCATCTTTGTGTTTTCTCTCTGTGTGCATTTGAACCCCGCTCTAATCTCTCGTCCTCTTGCTGCAAAAGTTGTTTTTGTCGGCTGAAGCAGGCGCTTGTGTTTCGGTGCAGGGCCTGAATTTAATACCTCAGTGCCGGATCACATGTGGGGCTTTTGTGCGTGGAACTGGAGGAACAAGTCCGACCACATCAGCCCCTGAGAGCGCTTCAAGTACACAAAAAGATGAGCAGGGCAGCGGAAGGCGTAGAATAAACAGACAAGCTGTGAACTATCAGTGACAACAAGGCGACATTGACTTAGAGGACAGTTTAATGTGTTTTCCACCTGATGTCTCTTTATAAAGAGCTGACGTTGATGTTATCTGTTCAAACCTTTCTACGGCTCAGATTTAAATTAGTTTTAAAATCAAAGTCACGCTGCAGGTCAGTGAGGGAGTTCCCTCCTCCATGGCTGTACCTCCCAGCTGTCATGAAGCAGTGAAACAGGAAGCATGTGGTTCAATCATCTGTGCGAGGCAGAAGGAGTCATCAGGGCAGAGCTCTCAGGTGGAACTAACTCGCAGGTAAATCATTTTTAGACATTTTTAGTGTTATTTCTGCTGCAAGGTTCTTTTTTTGTGTGTGTGTTTGACTCTCAAAAAAGTCATTTTTCCAATTTTCCATGCAAGCTTTTCCTATTCATGCTTTCATCTGGGAAAGATTTACATTTTATTAACATTAAATTAGTTTAATATTCTCTGAATTCACTGTGAATTAAGACCGTGTTTGTCAAAGAGGAGGAAAGCGCTCTGTTTGTTCATTACTTTCACAAAGGAGTTCCTGTTTGCACCGGAGCTGCTGAAATTAAATCACTTTGTAACCACATTTTTCTCCCAGGCAGATAATATGAAACGAAGCAGCAGCCTCCAGTTCTAATTCTGAACAAATATGCCAAACAATAAAGTCTGCTTCTTTAAATATGACATGCAGTTGGTTTTCCACATACCAGGGGAATTTGATCTCTGACACTCACCGTCCTTTGCCTTTAGTCTGAGGATCTGTTTTTGATGCGGGAGTTCCCCCTGAGGACTGCTCACAACTTTCTTTTCGTTAATTATTAAATTTCATTAAGGTGACGCGAAATGCTTCAATTAAACTTTGATTTGGAGTTTCTCTGCTGTTAGAAACTGGAAGCTGCACAAGCTGCAGTTGTTTCGATCCAGACGAACGACAAACACACCAAAACTCTGCGCGAGGGAAGAAAGGATGATTTTCTGACAAAATGCCATCAACGCTCGTCCGTTTCAGTGTTTACATGACTCATCCTGCTCGGTTCCTCCTCCAGTGTTCTGCATCAATTAAGATCCAGTGAAAATAGCATTCCTTGAAGCCACTACCACAAGAAGTTCCTCAGTACCTGGAAAATTGGCTGAGTTATTGTCATTTTCAGTGAGATTGACTCCAAAAGATAACCAGATGCTCATTGCTCATGCACGTCCAGTGATTAATTTCTGAGAGTTTCATTAAAACCTGTCATATGAGGTATTTTGCTAACAAACAGACAGGAATGACTGTCTAACGACAAGAATGTAATTAAAGATCTGTTTGTATCTTGTTTTCAGGTACTGCAGAATTAGGTTTTAGCTCAATATCTGTAAAATTGACCGAGTTGTAGCCATTTGGGTGCTTGCTAAGGTGGATTAGCTGTGGCGGCCATCTTGAACTGACTCTACAAGTTAATCAGTTGCAGATGTGCATAATATTATAACTTTTAAAAAAAATTCTTAAAAGTCAGCCCACTCGTTCATGACATGTTCAGTTAACAGACAGACAAACGAAAGCGCACGCACTAACACAGCAGTTACATTATCACCCACCTGTCATGACAACAGGAGGTAATTAAAGCTTTCTGGGATGTGCTCGTTGAAGTATTGTACCTCCTGTTGGTTCTGGTCCAAACAGGAACGAGTCAGTGTGCATGATGGGTGCTTCTGAGTGCTGATCCATTCTTGGCCGTGGGCCTGGTTTGTGTGGACTGTTTGGTTCAGGGTGTGTTTGGATGGACGCGTGCACACTCAGTGCATGAGTCGATAAGTGTGAGTCCATGTGGGAGCTGTAATCACAGAGTGGAGAGAGAATCCTGCATGAAGCATCCCAGAAAACACAGAATCTCAGTTGAGGCTCATCCCCTCCTCTCTGCGATGCGTCTGTCTCAGTTTACACTATTTGTACCACTCTCTGATTACTGAAGGATCCATCATTGAATTGTTCTCAGGCAGGATCTCGTGGGAACAAAAGTGCTTTGGATCAAATAAAACGTGTCCTAAGCCTTCACCGTTCACAGCAGCCTTATCAGTTCCTCGCCACTCATGTAAATGTGTTGAGTGATGACGCATTAATAATTACAAAGTGAGAAATGTAAGGAATGTGAGTTAGTTTCCTCGCATGGCTCTTTCTGGACCTCTGCTCGGTGGCGACTGCTCATTTCAGTGTTGGGCAAACACTCTCCAGGCTTCGCCCGCTGACAAGGTGAACAGGACGAGCGTTTGCTCAAATTCCTGTCAACTTACGCAGGAAAGCTTTTCAGCATGGTGGTATTTTTAATCTTGTTAAGTTTCTTACTGAAATTTAAAAAACAAAACATCCATGCACACTGATGGAAACCCTGTTGGAGGCTTATGCAGAGTTCTTTATGGAAGCTGCAGGTTTTTAGAATGCAAATGTTTTTGCATGACACTTTAACCACTTACACAGTGGAATATAGTTGAATATTAATAGATGGGATATTTTTTATTTGGTTAAAATACTCGCAATGAAGACTTTTTGTGCTTCAGTGACGAAAAACACATCTTTAGCACAATAAATATATTAAAATCATTCCATGTTTATGTTCTGATGCCTCAGCAGCTCTGCGGTGCATGATGTCAGAAAAATCGGAAAAAGTTTGGAAAATTGACAAATAAAGTCAGAGGTTCTCATCCAACCTGGCCTTGAACTCCAACATGGCTGAGAAGTGGCAAAAGCTGCAGGAAAAAAAACATTTTTCACTTCTGTTGGTTCTCATTGTATTAAATGACTCACACATTGTAATGTTCTGTTTTATGTGGGTGTTTAATGGGCTATACAGGAAAAAGACGTTAGCTTGTATCATTTGTTAGCCTGGTCACTGAGCGCAGCAGTCAGTTTCTTCTAAGTTTTCCAGCTGCAGCATGAACACAGTCAACGATGTGAGAAAACTGAATCCGGACTTCTCTGTTAAACAAACCACAGCATTAAAACAACTTAAGGTGACTATAACAGGCTAACGAGTAGCCTTTCAGCTAACTCTTGCACATTAACCAGTATGTCTATGCTAAACAGATAGTTTTCAAAGTGGTGTTCCGTGGAGTTGATTTTAGTAATCAACATCTTACCTGCAGTATAAATATCTATAGGCAAGGCCAAGACCAAAGCAGATTAGTTGTCACAAAATAACTTCAAATTTTTTTTAATTACACGGCAGTTTATGCAAAACGTTATTTTTTTTAAACCTTTGCACGGCCGTCACTTTTGGATTTGACTCTCATTCACAGAAGTTTGCGGTTCTTCAGATTCAGGACCAGTTTGATCTGTGGCGTGTGAGACGTGTTGCAAAATAAAACTTATTAATGATAATCAAGCAAAGTAACTATCTGATGCAAGGTAACGCAGTGTAAAAAACAACAAATTGATACTGCCTTTACTTTTATACTAGAGTATATCCTAGATACATGAAATAGTTTGAAGTTACATTTACACGTTGAACTTCATGTTTTTAATATTTATAGAGACGTTTTAACGAGACTGATCTCTCAAGTGACAAACAGATAATAATCATACATCGGTGTTGCAGATTTCTTCAAATGCTTGTGAGGGATTTTATGGTTTCAATGTTGTTTTTACTTGTATTACATTTTTGGGGCTTCACAGTGTTGGTTCTGTTACCTTGGAGCCAGAATATTCTGGGTGTGCAACCAGGTAGTAATGTGTGTCTGTGTGTGTGTATGTGATGTTTAAAGGGCAAGTAGATGCAATCTAAGTTCAGCTTGAACTAAACTAGTCTTTATCTAAAATGTGCACACACAGAGGTTGACCTTGTAGTCTTAACGTGGCATTGATCTAAACAAGCTTTGGGATTTTTCCACTCATCTGTTTGGTGTGATAAGTTGAGGATATTGTAACAAAGCATTGTTTGTGCAAAGAATCACTTCAGGAGGAGAATCAGGGTGGAAAACATCCTTAAATAGCACCGATGATGCATTCAAAGTAAAGAGAAGACCTCGTGAATGTGCTCCCCAGAGTGTTCTCTCCTTACAGCGAAGCATCTTTATGTAACATCAGTCAGATCCAAGATCAATACGCTTCTATGGAGCAGCAGTGAAACCACTCACTCCAGATCACCCCTGGCTACACTAGCCAGAGCCAGTAATTGAATTGTGTGCAGAAATACAATATTGTGTAGTCAACACAGGTGGTAAAAGCCTGAACGCACTTCTAACAGAGAGGAAACCCTCCTCAGCTGATTTGACACAGTGCTGACCTGAAAGCTGATTTAAAGATTTTAAAGATACAGAAAATTAACTATTTTTACTCCAGATGTGACTAAATTAGGTATTCTTTATTATTATTGTTCAGATCAGGCATGATAGTGACTGGGGTGTTAGTTTTAAATTGTTTTCTCAAGCATTTCAGTGCTAACATGAACAGTCTGATTCATAAATATCAGAAATCAATTATTATTTAATGTTAATAATGTTGTGCTGAGTGCTTCACAGGAGCCACATTATATGCAAGTTGTGTACAGTAGTCCCTCGTTTACTGCGGGTGTTACGTTCCCCCATCACCCCCGACTCTCGCAATAAGGGAAAATCCATGTAGTAGCGACGTTGTATTTATTTTAGTATTCATATATATATTAAGGCTTTAGAAACCCTTCCCACACTCTTGCAGTGTTCTAAACTCTTCAACCTATGTCATTTTAACATTTAACATATTTTCCGTCGTAACTGTCACACGGCCTTATGAGTTGCATCAGTCCAAATATGTTTAATAAAGTGGAAAAATCCATAAATATGTCACTTTGTCGTATACGTTGCATCTATTATGCGTCACCGCTGGCGCGTCATGTTTGTTACGCGTCACCACTGACTACCCAGAAATGTGGGCCGGTGTTGTGCCCAAAATCGATTGGCTGCAAATGGCAGCCACGGAGGCGTGCACGGGAGGACTTTAACAAGAATTTAACAAGATTAACACTTAAAAACAGTTACTTGTTTATTTGTTTGCTCAAAATTATAGTAAAGGTGTGTCTTAGTCTAACTTTTCCTTTATAAATGCACTTTGACGGTCAAATCAGCTGCGTTTTCAAAAGCTGATAAGCGGAAACATGAACGCGTAGAGAGTGACTCGTGCACTTCTTCAAAATTTAGAAAGATAAGCACCTAAAAACAATTATTTGTTTGCTCAACTTTATAGCAAAGGTGTGTCTCAGTTGAACTTTTACTTGATAAATGCACTTTAATGGTCAAATTAGCTGCATTTCGCCGGGGCAGCGCAGCAAAATGCAGCTAATTTGACGGTAGCTCCAGGCAGACGGCGGTGGTAGGCTGTGGCATGCCGACTGTGTCATTAATAGCCACTTTTACCTATTACATGATACATCGGCATGCCATACAACTTGACATCAAGCGGCTGAAAATGCTAGTGCTCAATATTTTCAGTCAGAATGAATGAAAACGGTCATATCTCAGCCAAAAATCGGTTTATAAATATGGGAAAACAACATAAATACGTCACTTTGGCGTATAAGTCACAGAGCATGTAAACTATGCAAGAAAAACACAACTTATAGGGTGGAAAATATGGCATATATGTATTGCACAGTAGCTACTGCAAAATTTTATATGGGGACTCACCAGCCTTGGTTTGGTTCTGGTCCAGTTCTGATCGGCTCGCTGCAGCCGTTGAGCACCAGACGCTTGAAGAGAGTCTGACCTTCGGAGAGCCAGTACAAAAACACACAAAATGGTCCCGAGAAGAGTCCAAATACTCCGGAGAAATACAGATGAAAAAAGCCACTGTGGAGTCGGGAGAGAACACCGGGCTCCAGATGCGCCTCCCTGCTCGATGGGCCTCGTTAGCCAGCGAGTGGCACTCAGATTTCTTGATGAGTCTGGAGGTCTGGTTCTGGTCTGGTTCTGGTCCGGTTCTGGTCCGGTTCTGGTCCGGTTCCAGGTCGGTTCCATGCGGCTCTCTGCATCCGCTGGGCGCCAAAGTCACTGTATGAAGGACCAAACTTTTTCCTATCAGATCAAAACTTTACCTCCATTTCGGAAGAAGGCAACGGGACGCAGCAAAGTATTGTGTGTGGATTATAGTAAAGTTTTACAAGTTGTGAACACAAAATCAGGCTGTTTAAATCACATTTTCACTTTTTTGGTTGAACTTTTTGAGTCATTGTAGCCCAGACATATGATATTTTATTGCATCCTTTGGAGAACATGATGCTATTATTATTATAAAGAGCCACTTCCACACCCTGAAACAACCGAAATCTAAGTGAAGAGCAGGCAGTATAGCTTTAATACATGATGCATTCATGGCCCCAGAATCTCATGTCACTGTATTTTTATTATTTTAATCCATTAATTTAAGTCTGGTAGTTTTGTTTGAACGAAAACTAGCATTAATTAGTATAACTTGCTGAAAATGACAGTGCTAAGTACACAGTAATGTGTTAAAATTTAGAAAAACACAACTTAAATGAGAGACTTTCATGTCATCTTTTTTAAGTGGTCTTGATCAGAAGCTCCTCAGGCTTTTTTAAGGTCTTTCAAAGTTTTTCTTTGAACTTTGGCTGCTTTTTAACTCAGTTTGTTCAGTCAATGCACATAAAGCAGATTATAGTGCAGCATGTGATTAAAAAGTAAGATAAGTGGACAAAGAAAGGACGAGAGAATCGTCTTTAATTAAAAAGTTGGAAGTCCTGAGAGGCTGACTGTAAGCAGGTTTTCAGCTAATTGCTGTTTTGGGAAATCATCTTGTTGTTATATTAAACTTTTTATGTGTCAGACTGTTTCATTTTGTTTTATTCTTAAATAGTTTTAACTAAAGAAATGTGAACAAATTGTGTTTATGTGTCGGGCTGCTGATAACAAAGTGTCTGATCAATTTAAATTATGTGTAGTTTGTTTTGTGTCAACACAACTCAGACTCTTGTCCTACATTTAGGAGCTCTTTAGTGCCAGAATTACTCACAGGTCAGAGGGAAGTGGCTTCATTAAAAATAAAAACATTCCTCTGAAACTAGTAGGTATTCAAAACTTAAAAAAAAACTTTAGAAAGCCTGAAAAAAAAACAAGTGTCTCAAGAGCAAAGATTTACAAGAAAGTTTGTCTAACATGAAAAATAAAGGATGACTCAACACTTTTGGATCAGATTTAATGTTTCGTTTAATTTTACATTTGCTTTATTGTTGAAAATGGTCTTAAGTGAGCTTCATCTGTATTTCTGTAACATGGCAACATCTTTGTCCTACAACGTGGCTGGATTCTGTCTATGATTAATGATGTGAGCTGCAGCAGTGTTTGCTAAAAAGCAGCACTTTTCTCATGTCAGGACTTGGAGCGTCTGCTCCTGTCCGCCCCTTCAATAGCAGCCTGTGTCTGCAGCTAGGACCAAACATAACCTTCACCCTCCGTAAAGACTGGAGTACTCATCGTCAATGGGGACAGTGTGAGACTGAACACTGACCCTTCAGCTTCACCTCTGAATTATGACCCATGTTCCACAGAAACGCTCGTTCTCTCGAGTGTCGTGAAATAAGAGTTGACCTTTCAGGGAATCTGCTCCCTCAAAAAACAACCGTCTGTTCTGACTTCACGGTAGCGTGCGACGACAAACGTCAGACACAACGGAAGCAGCATTTAATGACAGATTAGAGTCTCTTTGCTTCTCTGGGGGGCTTCATCAGAGAGAAATAACAACTCCCTGATCCTGATTGCCTCCCTTGTTTAATGAAATCTGCTGCAGCCAGAGGCCCTGACTGGTGATGACACACTGGTGCGTAATGTTCGAGAGCTTTGATTCATGGTCACTGAAGGACCTTTGGGATCTACATCCTCAAAGCACAATGATATCAAAGCAATTTTTACTCATAGGGGCAAAAAACATTACAGCACATTAATATTTAACATGATTTTTTAAAATAATATTTTAATTTTTAAAAACTGTCAGAAGATTTTTGAGAGAAAAACCGGGAAAGGCTTTTTTTTTTTTTTTACTGCTGAATTGTGTTCCTCACTGAAATGTTTGACAGTTCATCAATAAATTACCAGCTGATTGGTCTCAAAAATACATAAAAGTAACTTTCCTTCCATGAATGCCATACCTCTCGCAGCCAGATGGTGCTCAGGATATGTGTTATGAATAACTCTCAGCTACTACCACACTGCAGTTTGAGTTTAATATCTGTACAGTTGACTGAGTTATAGACACTTTTTGTGTTTGTTAGTCAGTTACCTTTTGAGTTTGGCTGTCTAAAAAAGTTAATCAATTGTAGAAGTTCATTCAAGGATTAAGAGTTTCGTCAAAATCCAGTGGTTCATTAGATATTTTGCTAACAAACAAGTAAGCACAAGATAAACTGGTGTAAACTTTATTTTAGGGTCCTCAAGTGATGTCCCACAGAGTACTGTGAATATTTGTGTTGTCCTTTGTTCTTTAGGTGTTTGTCTGTATTTATATTTATGTACATCTCTAACAGATTAAAAAATTGTAGAATAATCTGAAACTGTTTACTTTGTCTGATATTTTTTTTCCCAGCCATCCATTTTCTACCACTTACAGTATTTGTAGTTTGGCTTTGGAAGTGTCTGGTCTTTTAGGGAAACCCCAGCAATTGGTTGGATTTTTCAATTAGCGGGACGGTGGAGCAGTGTTTAGAGCTGTCGCCTCAGAGCAATAAGGCCACAGGTTCACCTGTTGCCTGCGGACTGTCTGTGTGGAGTTAGTATCTCTCTATGCATGTGTGGGTTTCCTCCCACAGACCAGAAACATGCATTTTAGGTTGACTGGTGACTCCAAATGTCCCCTGGCTGTAAGTGAGAGTGAATGATTGATTGTCTTGTTTGTCTCCATGTGTCCTTGTGATGAACTAGTGACCTGCCCGAGGTGTACCTCACCTCTTGCACAACCTTAAAGCAAGAAGTGGATAAAGATGGATAAACGCCATAAACTGGCTGACTTGATTTCTGAAGATCAGCATCCAAGGATTAAAAAGCATGATGAATCGTTCACCTTTGACTTTGCAAACATGTCAGTAAATATTGTTGTCGCAGGCGTTTTAGCTGATTTGATAATCAGACAGTTGTTTTCCTCAACTCACAGCTGTGGACGCCTCACCAGCTTTGATGGAGCTTATATAACGTTCACAGCGTGTGCTGTGTGGGAGTGCTGGATGTAACCTCCAAAGTTACCCCTCAATCATAAACAAACTTTGATCGTGCACGGAGGAGAGAAAGAACACCGAGGCAGGAGGGCAGAGGAGCAGGTGCTGCTCTTTTATCTGGAATGTGTTGAGTGACCAGAATGAGCACACTGAGAGTGAGCGTCCGTGGGAGTGGGAGCTTTCTGTGCACGAAAACCTGACGAGCCCGAGCTTGTGCTCCGTCAGGCATCTCTGGAATTCGGCTTCACGGTCCGTCTCTCCTCTGTCTCAGTCCTGGTGCAGAGGTCCAAATGTTCCCTCCTCACGCTCAAGTGTCTCACTGAAAGCTCATAAGAGACCTGATAACAGAAAACAAAAATACGGTGTCCTCTTGAATAATCACTGTGGAAAAAATCACATCATGTTGCTGCTGATCTGTTTCATGTTGCTGCTGATCTGTTTCATGTTGCTGCTGATCTGTTTGAATGTTGATGTGTTCATGCGTGCTCATCTGCTCGATGTTCAACATAATGTTTTTATGCTATTAGTGCTTAGTGTATATTTAGTTGATGTTTTTTTTAGTTCGTATCTTAGATGTTATCATTGTTTTTCTTTTACATTTTATTGTTGGATGCAACTGGGACCCTGTGTACATAATTTTGCTCCACCACATGTACCACATGAGGTGCGAATGACGGCTCTGTGGAGGAGTTAAGATACCCTGAGCAAGCAGACGAGTTTTACTGGATCAAGACAAAAAAAAATTCAATTACTGTACAATAGTCCCTCGCTTATTGTGAGGCTTATGTTCTGAACCCCAGCAATAAGTGAAAATCAGCGAAGTAGCAATGTTATATATATATATATATATATATACATATATATATATATATATATACATATATATATATATATATATC
>NC_056501.1:27638480-27763817 GCF_014905685.2 Nematolebias whitei | reverse complement strand
ATTGATTTTATATGAGGCTGTAATAATCTCCTCTCAAGTACAATTTGTACAAATATATGCATGCATGTCCAAAAAGGCAACTTGAGGTAAGTTGTATTAATGTTGGATAAGTTTTAAAGTTAGAATTAAATTCTAACTTTAAAACATGTTTTTGTTTTATCCTAGCTTTAAAGTGGATATTAAAGTGATTAATTAAAGTGATTGTTTAAAGTTATTTTATATATATATTTTTAATAAGGGGCAGATATAAGATTTTTCTTCTTTCTACACTCTTTTCATTCAATGTTTTCTTTTTGATTAATTTTTTTTAATGAATGAATAAATGAATAAAATAAAATAAAATGTTAAATGGCTTCAAAAATCTGCTAAGTTCGTGGCATAAACCAACAGACATGTTCCTGTTTTTAGTATTTTATATCACTTTATAATGTAGCTGTTTTTGTTTCTTATATATATAATTTTATTGTAATTTTCAAACAAAATGTTTTTTTATTTTCTATGATTGTTTACTGTTGTACTGATAAGTATCTCCTGGAGGGTAAACTTTATCTTGGCTGCAAGTATCAAGCTGTGAAATCCTTCGTTTTCTACAACTGATAGCGGTTGGTCATTAATTACGATGAAGTTTAGCAACTTCTCTGTAAACATTCGAGCGCTGGGGCTTCAGCGATGTGTTGTTCTTGTTCAATCCGCAGCAAGCAGTCTGATTTCAATCAGTCACTCTCAGTCTGTCCGTCCTCAGAGACGGGCAGACTGAACGCGGCTGGCTGGGGTCGAGTTGCCTGTTTCAGGTTGAGCAAGAGCAGCGCCCCGCTGAAGCCACGGAGCTCGAATGTCCAACGTAAAACTAACTTTACCGCGGTTTAATGTGGCGCTATGGCTCTGCAGACATTGTACATTGCTGTTGCTTGTTTTGTGGTGTTTCTAGTGTAAAATACTTCCACACAGCGGACATGTTTAGGTGAAAAGTTTGTTAGCTGTTAGCCACAGTGTTGCCAGGTGAGAAATGTAGGATTATCGTACTAGAGACATTAAATTATCGTATTTTGAGGGAATTATCGTACACCCGTCATAACCAAAATAACAAATCTATTGATGCACTATAGTAGTGATGGATTCGTTTCCAGACCGGCTCTGCTTCTTCTTCTTTTCTTTTATTCTTTTCCTCACTCATGGGGCAGGCGCAGCAGCCTATTCAGCTAATCATGGCCGTTGTTCTGAGGCAAACGCATACACGTCACTCGTAGGTCACATTTAGAAAAGCATCTGTTTGCGGACACAGATGCTTTCAGGATTCACAAAAAAACTCCGACAGACAGTTGCAACAGGCTGATGACAACCGATTACAACCACACATTCATGGAATGGTCAAATTATCGTATATTTGGTCTTTTTGGGGATTATTGATCGTACATCATACAGAGGGCAAAATTGTCGTACAAATACGATAATTGCCGTACACCTGGCAACACTGGTTAGCCACAGTGCTGCTAACTCAGTCCTCACGTTGTAGCTGGCTGCAAACTATGAACTGGATTTCCTGAATGTGAGGCGGGTCTTATTACTCTGGGTTCATGAGACACACCTCCGTTCAGGAAATCCATTCCATAGTTTGAAGCCATCATGCATCATGGATCGGAAATCTCTGCAGGTTGGATCTGAATTCAATACATAAGTTATGCTGGTATCAGAGGCCGATACCGAATCAGATCGGCCCCATCCTTAATTTATATATTTATATATATATATATATATATAAATAAATAAAGGCTTTATAAATCTTTCCCCACACTCTTGCAATGTTTTAAACTTTTAAACCTACATCATTTTAACAACATACGTACAGTACTGTATCTGTAGCTGCTAAATTTTACTCACCAGTTGGCAGAACAGCAGCGGCTCGGTTCCGCTCCAACTGGTTCCATTTCTGCAGACCTACCCTGCCGGTTCTGGTCAGCTCTCTGGCTCAGGGTAGTGGTGGTGGGCTCCGGAGAGAAGCCGGACTTACGGTGGCATGTCCCTGCTCAGAACCAGTTCTTGGATTCGCCAATGGGTCTGGAGGTCCGGTTCTGGTCCATTTCTGTGCAGCCCTTGAGCACCAAAGCACATTTGGGGTGAGAGGGGGACCTTCGTGTGGCCAGCGTGGGACTGGTGGTTCAATTGAGCAATGAAAAAAGTCCCGGTGGGCTCCGAAGGGAGCACCTAAACCTACGGTGGTGGGTCCCCTGCTCGGAAGTCCTCGTGGGCCAGCTACCAGCTCTCGAGTTTGACAATGGGTCTGGGGGTCCGGTTCTGCTCCAATTCCATGCAGCTCTCTGAATTCCCTGGGCACAAAAGTCACTGTAAAGGACCAAACTTTTTCGGATCAGATCAAAACTTTCTCTCTATGTATTTCAGCAGAAGGCAAGGGAGCTTCTGGGTAGGGCCCTGTTGGCTTCTGAGAGATGTAGTCCTTATGAGCGGGGATACAATGTAGGCTTACTGAACAGAAACTACAACATGGCAACGCCTGTCCGAAGTATTTTATTTTTTCATTAACTTTTTACTCTACAGTATCTCGTACTGTCCCAATCACGTGAGTAATATTAAAGTTGACAATCGTGTTGTGTACAATTTTTTCCCCTCGTGTTCAATCTTACTTTGAAAAACCGTGAAAGAGCGAGTCTGCGAAAATCGAAGTATCGAGGGACTACTGTAGACTATAATTCCATGAACATATGCCTGTTGTCTTCATCGTTGCATGCCAAAGTTTTACCATAAATAAAGCTCTTGTGCAATCTGTTAGCCCATTTAGCTTCCCGAATGACTCTCAGCTACTACCACATCAAATTTTAGATCAGTATCTGTAAAACTGAGTTGTAGGCATTTTTGGGACTTTTACTCAGTTGGAGATGTGCATCCAATGATTCCTATCTGAGAGTTTCATAAAAATCTATTCAGTGATTCATCAGATATTTTGCTAACAGACAGATTACTGAACACACAAACAAAGGGAAGAACATTATGACAGTTTTGTTGCTAAGCTATGATGTTCAAGGTTTAAAAAAGTTGACCAAATAGCTACAGCGTTTGAATAAAATGTAATTAATATAATACATTTATGTTTTCACCTTTTAGTTGTATTTTTGTGTCCAGATGAAACATATTTTGAGGAAAGCTACAGTACAGCACATAAAAGCATTGGGTAGAAAAAAACATCTGTAATAATCGCACAAATTTCAAAATAAAAGCTCATCACTGCTTTGAACCACTTTTTAATTAAATGTTATTTGTTCAAGGCTGGCATGCTTTGATCTTTGAGTGTGTGTGTGTGTGTGTGGGGGGGGGGGGGGGGAATTTAAGGAGGTGTGTTGTGTTTCAAGGCCCCTTGGCCAGTCTGGGTCGGGCCATAAATCTTCCCAGTTCACTCAGGTCCATAAACCAGAAGCAGGAGGCCATTATGGAAAACAACTGGATGCAGGATTTCAGGAGTCTCACAGGATTTGTGGTCACAGCGGCCTAAATGAACGTTTGCCCAAAACGAACAGCTTTGTTCCTATCACCTTTACGCTGCCCCTCCTCCCCCGCTTCCTGTCAGACATCGATTGGCTTCTTGTGTGTTTTGTTGAAGCAACAGACAAACTTAGCAAAGAAACGCATCTAAAAATACTGTCTGACCTTGACTGGTAGCCATTAGTCTCTGCGCACTCATTATTTATTTATACAGAATAAAACCCGTTCATTCATACCATCGGAGCACAAACTGCCCCCGTTTACTTTCATGATTTCTTACTTGAACAAAAAAGATACACACATATTTATTAACTGGGCACTACCAGAGTAAAACCCTTGTTTCCTAAGTGTTATATTCGTCTTCATTGATCACCAGGCCTCTTTTCTGAGCATGAGGTATTATTCCAGCTTATTAGGAGCCAGATGCTTTAGTGGAAAGTTTCATATCGGGGGAGATAGCAGTTCATGAATATAAACATGAGCATCTTGGGCAGCTTTGATCTGGGCCTGGCTGAGAGCCCTGAATGGAGTGGGCTGGAGTTGTTGCTGCCTCACTCTCCCTGCCTATTTTAACCATTTACATAATTGCTCTAACTGTCCAGGCCAGCAGTGCAGGATGCTTGATGGTACTAGAAGCAAGAGGAGGTATACCAGAGTGGTACTGTGCTGGTCTGTACTCCAAGATTTGTGCATGCGAGCGAGGCAGGAAAAAGTTTTAAGGAAGTTATTGTGTTGTTAGTTTATGCATTCATTCAACCTTTATTTATACAGGTTAGTCCCATTGAGCCTTGGAGACTCATTTACAAGAGGGACCTGAACCAGTTTTTGTTGACTGAGCAAATACAAGCTGCCGGATCGTCCAGTTGTTGCTCAAGCTGAGGCTGGTTTAGATTGTGAATGCAGAGAGAAACCATCAGAAGAGTCCTTGACCCCCTGAAGAAGTCAGGCCTACAGATTATGTATCCTTTCAGTTTCTCTTGCAAGCACTTTTAATTCTTACTGCATTAAAGGTGACCGAGATGGGGTAGAGGCAGGGCAGCCAACTCGGGACCCGCAAGACCCAGGTTTGATCCCCAGTCATTGCACATCTCGTGGTGTCACTGAGCAGGACGCCTTATCCCCAATTGGTCCCCGAGCTGTTTCAATAGCTGCACACTGCTCCACCTGGGGGTGGATGGGTTAAATGCAGAGAGCCAATTTCACCATTCTATGCAAACATACAATGATGACAACACATATACATGTTATTATTATAAATTGAAATTTGCTTTACTGGGGAACAAAATTAGATATTTTATTGCAGAAGACAGTCCATCCAGGAAGTTGTGATGATGCAAATCCAACTACCACCACAAGTTCACTTACCAGTAATCGCTGCAGATTTTGCTCAGATTTGCAATTTGGACCACAACATTTCTGCAAATTTGACCAATCATCCTCACCCCTGCTCAGGTTCACTTCCTGGAAAACAAGCCAGCATGATGTAAACAGAGAAAACAGAAAAAACCCACACATGCACGAGGAGACCATGAAACTCCATCCAGGAAGGTGTTGAATGATCCAAACCTGCAATCTCCTCACTGAGAGGCAATGGCTCTAACCGCTGTACTACCATGTCACCTATTTCCTGAAACTATACATTAAAAATTCATCCATCCATCAATTATCTTTACCCACTTCTTCCTTTTCGGGTCACGAGGGTCACTGGTGCCCATGTCCAGCAATCACTGTGCAAGAGGTGAGGTACATCCTGGACAGGTCTCCAGTCCATCACAGGGACACATAGAGACAAATGAGACAAACAACCATTCACTTTCTCACTCACACCCAGAGACAATTTAGAGATACCAATCAGACTAACATGCACGTTTTTGGTCTGTGGGAGGAAACTGGAGTATCCGGAGAAAACCCACACTTGCATGGAAAGAACATACAAACTCCACCCAGAAAGGTCCAGAGCCGGGAATCGATCCAATGACCTTCTCGCTGAGAGACGGTAGCTCTGCCACCTGAGCCATTGTGCCACCATTTCTCAAACAAGTTAATCTAAATGTAAAAATCTGGTCCAATGAGCAATATGCTTCAAAGAGTGATAGGCCTTTAATTAATATATACTCTTTCTGTTTGAGTTTAGCACTTTGGTGACAGCTGTTGTTTTAAATGTGCTTGATAAATCAAATTGACTTGACTTTTTCATTCTAACTGTCTGAGTCCCCCACTTGAAGCCCACCCTCCTGTTGGTTGTGTTTTGTTGATTTTCAGAAGAGAGGGACTGGAGTACCAGTTTTTGGACACCCAGATAAACCATTGCAATAGTCCAGTCTAGACGTGGCAAATGTATGAACCAGTTTGTTGCATCATTTTTAGAGAAGATATTTCTAATTTTAGCGATATTACGCAGGTGGAAGAAGGCAGTTCTAGTAATGTTTTTAATGTGGGGGATAAAAGACATGTCCTGATCAAAAATAACACCAATATTTTTAACATTAGAACTGGAGGCCAGATTAATGCCATCTAAGGAGGGAGAAAGACTGAAAATTTAAATCTTAAGGTGCTCAGGTCCAAAAACCAAAACTTCAGTTTTGCCTGAGTTTAAAAGCAGAGAATTAAGGATCATCAGGGTTTTTATGTCTTTGAGAGATGCTTGTAGTCTAAGCAGCTGATTGGATTAATTGGGTTTCATGGACAAATATAACTGTGTATCATCAGCATAACAATGAAAATTTATGCTGTTTAATAACTTTACCTAAAGGAAGCATGTACAAGGTAAAGAGTATTTGTCCGAGCACTGAACCTTGAGGAACTCCATTACTAACTTTGGTGTATTAAGAAAATTCATTATTTACATTTAAAAACTGGAATCTATCAGATAACTATCATTTAAACCATTTTAGAGCTGTTTCTGTAATCCAAATATCATATTCAAGTCTCTGTAGTAAAATATTGTGATCAACTGTATCAAATGCAGCACTGAGGGCTAACAGGACCAGTATAGACACAAGTCCATTGTCTGAGGCCATGAGAATATCATTAGTGACTTTTACTAGTGCTGTTTCTGTGCTATGATGAGCTCTAACGCCTGACTGAAACTCTTCAAACAGATAGATGATCACATAAGTGACCTGCAACTATTTCCTCTAGAATTTTTGAGATGAAAGTTAGATTAAGTTAAGTGTTCACTGAGCACTTTTCGACTGCAAAACGTGCAAAATAAAAAGTATCACAAGAAACCACATCAGACGGCTGCATCCAGATACGTTTCAAGGGCTGAAAGAAATAAAGGGACATCCTATCTATTACACTTCTTTAAAGGAACAGTTCAAAGCTTCTGAAAAGACTTTTGAGAAAAGATTATTTTACCTGCTGAGGACAGTTCAACCTCAGTTTTAACAAAACAAGTTTACTTCTGACCCAACTGACAAACTTCACAGCTACAAAACTTCTGGCATTATTTAAGGAAGACAGGAATCCACACCAGAGTAACTGTTAGTTTGACTTGGTTCAGATGAATTCAACCTGATAATCCAAACTAAGATTAGAGTCAATATTAAGCACTGATAACTCCATGGACCACTTCAGAAAGCCAAAGCAGACTTTGTTTTCACAGGGAAGGAAAATATAATCAGTGGCCTGCAGGAAGCAGCTTCTAGCTGCTTCTATCCCTTAATGCCCCTAACAAAGTTTCAAAGAAGGCTGTGATAGCTCGGTGGTTAGTGCTGCTGTCTTGTAATCCTGAGGCTGCAGGTTCGAACCCATTGTATCAGTAAGAGCATCCGGTGTAAAACAAACTGCGAAATCTGTAGAGTGTGTTCATGGTGGAGGGGCTGAAACAAGTGACCCCTCCTCTCTGGTCTACAGCTCAGCTGGCTCTGGTCCTGGTTGTAGATGAGGTATGCACATGTTTTATGATCTCTGGAATGTTTTATGACTTCAGGGATGTGTTTATGTGCAGGAACAGAGCGGGTCAAAAGGGTGAAATCAATAGTGCACCTTAATGAGGTTGTCTGAAAAGAAGGGAAGGAGAGAGGCCGTGTGGGTGAACGACGGCGAAGAGGGGTGATGCAAAGAAAAGATGAAGAGGCTCTTCGGGATCTTTGGTGGGTGTTTGAACGGCTTTGCAGCTGGTTTAGTTTGATTAAAAAAATAGTAAAAAAAAAAAATCTTTGCTCATTTATAAAAAGTAGACAATTATAAAACTTCCCATCACTCAAACAGATTTCAGTTTTGTTGAAATTAAATTTAAGCAATGCCAGACTACTTGTGTAATCTACCACAGATATATTTTTCCTTTAATCTAAGTAATTTGCATGAAAACGTCTATTATGTGCAGAGTTTGCTTTCCTTCTAGTAAAACAAGTTGTAATAACAGGTGGATCAGAAGTTTGTAAGCTGCTCAGGTGGCAGCTCGAGGTGGCCTTACGTTACTCTTCAGATTTGCCTTTGGGAAACAATTGTTTGGTAAAGGATGATTTGACGTCCTGCCTGTTTGCACAAAGTCACTTTGCATTCCTTGCTCTCCATTTGCATGAAGGTCTGGTTGTGTTTGTTTGTTATGTGGTGCGGTGAGAAGCTGAGTTGTTCTGTGAGCAGCTGATGAAACGTGTCGACTCACCTTTGTCCTCCAGGCATTATCATCCACACATAAAGGACTAAAAGATGGAGTGGTGTTTTCAGTGAGGGAGGTAAAGATTCCTGCTTTTCTTTCATTGTAAGAGTTGTTTTCAACTATCAGATGATGGTCATAAAATCTGTCAGGTTCATCTGGGATCAGTATCATCAGTAGACTGATCCTTCAAACTTCCCTTTAGATTTATGAGCCTTTAAAACAAATGGAAACACGTTACCTTACATCACCTTGTTACCATGACAACAGGGAGCATCAGTGTGACTAAACACAACCACCCCGAGGTGCTTGCATGGCTGAGGAGTTTTTAGGAAAGGTATAGTTTGAAAACTTCCAAGCTAAGATTGTTAGTTTTGTTTAAGTAGAGAATACAAACTAAAGAAAGTTCTTTAAAAACAGTACTTATCAGTTTATCTTCTAGGTTGTTTTCAGAGTTTTGTTTTTTTTAAGTTCACAGATGTATTAGAAAATTTATATCAGGTTACAAAACATAACTATTAACTTGTTATGTATTTTATTAACATATTTTCTTGTGATCATTCTTAAAAACGTATTAATTGCATGATTTGGATTGGATTATCGTCTGTAATAAAGAACAAATTACGTCCACAACAAAGAACTGGTGGGTCCCGGTCAAAGTGGGTCATGAACCTGTTCTCGGAGGGTCACTGGTCTTTCTTTGCTAGAGAGAAAAAAAAATGAAAGTTGAGTAAAAAAATATTCATGGTTCTGATTATTGTGACTATACTGTATTATTGATCTTGGTGAATGACTGAATAAGTGACTGAAACGTTTTAAGCTCTATATTTTGAGTGTTTTTGAAAACCCTTTTCTAGTTGGGTGTTTGTGTCGAGGATATTAAAAAAAGCCGAAGTTATGAAAGTAACTATTTTATTTAAACTATATTTATTAACCTTTATTTAACCAGACAAATCCCACTGAGATCACTGATCTCTTTTGTAAGGGAGGCCTGAAGGCAGCCTAACGTGCATGTTTTTGGTCTGTGGGAGGAAACCGGAGTACCGGGAGAAAACCCACGCAAGCACGAGAAGAACATGCAAACTCCACACAGAAAGACCCCAGGTCCAACCGGGGATTGAACCCATGACCCTCTTGCTGTGAGACAACAGTGCTAACCACTGAGCATATGGAGCTAAGAGGACATAAAAGTCTATATTTCTCTCTCTAGCATCACCTCTTGCTGGTGGTTTTGGTTTATAATAATTTTTATGTTACTATAATATTCTATTCTATCTCAGGTTGAAACCATCTTTCCATCCAACAACTTCGAGAAGTTGAAACATGTCCTACATCTGGGTCGCTGCTTGTCATTAAGGGCTGATAATGGGTCCCGAAGTCAGATCAGTTGAGACCCACAATGATCTCAAGGACATGAAATTCACAAACTTCTTTTTATTGTCACTCAAGTATGAAAATACAAGTTTCGTTATTGTTAATAATCTATACTAATAAATCAGTTTGGAGCTAAATACGTTAAACTAAAGAACAGATTAGAACTCAGAAAGAGCTGACCTATTATTATTATTGTTATTAGGATCTTATTAATGATTGTAATGTTCTGTTACATAACAAAATAACATATTTGTTAGGAGTTGTCAAAAGTTTTTTTTTAAAAACTGTTCTTATTGTATTATTGTGTAAATGTTCATAAATCATTCACGCTCTTGCTCCTTTTATCTGGCACGTAACTCGTTCAACAATTTTTGCTCTATTTCAAAAATTCATGTATGAAAATGTTCGGCTCATTCAGGACACTTCAGCTTGGACTTTTGGTGTTCGGGCAATTTAAGCTTTTTCAAATACAGTATTTAGCTTTTTCAGCCATGGTTTTTCTAATTGAAAATGAATGGCCCTCTCTTCACCTCCTTCAAACCCTTTGAGCTGTTTAAATCCTTTTAATGCCTAGCTCCGTTTTTGTTCTGGTTCAGCTCCTTTCAGCTTCTTTATGCTCATTCCAGCTTTTCTTGTTTGTTTGTTTGCTCTTTTTAAAGCTATTTTCTGCTAATTTAATCTTTTATGCACCTTTCTAGCTTCTTTCTGCTAAATGTATGCTTTTGTTAAGCATTCTATGTTTTAGGTCTATTTCTGTTTCAGCAAAAATCATTCAGCAATAAACATTCACTCTGCATTTGTGCAAGAAATGTAATTTTTCTATTTAAATTCCTTAATTAAATGACAACCATAGTGGGTTTTCTTCAACCGATGACCTTTTCTTTGTTTTTGAACCATAACCACAATAGTTTATTATTTATATCCTTTGCAATCTACTAGATTAAAAAAAATGACTAAAAAAACACAACAGCAATGCTTTTTTAAAAAGAAATCAATATATTGATTTAAGACATTTGGACAAGTGCTTACAGGCTGTGGTACAGCAGAAACAGCACAGGGCTCTAAATCTGTTAGGCTCCACATCAGAGTTTGAGAAATTAAAGCTTTACTGTAGCTCACTAAGTTTATACAAATATATTTAAAGCAAGCTCTGATCTCTGCCATCTGCTCATTCTTTTCCCACTTATATTTTTTCAGATCCCTTCACCACCTCGGAGCGGCCTGTGATCAATGGCAGCCTCCGTCCAGACTCTTCCTCTGACTCGCGGGCCCAGCCAGAACTTCCGCTGTTTCCCAGCCTCTCCTCTTTCTTCACATTGCGGCATGGGCAGTGTAGGCAGTCTGGTGGAGAGGCCAGATGTGTCTCCGACTAAAGGCAACCGTGCCGTGCCCCAGGTGAGACCCAAACAGACCAACGGCCTCCTGAAGAAAGGCCTGACCCAAAGAGAGATACTGAACTACCTCAACATCACCAGGTGGGAAGAGCCACAGAGAGGCTGGTGTTTGTAGAACATCTCACCAGACGTCTTCTGACCTCCTGTGCTCCCAAACAGAAAAGTGCCAAAAGGAGGGTCGAGTGCTGACGGCAAGAGGGACGTCATCGTTGGCCAAGAGGAGGACGACGTTTACGCCAAAATCTACGCTAAAAATGGCACTGAAGTCGACCTGACTAAAAACTCACTGCCGAGTGGGGGGAAGTACGAAAAGGTACGTTTATCATCACTTTCTATTAAATTGTTTTTCCTCTAGAGCCAAATGTGTACGAATAAAATAAATCTCCTAAAATATGCTTTATCACCAGTGATTTAGATCAAATAAAACTTTATCAAGCAGAAGTTCTCATTCATGGACGGATGCAGATGAATGAGCTCTCATTGTGTTCCTGTTATTAAATGATCTACAACCACTGAAAAGCTGATAGGGCTGTGCACAAATGATTGGTATCACATTCATACAGCTCCATATGCACGATGCAACCCCCCTACAGGCTGTTAGCAGCATAAATCAGCCTCAGCTCTTCCAGCTCACCACCACAGATTGGGATTCTGTCACTCGCCATGCTCTAAATTTATTGCAGCGATCAAGAATCAGCTGTTTCCTGCTTGAATTCATCAACACTGGAAATACAGACGGGGTAGTAGCATCGATTTAATAGCAACTTTGTGATTCATGTTGTGTAACCCGGCCTTTATTGTTGTGAGTGACACCTTTCTCTCCACACCTTCCATTCTGGGATTAACAACCGTAAACCATGTCGGGCCTCGGTGCTTCTGTTTTAGATCCGTTTCAGGTCTTCTGCCTTCAAGCTCGTCACCCCTAAAAACTTCAGCTCCATGCAGAACCTCTATCCGTCTTCCAAGTCGGAGGATATGGATCGCAGTCTTTCCAACGGACTGCACAGAGCGTACGGCCACGTCCCCAAAACGCTCTCCACCTCGTCGTCTTCTTCCTCTCCCTCCCGTCATGGAGGACCAACGCCCGGGGCAAACCAGGTATCACAACACGGGATTGTGACTTTCAGAGCTTGACATATTTTAAACTGCGCTCGACTAGTTATTAACTACACGTTTTGAATCCACTCCTCGGTGGGGTGTTTAAATTTTGGGATAGTGTTTTATACCTGACTGGTCTACTATGTTCCTTGGTCTTCATGATGCTGTTTGATCAATCATGTTCTTTAACAAACTTCTTAGGCCTTCACAGAACAACTGCTTTTTACTGGATAGGCAGACTCCATTTATTAATTAGACGACTTCTGAAGGTAATTTGTTGCAAAGGTGCACCACATTTTTTAGATTATTATTTTATTTTTAAATAAATTTGAAAAGTGTGCATGACTTTTTATCCACTCCACAAATTTTCATTCCTTTTAGTGTGTTTTTCTCAGTAAATACTCTGAAGTTTGTGGTTGTAAGTTTAAAAAATGTGGGAAAGTTAAAAGAATGTGCAAACGTCTTCAAAGCTCTGTAAACCTGACGGGAAGTTGAGCCTGGCAAATTAGATCCAGTGATTTCCTGCGTAAATTAAATATTCCAGTAACTTCTGCACCGACTTTTTGTTGAATTTCAGCTTGTTCTTCTTCAAGGTTAAAGTTAGCCTCCTCTCCACCTGAGTAGCTGTGTACTTATGTCTGTGCAGGCCCTCCCATCGGCACGTGTAATGAGCCAGGAGGATGATAACCTGTCGGACTCGGGCCATAACTCCATGAGCAGCCTGCCGCCGTACCGCCCTCCCTTCCGCCCACATCTGGCTCACATCAGGTCTGGTCTCAACTGCTCTTTATGATCAGTGCTGCTATAAGGGTGTTTTTTTTCTAACAACATTGTTAAACTAGAAGAGACTTTTTATTGCTTGATTTCACTCTAGTGCATCGATGGGCCAGATCAACACCATCGGCTCTCTGGACCGAAAGTCTCAGACCCTGAAGGCCGTGGGCTCAGGAGGCGTGGCCATAGGGGAGATGGCGTGTCGAAGCATGGCCACTCTGAGCCGCCTGACTCCATACGGAGAGGCTCCACCTCCTTACGAATGGACGCTGTCCCTCTCTGTGGAGGACGTGGTGAGTGTCAGATGAACGGATGAACAGATGGGATGGCGAGCAGGTCAGCAGGTCATTTTTCGATTTGTTCCAGGTGAGGGATCTGGAGGAGCGCCTGGTGGAGAAGGAGCATGAACTGAACCAGATGAAGCGGAACCTGGACGAGAGCGAGGGCGCCATCGCTCAGGTGAATCTCCGTTCCCCGCTGTCAGTCTGCACGTCCCTCTCTGTTGAAGTCTCACCCTTTACCTGTTCCCGTGCAGGTGTTCGAAGGGAAACAGCGTCTGTGGGAGAAGGAGGTGGAGGAGCTGAAGTGCCTGTATGCTGCGAAGCTGCGCCAGGTCACCCAGCATGCTCAGCGCTCGCAGCGCAGCTTCCAGCTGCAGCTGTTTAAGGCCGAGCAGGAGAAGAATCGACTGCAGGAGGAGCTCGACGGCCTGAAGAGGGAAATGAGCCGAGAGGCTTCAGCCATGCCAAAAGTAACGAGTCCCACTCTGGAGGAGACGCAGTGGGAGGTGAGGCCTTCAGTCGTGAAAAAACAAGATAACTCAGTTTCCTTCTTGTTTTTCCTGTTCAGAGTGTGAAAATAGTCCCACGGAGTGAGAATAGTCCAAAAAATATTGTTTCTGTCCCAGGTTTGTCAGAAATCAGGGGAGATCTCGTTGCTGAAGCAGCAGCTGAGAGACTCCCAGGCAGAGGTGACCCAGAAGCTGAGCGAGATCTTCAAGCTGAAGACGCAGCTCAGAGAAACCAGAGCGGCGCTGCGCAGCCGAGACTCTCAGATCGATGCTCTACAGCTCATGCTGCAGGGGACACAGCGTGAAAGGTTCTCCTCTCCAGGTCCACGTGAGAACGGAAAAGAAGCCGAAGAGAATCCATCGACTGGAGGAGTAACAGGTATCTGGGCTCTTGTCAGTTGGTCAAAGCCAGTGTCTTTCGTTACGTTTCCTCCTAGAGCTGCTCTAGACCAGTGGGTTCACAAACGTTTCAGCTTCCGACCAACAAAAGGAACTCATGACTGTATTGCTGGTTAAAATACAAACACAGCTTGATAAAAGAGCCTTGTTAAACATTTTTAATCCAATCATGACTGCTGTTTTGTCTCCTTTGTAACATGGGAGATTAAATGTTCTTTGTGTAATTGTTTCTAAAGTAGATATCGTTTTTTTAAGACATTGCCGAAACCATCCCCACTTGGTGATTCACCACCCACATCAGGGTCCCAATAACTAGATCAAAATGGAAAGGCTTCTTGTCCACCTGTACTCTAGACTGCAGCTAAATCTATTAAAACTGTTTTCCTTGCAGGAGGCTCCACAGAGGAGCGTCTGCGTGCGGAGCTGCTCCTGGAGCGACGACAGAGCGAAGCCCAGGCCTCGGCTTTCGAGGAGGAGCGGCACACGTGGCAGATGGAGAAGGACAAGGTCATCCGCTACCAGAAGGAGCTGCAGGCCAGCTACTTGGAGATGTACCACCGCAACGAGGCGCTGGAGAGGGAGCTGCATCAGCTGAGGGCAGGCAAAGGAGAGGGAGGGGGCGGAGATGGGATGCTGGAAAGGGACACACCTGAGCTGAAGGCTGTGAGAGCAGGTGAAGACCTCGAGGACACGCCTTCATCAATGCTGCCGTGGATAGAGAGGATCGAATCATCAGAAATTTGAATGAGACACTTGTTTGCAATGCAAACCTCTCCCCACTAAATGGAAGAGCTACTGTATACGGAAGAGTATTTCAGACAGGAAAAGACTAAATAAACCTTATAAATCTCTAAATTGCAAAGTGGTAAATATATGAAATAAAAATATGAATACACAGAATAAAAAGTTTACTTTGGCAAAAATATTGGAAAAACAATCGATGCCAGTCATATCTGTATTTTTTTAACCACTTCTGATAGTGTGTGATCTTTTCTTGACAAGAAAAACATGCAACAGTTTATCCAAACTACAACTTATCTTTGATAATTCAAAGCCAATTAAAAAAGGAAAAGACCAAAAGCTTAATGTACAGTTAGAAGTAAGAAGCATTAAATGTTAAAAAGTTCCTTTTATTCATTTTTTTTCTTCTCCTAGTAGTAAATGCTTCCATAATCTGCTCTCTAATCTCTTGTTCACTTCTGTTGGATTTATGAAGCCCCCATCCTGTACAGACCGGACGTACAGGACCCTCCTGACCACCGCCGAGTCCATCTCAATTCCACCTTTGCAGAAGAACATAAAATTTTGTAAAATAACCACCTAAACTGCCCTACTGAAATCTTCTGTACACAAACTGATGACTGCAAATGTTTTCTCTATTTGGACTGATGTCACGTCCTCACCGTAACCAAAGCATTTAAATGCATTTAGTGGTGTCCAAGAACAACCTGGAAACTGTTCGTCTGCAGAAAGAAGAACACGGAGGTTTCAGCTGAGCCCGTCAACATGTAAACATAAATATGAACAATAATTGCTGTGTATTGCCTCTGTACACGATGCTACATCTTTCACTGAGAGAACTGTGTGTACTTAAAGCAATAGTTCAGTTCTTTTGGAGCTGGGGTTCTATAGAATAGTTATGAACAATAAATATCTTACCTGTTGTAGATGGAGCTTTGAACAACCTTAGTTCAACAGTTTAAATCTAACCAGACTGACAAGCGAACAGATGTCTTTAAACCATCATAAGTGAACACTTTTACATGTCTGTACATTTTAAATTATGCAGTAATGTTCATAAAATCTGTGGTTGTCCAAAGTGCAGATAGTCTTTCCAGAGCAGCCTGGGAGTATGAGAATAACTCTATAATTCATGAGGTTTTAAATTAGTTTCAAACTACATAGTTCATCTGGCAGAAACACTAATATGTGTTGGAAATGTTACAGCTAGCTGAATGTTGCTGCTACGGCAAATAACCTGTGAATTTTAACTAAATATTTTTGCTACGCAGAATAAATTGTAACATAGCCTTTGCGTGAACCAATTTAAAATTTGGGATATAAATATCTGAGAAAACAAAAGCTGTCTCTAACATGCTCAGACTACCGTTAGCTTGTCAGTTTGGTCAAAGAGCCATCTGCAACAGGTAAAACACTGATTGCTCATAACCTTTCCACTTCAAAAGAGCTGAATTCACCCCTTTACTGGAAGTGTCAACTTTTCCCACTCGTCACGTCTTCTTTAGACAAGATCCTCATATATTGTACAAAAGTTTTATTCTATTGAGCTTTTGAGGTTGTATTTCACATCTGTGTACTTCCACGTATTTTAAATCCCAATGAAAGTGATCAGTAGCTGCAAATGATTCCTGCTTACTGGTGCAGTTTGATGCAAAAAGTGGTTGCATGACGTGGGTGGAAAACCACTTAATGTATTGATTAACATGTGAGCGTTTAAACAGCTCTCCCTGCATATCTTTGAACAGACCGACCGATTGAAATAAAAAAAACATGTACAGCGTAAGCTCTGTCTTTTTATCATCCATGGTGTCTGGTAGGAGTATATTCATTCAATCTTTACAGGTGCTGGTCATAAAATTAGAACATCATGAAAAAGTTAATTTGTTTCAGTAATTCCATTCAAAAAGTGAAACTTGTATATCTATTCATTACACTCAGACTGATCAAATGTTTATTTTATTATTTTAATGTTGATGATTATAACTGACATCTAATGAAAAACCCAAATTGAGTATCTCAAAAAATTAGAATATTGTGAAAAGGTTCAGTTCTGAAGACGCCTGGTGCCACACTCTAATCAGCTAAATAACTCAAAACACCTGCAAAGGCCTTTAAATGGTCTCAGTAATTTTGTAGGCTACACAATGATGGGGAAGACTGCTGACTTGACAGTTGTCCAAAAGATGACCATTGACACATTGCACAAGGAGGGCAAAACACAAAAGGCCATTGCTGAAGAGGCTGGCTGTTCACAGAGCTCTGTGTCCAAGCACATTAAGAGAGGCGAAGGGAAGGAAATGATGTGGTAGAAAAAAAAAGTGTACAAGCAAAAGGGAAAATCGCACCCTGGAGAGGATTGTGAAACAAAACCCATTCCAAAATGTGGGGGAGATTCACAAAAAGTGGACTGCAGCTGGAGTCAGTGCTTCAAGAACCACCACTCACAGACATATGCAAGACATGGGTTTCTGCTGTCACATTCCTTGTGTCAAGCCACTCTTGATCAAGCGTCTCGCCTGGAACTGCAGCTGAGTGATCCAAAGTTATGTTCTCTGATGAAAGTAAATTTTGCATTTCCTTTGGAAATCAAGGTCCCAGAGTCTGGAAGAAGAGAGGAGAGGCACAGAATCCATGTTGCTTGAGGTCCAGTGTCAAGTTTCCACAGTCAGTGATGGTTTGAGGTGCCATGTCATCTGCTGGTGTTGGTTCACTGTGTTTTCTGAGGTCCAAGGTCAACACGGCCATCTACCAGGAAGTTTTAGAGCATTTCATGCTTCCTGCTGCTGACCAACTTTATGGAGATGCAGATTTCATTTTCCAACAGGACTTGGCACCTGCACACAGTGCCTACCAGTACCTGGTTTAAGGACCATGGTATCCCTGTTCTTAATTGGCCAGCAAACTCACCTGACTTTAACCCCATAAAAAAATCTATGGTGTATTGTGAAGAGGAAGATGTGATACACCAGACCCAACAATTCAGAAGAGCTGAAGGCCACTATCAGAGCAACCTGGGCTCTCATCACACCTGAGCAGTACCACGGACTGATTAACTCCATGCCACACCACATTGATGCACTAATCCAGACAAAAGGAGCCCCAACCAAGTACTGAGTGATGTTCATGCTCATACTTTTCATGCTCATACTTTTCAGTTGGCCAACATTTCTAAAAATCCTTTAAATCGGTCTTAATATTCTAATTTTCTGAGATACTGAATTTGGAGTTTTCATTAGTTATCCGTTATAATCATCAACGTTAAGAAATAAACATTTGAAGTATGCAAGTCTGTGTGTAATGAATTAATATAATACATAAGTTTCACTTTTTAAATGGAATTAGTGAAATAAATAAACTTTTTCATGATATTCTTATTCTATGACCAGCACCTGTATTTATACAGGCTAGAGTCACAAGGACTCATTTACAAGAGAGACCTGTTAAGACTTGTAGCTTTTAGATATTAACCGCCATCTTCTCCATGAAGGACGAAACGTCTCGGCAACAAAATAAAATCGACCACATGACCTGACCGAACATTGTTGGATTTATACCTGGAGTAATGAGCAAGAACTTCAGTCTTCTCCAGAAAGGTCAACACAAATGAAAAAAAATAAAAAATCTTTACTTAAGAACTACACTTAAATTCCAAAACTAGTTAAATTTCAGTACCAAGGAATTGTTGGAATAAATAAAGTTTTACCAGCTTTTGATACAAATGTGTAAAAGAACATAAAAGTGGGAGTAAAAAAAAACATACTGCTAAAACGAGTGCATCTGCAAGTTGTTTTCTGCAGGATCACAATCAGAATAGATACGGCTGACTCACACGTCTTTCCCTCTGGCTTTAGAAACATTACATAAACCGGGGATTAATAGAAGTGCTCAGCCCCAGAGAGGCTGAGTGATTTACTGAAGTGGGATGAAGAAAAAAATAAAAAAAATAAAAAAATCACCCTCATGTCCTCACTCTGTGGGAGTGTGGCTGCACCGACCACCATCACTGCTGTTTATCTGAAGAGTGATGCTCAGACTGTTTGAATCATTTATACATTAAAACACTAGTGCAACTCAAACGCAGCACTGATGCCACCAAGTGGTGATCAAACTGTGCACGTGTAAGGCTGGGGGTAAAAGTTTTGATCACTAAAATGATTTTACAGCAGTTTTTGTGACTAAATGTGAATTATTTGTAGAGAGCATCAGCAGCTTTCAACATTCTCTTTAAAAAAAAACAACAAAGTATAATTTTAGAGCCTAGTTATTTAAAGAAAGGTACATGTTCCGCCGCCGCCTTGCATGCCAGAGTTTTAGACTAAGATTATAATCTGTTGAGAAATAGTTGTAGCCGTTTTGGTCAAACCTTAATAATAAAGTTTTGCAATAAATATTGCAAGATATTGCGCTAAGTATGTGTTGTGACCGACTCATCTACTGCCACAACTCAATGTCTGTAAGAGCACCTGAATTAAAGACATTCTTTAATGTCAATTGGCTGTGGCGGCCATCTTGAATCAGGATGACCCCAAAAAGGAGCTGTAGATTATCTAATCTTCAGGTTTTATTAAAACTAATTCAGTTCAGAAAACATTTTGGGGACCGTTTTCTGGATCATTATGATAATCGAGGTGGGAGGTTCAGTTCAAAACAATCCAGAAATCAGAGACTCGTTCCTGGCAGCAGGTGTGTGAGAGCACCTGGCTGCACGGTGAGAGAGACGTTAGGACCAAAATATAGCAGCAACAAATTGAAATGCTGCAGGATTTCAAGTGGACACAGATTTGCTTGTGATGAACCCGCCTGATTTTTAGGGATACGTTTGTTTCGGTGGAGAAAATAAGATAAGTGTGGTGCCAACATCCTGATACAACTGGTTGTGTTTCATAGGGAGGGGGTTTACAGCCAAGAACAGATCGATGTCAACATATCTTACAAAAGCAACTTCCTCATCGACCCAGACTGTTTGGTGGATTTTACAGTCCGATGAAGCACAAGAAGTAACTCAAAAGTTAAGATCGTAGAGTTCTTTTAAACTTGGGACCAAGAACCTGCAAAGATCTTTACCTCCATAGAGACGCTGTGGTCAGTTCTCAAAAAGCAGAGAGCAACCAATTGTGATAAAAACTCTTAAGAAAGGCAGAGTCCTTCACAAAATGCCAGACCAAGCCTTCAGAACTGATCAGAGTATAGGTTTTATTATTTTAATATCAGATGCAAGTATATGAAACATGTTAGGAGGATAAATATTTACAATAGAAGTTGTTTAACACACAAAACCATGTAGCTAAAATTAAGACAGGAGTACGAAGAGCTTGCAGTCTATCTGAAGGATCAGTGAATGATTGTCAACCAAAGAGGGGACAAAAGGGAAGTAGATGAGTAATAGATGAATTTAAACAGGAAACAAAAGTTGAAATGTTTAGCTTAAACCTGGGTTTAATGTTGCATTGTCAGGATGAGCTGTGCTGAAGGACAGCAGGAACTTTCACCATCAGATCGAGCGCACATCGAACTGCCTTCACGCCACGTTGCATGGAAAACTGAATATGTACAAACTCCAGTGAACTCCCACAACTATTAGCCTCAGTAGCAAAAGACGCGATGCGAGACATTTGTTCAGGCCTCCTTATATAAATGTACAGCTTTAAAATTAAATGTAGTGTTAAGTGTTTCCCATGAACCCTGAGGAAATGCGTCAACTTTATTGGTCTAACCCGACCTCAAATTAAAACCTTAGATATGAACCATTAGCCACAACGATCAGAACCCATCCACAAGTAAAACTTCACAGTCACCGCAAGTCACATGATAAGGCTACAGCCACACCAATTTACATCTGATTCACACGGAGCGCTAGCTCAGGATACACAGGCTGAAGCGATGGCACAAGTGTGGGGAAAATCTGAGTCAATACATGTTTGAGTTATGCAACAGAGTCGATAAGGTTCGATGCTGGGCAGTTAGCTATTTTACACGGGGGCGGTTGTAATAAAAATAAAAGAAATAACAGGAAAGCAACACGTTTTGCAGTAGTAAGCTGTATATTTCGTTTGCTTTTTTTTGTCACTTTCATTAAGAACACACACAAAACAAGACAAATGGCTTCAATAAGAATCCTGCTGGTGCATTCAATCACAGGAAAAAAAAAAAAAAAAAAAAGCTGTTCCACCACTGATAAATTCATTCTGACCAAACGGAGGCAGCAGTCGACGGGGACTTCCAAGCTACGAGAGGCCTCGAGTACGCCACAGAGAGGAAACAGGTCCCGATCTAGAGTTTAAATCAAGACAAACCTCCACACTTTAACTTCCCTTCAGCAGAAAAGAAGAGGCTTTCATGGGACTCAGTGGGTTCTCGTAAGAAACACAAGATTACCATCCTGAAGTCAGTCTGCCTATATCTATACCATTTACTCAAAGACAAAAAAAGAAGAGAAAAAACAAAACAGAGCAGTCATCCAAGTCAAAACAGTCAAAGCCCCTCAAAAATCAGTAGAAAGTATTAGATACTTTTCAAAGACAAGCCTATAACTCTGCAGGCATTGGCAAATAAATTTCAACGAGTGATCTTTTCTCCGAGGTGCTTCTTCACAGGGATGACCCGACAGACTCTTCTCTACGACAGGTTCAACCAACCTCGCTGGACTTTGTGTATTATGCAAAGTTTAATGGTCCGAGGTGAGTTTCCAGACGGCTGAGGTGGTCCAGAGGAACACTGGGGCGAAACCTTAATGCTTAAAATAAACAGGCCAAGAGGCCAAGGATCGAGGACAGGGGCCAGAGCAAAGGGTCCTGGATATCCAAGGAGCTCCAGGTAACTTCATCCTTGACGAGACGAGCAGTGCGGTATCAAAAGTAGATCTGCTTGGCATGTGACGGGTTCTGCTCCATGGGGCAGTAGGGACATTTCAACCTGAAGGTGAGATGAGAGCAAGATGATCAGGTTATGTCTGTGTCCTAAATTACTGTATTTTCCGGCCCATAAGTCACAGGTTTTTTTGCATAATTTGCATGGCCTGCAACTTGTACACCGAAGCAACTTATTTATGGATTTTTCTCATATTTATAAACCAAATTTTGGTGGAGATATGACCGTTTTTATTCATTCGGACTGAAAATATTGAACATTACCATTTTCAGCCTCTAGATGGCCCTGTTGGCATGCTGTTGTGTCATGTAATAGGCAAAAAGTTATTAATGACCCAATTGGCTTGCTATAGCCTGCTACCTTCGTCCAGCTCCAGAATCATGCCTGGAGTCAAATCAGCTTCATTTCGCTGCATTGCCTCGGCGAAATGCAGCTGATTTGACCATTGAAGTGCATTTATTAAGTAAAAGTTAAGACTGAGACACAACTTTACTATAATGTCGAGCAAACAAGTAATTGTTTTAGGTGCTCATCTTGTTAAATTTCGAAGAAATGCACAGCGTTCCTCCTTCTGGATTTCCTCCCTGTCTGCGTGCTCCCAGGGCACCGAGGCAGCTAATACTTTTGAAATGCAGCTGATTTGACCGTTAAAGTGCATTTATTAAGGAAAATTTCAACTGAGACACAACTTTACTATAATTCCGAGCAAACAAATAATTGTTTTTAAGTGTTAATGTTAAATTCTTGTTAAAGTCCTCCCGTGCGTGCTCCTGCAGCCACCATTTGGCAGCCAACCGAATTTTGGCACAACACTGGACCACGTTTCTGGGTTGTCAGTGGTGACGCATAATAGATGTGACTTATACAGCGAAGCGACATATTTATGTTTTTTTTTCCACTTTATTAGACATTTTTGGACTGATGCGACTTTTACGGCAGAAAATACAGTAGGTGCAATAGTTAAGGATACTTCAACATTAAAGCCACAACTAGAACTTATTTTGATCCTGGAAGATCCAAAACCAAACACCTTAAAACTAATCCATTTAGAACTGGCCCGGGCCGTTACTTTGCAGACTTACTTCCCAGCATTGGTGAGTTTGTTGAGTGCATCTCTGGAGATGACGTGGCCACAGATGAGCTTCATGGGAGGGTTACTCTCGGAGGTCTGCTGCCGCAGAATGGGACAGGCGAACACAGAGTGGTACCAGCACTTTTTGCCGAGGTCAATTTCAATCTAAACGTACACAGAGCGAGATGAGTGAAGGTCCAGACAGAAGGAAGTGACTTCTTAAAAACTGGAACAGAACTTACAGGCAGCTCGTCCTTGTGTGTCCAGACTCCACTGCACTGTCTCTGCTCAATCACCTGTTTGATGTTCATCAGTACCGGCAAGGCCATGCAGCCTGACGCAAAACTGAAACAGCCCCAACATTAGTCGTGTTCACAGAGCTTGGCTTTGTAGTACTTTAAAACACAATCGCACTAAATTAATCCATTTACACAAGAATGATGAAACCTTAACTACGTGTTTATTCCAGACTCCAATCTGGTTATAAAAAGGGTTTAACAATTAAATAATCTGACGTGAAGCCTGTTGTCCTGTCTGTTCCTCTCACCTGACACTCAGTGGAGACTCCACAGAGAGACCCAGCAGAGCGCAGGCATCCCTGGTGAAGATGTTACAGATCTCAGCCCACTGATTCGTCTCCAGCAGACTGCGATACGGAGAGTTCTCGATGCCGTGACGAAGATACACCAGACTGCCCATCAAGATCTGGATATCTGTAAACATGTCAAATAAACAACAACTATTATATTTGTTACAGGAGGGTTTTTTCTTCTTCCTCCTTTATAAGTGAATAACTTCTAACCTGCAGTACTGATTAGGGTGATTTTTCACAAACAAGCAATCATATTTAGTTGCATCTCTTTTTTGTGACCTTTAATCTTTAATTCATTTCATTTTGCTCATAAAAACAGATACATTTTAAAAGATTAAACTTTGTCAAAGTTTAAACTGTTTGACGGCCACATTAACAAAACGCTTTGAAACTTCTTTTTTGGACAAGCATCACTTTTAGTATAGAAAAAAAATGACCAGATCATCCTAAATCTTTCAACTATTGGAATGAAAAAGATGTTCAATATTTTGGTGCATTCACCGTACAGCTACAGATCTCTGGTTCACTTGGTCCTCACATGAATGCAGATATCCTCAAAAACTGAAGAAATTTGCCTTTTTTACATTTAGTGTGTTTGTTACAATCCTGTCCCAAGGAATGATGATTAATCACTAAATATTACTTTTTATTTAGGAACGTTTTCTACTTTTTAAGCATCAATTGCCACCTTTTTGTTTTTTCACTTCATGCATCTCATATTTTATCAACTGTTTTACTTTTATGTCTAAAACACCAGCTCCTTTTTGACCTTCAAGGCACTTTGTTTTCAGATTTTCCTGGGCTCAAGTGAAAATTTCTATTTTGTCTCAGTAAATTAATTTTTCCATGTATTAAAACAGCCGACTGAACATCGTCACAGAGCTTTGACTTTATATTTCCTGCCAGGGTTTGTATTAGGCACCTCTCTGGTGCTGAGAGGCGAAGGGCTGGAAGTGCCTGGCATACTGCAGAGCCTCCATTTGGTTGCCGATTCCGCCACCGAGCAGACTTATGAAGTACAAACGGTGCAACTTGAACTCTAAGCTGCTGTTCAGTTCCAGCAGGCGCTGGCGATTCGTGACGGCCCACCTAAGAAGGTTCAGATACATGAAAATTACTAACAAGTACTAGATGAAAACACACCAGAAATAAAGACTTTAAAGGTTTTGACTTGATCAGAGAACTGCATAAGCCTCTTTCATGTCAGAAACAAACAAAAATCAGTTTGTGTAAGAAAAAACATAAATACATACTCTAGAGCCGGTCTGAGATCTTGCATCCTCAGAGCTTCAAGAATCCTGTTGAGTTCAAGAAAAGGCTGCTTCATACTCATATCAATCACTACACCAGACTCCTGAAAAATAAAACGGAATCATGTTAATGGAGTTAAAAACTACTGGAAACAACAAAACATCAGCTGAATGTTTTGCTGTATTTATTTACTGATGGATATTTGACAATGCTGAGGAACAAGACCTGGATGCTGACACATTGAACTTTCAAGGAGCTTTATTAAGGTGACCTCTTACATGCCAGATTACAAATTACTGACATCAACGATTTATCAACATCATTTAAAAAAAGTGTTTAATAAAATCAGTTTATGCACATTTAAAAATTGATTAAGTTTATTAAAGTGCATGTAAACATTTTAAATGCATCATATTGACCACTAACTGTCCTACCCCTGCATACACAGTAATGGGCAGTAAATAAACCTCTACTGGTAGATGTGGTTATGCATGTTGGGTCAAAGTGAGCGTGATGCGTTTCAAATGTCTCCGTGTCATTTACTATAATGAATTAACTCACTTAATCCATCCTACCTGTGGTTTAAACTAACTACAAAGCTGCTGTGCATCATCAATATTCCCCCATTGATAAATCTGTGGTCGTTTAATCTGGCTTGCAGGCGATCACACACTGATATGATCAGTTTATCAGCACTCCCCTCATGGCGGGAGAGAAAAGAGCGTTCCCTGCTAGAGCACGCAGCCTTGACTCGTGTTTCTGTCAATTTAACTCTTTATAATTAAACATTATTAAACACCAAAACATGGATATTTGTAGGCCCCAGATTAACGCAAAGTTGTCTCAGTTTGACTTTATTTTAACCAAACTCATCTGTGAGCCCCAGAGAGACTGAGCTGCAAAGCATGCTGGGTAGCCTTGTGGAAATTGCGTGTGCAATGTTTGACTGTTTACGATGTTTCCGAGTGTGGACATGGGTTGTTCTTGTTCATGTCCTGTTCAGTTTTGGCATTTATGTTGAAGTCTGTTATTGGCTGTAAACTGACTCCATGAGTCAAAAGGTTCTTCCTGGTATGTATAAGCAGGGAAAGCACTGAGTGATTAAACAGTGAGTATATTTACTGAACAATAGTCAGAATGATGTCTGGCCTGGCGTTGTGTAAATTAACGCTTACAGTGGGGAGGGGGCTCTTCTTAAAAGTCTGCATGCTTGTGAAAATTGAGATGGGCGCATAACAGGACTGACTCTCTAACTGAAATATTTGCCATTACAAAAAATATTAAAGGTCTCTCTTACAGATTGTTCCAATTTTTTATTTTATTTTTTTTAATTTCTTTTTATTAATGAACTCTTCGGCGGGCCAGACTTAAATCAGCCGCAGGCCACTTCTGGCCCACTGGTCACCAGTTGAATAGCCCTGCCTTAGACATTGATGAGCTTACACTGCAAGCAGCTCACAAAATTCATTAACTTACTGTGATCTGACATGTCCAGATTGCAAAATAATCAAAGTAAATAATCACTCACCTGACAGAGGTCCTCTGCCACACTAAGCATTCCTTGCCTGTACAAATGCTCCACAATAGATTCACTCAGGTACTTCTGTCTCTCTGGGGTGTCCCACACTGTTTCTGCCACCACAGCGCTGATCTCCGCATCAAAATTCTACAGGAAAATACCCCCGAGGTGAACCACGTGCATGTCAAACTTAATCTATTTAAGATTGTTGCTCTCTGTCCTTACCCTGTCAATGGCTTTGCCCACTTTTGATACGCTGCCATGGATGTCTTTATGTCGAGAAGCGAGCATCTGTACAGTTTCTTTGATATTCTTACAACACTGAGCCATAGTTTGAGACAGGACTGACAAGTCTGCATCCTGCACTCCTGAAAGACAGGGAAAAAAGATCACTATGCACATCCACAAAATCATTCATGATTAAGGACAAATCATGAAGCATAATTTACTGAACTACCAAGTTTTCAATGTGCTCACCCTTGTGTGAGTTCTTACCAAAAGCAACTAGCTGTCCTCTTATTTCACAGACACTTCGCAGAAGTTCGTCTAGCCTCTCCTCAGACTGGTGGCCGTACATGACGAAGCGATGGAGCACTTTCTCCAGCTCCCGCTCCACACACGCACACTGTTCCATGATTCAGACTGGAACACACACACACACAAAAACAATAAAAGCTTCAGTTGAAATTTGAAAAAAATAAAAATAAAGTAAAACAACTGAACAAATAAATTTGAATTTAGTGACTCCTGCTGCTCATCTCAAAGATAAAACTCAACCAATCAGCTTTCAATTTAAAAATTTACTGTGAACTTTTTTAAATTCACTTTAAGAGTTTTAACGATTTAAAAACAGATTCAAGTATAAATCCATAACATCAATAATAATAATAATAACAATAATAATCCCTTTGGCAGTTATGTTTTTGCTTATGCATTTGTCTGTTGTGTCAGTAAAATATTTGATGAACCAACAAATTTTAATGAAACTCTCAAAGTAACCACAAGATATACAACTACAACTAATTAAATTATGGAGACAAGATGGCTAACAAAGCTAATTAACCTTAAACACAAACAATGGCTTTAACTCAGTCATTTTTACAAACACTGAGCTAACATTGTTGTGGTAGTAGCTGAGAGTCATTCCCAGCAGCACATGAGTGGTAACAGATTGTAAACACAAAACCTGACATTACTACATGAGGCTGCACATCACAGTATTTTCAACATCAGACTGGAACGTGTACAACTTTGTAATTTCTCAATACAAAATGTGACATGAAAGGCGACAGGTGATATTCATTCTGTGGAATGTTAAGCCTTAAATTAGACATTTGAAATTACCTCATAACATTTTTTTTTAAAGTGACAATTTTAAAAACGGTAAAGTTCATAAAACTAAATATGAAAGCAAAGACTACATTCATTTATGATGACAAGTGTCAAAACCTATGATAGGCTGACAAAACAGACTGATATGAACTTAATAACTTTGATTTTCATGATAAATTTGTGCCATAATTGAAACAAAACATATACATATATATAAAAAAAAGTAATTAATTTAACTTGTATATATAGATATGTGGTTTAACAACCCATTTTTATGTCACAACTCCCTCAACCTTTGAATCTGGGACACAAAACCGTATTAAAGTACTCTGACAGCATGTCCTTTTAAGGTTTCCCTTTAACCATTTGGTGCCTCCCAGGTTAAAGTATGGCCTCTGCTAACATAGCAGCGGCCTGGTGTTTACCAATGAATCAAGCACACAAAGACGAGATGAAATCACCAGATAAATACAAAACGTGACTGTGTGACTATGTGTGGACTTCCCGTGTGTCTTATTCGTTTGACTACTTTAATTTTGGACGAGCTTCAAGCTGTTGATACGTGTATTATTGGTGTAAATCACCGAGCAGAAAATGCCCCCTACCGTAGAGCTAACTGGCATTAAACCTCGAAAAGATCATTACTAGTTAAACTTGTCACATTACATATTCAATTGCTACCACCCATTTAGTGGCTTATGTACAATTTAACAACTTGCCACGTATTTTTGTTCACAGCGGCACTTAAAAAAGGCCCCGCAAAGCTAACATAAACAAACGCTATCCGGGTGGGTTTCCGGCTACAAAAGGTTAGCTTGCTAGACTGACGAGGTCCAAACGAGCCGAACAGAATGACAGCTCGCCGGTTCCGATCATTTTGCTTCAACAGTTAAAACACATATTAACCGGCCAGCTAAACTCGGAGGATTTCCCTGGGTTAAACTCACTCACCTGCCTTGCTAATCAGTTAGCAAACATTAGCGTTAGCCTTCTTTCCTGCAACGCTTCATCCGCAGTCGTAATGCGGAACTTCCGGTGTCGCAGTCTGCGTCAACTGGACGTTTTCAAAATAAACCGCTTTCTTCTTCTTTTAGCTGTGGCTGTTCCAAGTTTCCATCATGACTGTGAAGCTGGGCTGCTGGTTGCGAACCAAAGCTCTTCACTGGTGAGACACTTATCATCCTTTTTAATATTTATACATAAAACGTCTGAACTAAAGCAGATAACTTTTTTTTACCACAGCTATAAGTGTGTCAGTCAGTAATTAATTGCACATATGAATTATTTTTCCTTAAATCCTAGAATATTTTCGAAAAGCCACAATTCAAAACAGCATTAATGAAGAGCCAGGTAGGTGTTTGTAGAAGGACCCACAAAGAGGTATGTTCAGGGTCTTAGCAGAGTCTTTAACAACTATAAAACACAAATGAGTACACTGTGAAGGTGATGAGTAAATGGTAACAGGTGTGCTTGGAAGCAGAGGCACACCTAGTGGCTAGAACAACTCTAGGCCATGACCAAGAAAAAACAATCGAATAACTAAACCTCACCATTTATCAAAACCAAACTCTAAAAGTATTAATGGGCCACACTACTGAAACGCCTTTTTAAAAGTGTTTTTAAGCGTTTGAAAAGCGTTTTACAATGGTTTTCATTCATCTATTCACACTCAAAACCGACCAAAATGTTGATCCAGAAGACTGAGATCAAACCCAATCCTAACATAAATGCTGCTCATCATGACACTAGTGATGTTCAAAATTACATCTAGTATTCAGTAGAGGAGTGTGTATATTTCCTGCTGCTTTTCATGCCAGTTTTGAAGTAAGATAATTTCACGCTGAGAAATGATGGAGCTATAAAGTTGAAAATAATGTTACGTGTGATGTGCTTGCATTTGGAATGACTCTCGGCTACTTGAGAGTCATTGATTACATTCTGAAAGTTTCAGTAAGATTCATGCATGGTTTGATGAAATATGTTGCTATAAACATCGTTGACTCCAAGCTACTGATGTTGCACAACGATTAGAACTTAAAGTGTGTATTAGGAATGACTCACAGCTACTACCACACCAAATTTTTGCTCAATGTCTGTAAAATAAATTGAGTTATAGCCATTCTTGTGTTTTCTAAGACCAGTCAACTTTTACGGCACAGCTGTGGTTAAAGCTTGACGTATAAGCGACGCCTCTCAGTCACTACCACGCCAAATCTTAGCTCCATATTTGTAAAATTTATTTTGTTGGAGTGCTTTTCTGTTTGTTAAACTCAATTAGTTGTGCTGGTCCTTTTGAACTGGATTAACTCAAAAATGTAATCGGTTGCAGATGTAAATCCAGTGATCAGTCTGGTCAGAATTAAACTCCGCTTTCCCTAAATTTAGGTAATTCAAAGCTTTCTACAGCAGTTAAGATATTATTTATTCAGAGCTTTTCCGCAGAACACCACTTTAAAAGGTCTGAATTATCACTTTAAAATGTTCACAGCAGGGCTACGATGCATTGTCATGCTTAAAAATAACTTATCTTTCCAGTGAGACCTAATAAAATTAGAAGCTTTTGTTTCCCTGAATGACTTGATACCTAAGAATGATTGGTAATGACATGAGGTATTAACTTGGGGATTGAGGGCTTATCTAAATTTACCACTATGAAGCAGGTCTAGACAGCTTCAGCACAGCCTTGTACTATTGTAGCACTAATATAGAAACATGCAAAAGCTTCTGATTTTAGCCAAATGCAAATTTAAAACTGAATTTTCTTTGTGTACGTCTCTAAAGCCTACAATGTTAACACTTTATTGAAAATAATGGCTTAAAATATGTATGAGCACCTTACCATACAAGCATTGCTGGATTTCATGTGAGCTGGTAAAGTTGGGTGGTCTGTGTTAACCTTTGACCTGCTCCCCAACCACCTTTTAGCATTCACACATAAGGCCATACAAGTACACACAAGGTTGGATTAATTATGCCCTCAGTGTTAAACACAGCCACATATTTTGTAACCAATGGGGGTCAATGCATGTGTCATTCTTTGGACTCTGTAGTTAACCTTTCTTATCCCTCCAGTATTCCAAGCCAAAGAACAAAACTTAATGTCTATCTGGCCCTGATAATGTTTGTCTATAAATAGTGAAGCAATGTGACTGAGCTGGCTGTAAGTGTCAGATTCCAGGCGAACTCACAGGCCTGATCAGTATCTGTTGCTAACTATAAACCCACCCACCCCTTGTGAAGTACCTCGCCCAGGCTCAGACAGAAAAGCCAATGCCCATTCAAACCTCAGCCTGTAGAAGAAGAAAAAAAGATTCAGGCTACTTACTGTAACTAAATGCTTTCCCTGATGCCAGCTCAGAGGGGCAGGGCAGGAATAGAGATGATAGCACGAGGGGATGTTATGTGTCTGGATTAGTTCCTCCTCTTAGCTTCTTCTACTCAAACCTGACACATGGCGATGTCTTTGACATTCTGGAGTTATCAGGTCAGTCTGGTGCTGGCAGTCTGAGTTGAACTGAGCTGCTCGAACCTGGAAATTACATTTGTTGGATGAGGGGATTTTGTGGAACGCTTCAGCAGTGGCCAAAGGTACGGTACATTACATGTTTTGTTTTTCTTCTTACACAAGACATATGTCCTCCTTTTCTACCTACCAGTAGTTTGACATATAATGAGTTTAGAAAGATGTTATACTTGGGGAGGGCTAACATGGTATATTGTCAGTCCAATAGAACATTAAAGTTCAAACTGAATTGGACTTTATTTATCATCAAATTGTAAGCTTGTAAAATAAAATGTCTAAAAATCTGACATGAAATTTAACATGATTAGTCAAATAAATGTTTGAAGTTTACTTGAGTTCATTTTAAGTTGTTTCACAAAGGTTTTTCAGAAATAGTGACAGAGATGTTTTAGCTGTAGGTATTAAAATATGATTAAAATTAATTAAAGCATAAAGACTGGCAGAATGCAACTCAATATTTGATATTTGTAAACTGTTCAGTTACTTCAATAAAATGCTTCTGTCAGTATAAATGAATGAGCTACACACCCTCTTGGTGACCATATCTTTTTGCAGGAGCAGAGCCAAAGGCCTAGTAGAGGAGCAGCCTGGACTGGCCACAGTGACCATTTGGAGTTTGTGGAATAGCAATGGACAGCTGGACTCTTCAGGGGGACAGTTACTCCTTTCTGCGCAGTGCACCTCGCACATTTTCCCTGTGCCATCGTGACGGCACCCCAAACCACGTTGAAATCTTTGACATTATCAACGTCCCTGCTCAACGGAGTGCCATCTCTGAAACCACCTGTCTGTGCGACATTTTTGGAGACGACCGTGAGTCGCCGTCCCTCTCCAGCAGCCCCTCTGCAGGAGCCTTTGTTTCATCCCAGAGGGTGGAGGAAGGCACAACTGCTGCATCACCTCAGCTTGATGAGCTGAACGATTCCTCTGGCTCTTATCACACTGCACAGGGCTCCAGTGAGGGAGAGGAGGGCTTTGAAGAGTCAAAAGAAGGATTTTACAGCCCTATTTTGCAAAACGACTCTTCAGACGGGAGGCAATTGGAGGATAAGGAACTGAGCTCAGAATACCCACAGGTTTCTGACAAAGGTAGTTCAGATTTAGAACAAAAAGGTGTCACACCAGTACCTCAGCTTAGAGCAGGTACCCCATCATCAGTCACCCCATCATCTCAGGACCTCAACTGTAGTAAGAGGACACCCTCTCCTGGATGTTACAGCCCAAGTCCCTTACATCCAGAGGGAAGACTGTCATCTTTGTCATCCTCCTCATCTGAAAATAGACTTTTGTCATCATCACCTAATCTCAAACAAAGCTACTCAGAAACTGAATTGAGGAGAATAACGCCTTCATTCAAAAACACACAGAGCAGCTCCTCAACGCAATCTTTATCTCCAAGTCCATCACTTCCAGAAAACTTGTTTGAGCCAAAAGCCACTGACTTCCATAAAAAGAGTAGTCCATCACCGCAATTCACACCTCTTTCTCAGGATTTTACAGCTTCAGATCTTGAATTTAAAACTTTTATTTCATCTCCTTTGCCGTCAACCAGTGGTTTAGAGTCTAAATCTTACTTGGAAGCAGTACTGGTCTCCCCAAATTTCGGAAATAGCTCCCCCTCCCCTGACATTCAAGGATCATCTCCTCTTTCTGAGCTAAGAGGAAGAGTGTCCCTACCTGATCTTTTCAGCAGAGGCTCTACACCTGATATATGTTTTGCCCAAGATTTTGCCCAAAGCACTGAACATATTTCAGATTCCTCTACTGGAGAAAAGGACACTGCAACTATCCCTGAGAGCCCAGACATTGGGTTCTCAGTAGAACCAGGCAGTACAGTTTCTACACCTGGACCTTGTTACACACCACCGTCTTCTGCTGTTTCAGTACTAACAACTCCTGAGCTTGTTGGGGACACTGTTAAACCTGAATTAAAAAATACAAGTACCTCACCTAGCCTTCTTAGTCCTGCTTCTCCAAGTAACACTGGGTCAAGAAGTCCCTCTCCTGAGCCATCTTTTAATAGACAAAACAGTTTAACATTTTCTGAAATTGGGACCCAGGTGTCTTCACCTGTGGTTAGTTTATCTCCATCACCTGCAGTAGAGCACAACTGCTCTCCCATAGAGGACAAATATACTTCTCCCTCACCTGAGATCAGAATTACAGCATCCTCACCTGAGATCAAAAGGAAGGAGAAATTCTCTCCACTGAAGACAGGATCAGAATCGCCTCTGCTAGATCCTCACTTTGGCTCCACCTCACCTAGAAGCCTCACTTCCTCACCTCATTTCACAGGGATTTCTTACTCTGTTGTTCAGCCAGAGGACAGGACCAGTCCCCCATTTCCTGAACTTCAAGGACAAAGGACTCTTGTGTCCTCTGGAATAAACAAAAAGAGTACAAACAGCAGTGTAGTTGTGTCCACTGGTACCCCGCAACACTCAACCTCGAGCTCTGTTTCCCTGTCTGAAGCACTTTTATTGCCACAATCCAGAAACCAAACACATTCACCACAACCAAATACTTTCACCCCTTCACCTGAACCAAGAGATCTAATTACAACATTCGACAAGTTAAAAAGTCCTTCATCTCAGCACAGAAGTCGAGATCCATCACCTGAAGCATCTCTTTCTGTGCAGAGGTACCAGCAATCACCAGCAACCCTCTCCACGGAATATAATCCACTGTATACAAAACCGACTTCTGTAAGAAGTACACCTGAGATTAAAGCAGATTCTGTTACAGCAGATACAACAGAAACACAGTCCCTCACACATCTGGAAAACAACAGTGTGCCACCCTTGTTTGATTTATACAGGAGAGAGAGAAAAGCTGTGATTGAACTTCCAAACAACTCACCAGTAGAGGCAATTCATTCACCTATATCTGAATTATCAGATAAAATTTCAGACAGCTCACTGATACAACAAACCACAGAAAGAGACGAAACGATAAAGGAAGCTTGCATTTGGGATAGATTAAGTGTAGTTTCCTCCATTGAGGAAAAACAAGACAATCATTCTCCTGTTTTTCAAGAGGAAGTCATCAAGTTTGCTTCCCCTAATCTTAGATCTCCAGAAGATAGGAATCAAGACATCCATTCTCCTTTTTTTGAGAAAGAAGTCAAGTCTGCTTCTCCTAATCTTAGAGCATTTCTAGAAAGGAATCAAAACATCCACTCCCCCTTTTTTGAGAAAGAAACCATCAAATCTGCATCCCCTAATCCCAGAGCCCCAGAAGACAGGAATCAAGACACCCACTCCCCATCTTTTGAGAAAGAAGTAAAACCTGCTTCACCTAATCCAAGAGCCCCTGAGGAGAGCAATCCAAATATTTCACCTGTCAACAGAGTTATATTCAACTCTCCTTGTCAAAATCTCCATCCTGAATTCACTTCTCCTTCCTTTAATTTTAATAACAATGTTTATTCACCAAAATGGGTTGGCACGCCTGAGAGTCCAAAAAGACAGCTGTTAACTAAAGTTAAATGTGAAGACAAAGCGAGACTCACACAGGACATGTCTCACCACAGACGGCAGACTCCGTCTCCTCCCCTTATCAGGTTTACACCTGTCCACATTATAGCCCCGGAAAAACCATACAGACAATGGCAGAGGAAAAGCCCCTCTCAAGCTTTAGCCTCCAAACCGAGTAGTAATTTAAAGCAAGAAGTGACAAATAGGGATAGCCCCAATGCTGACCTTGCTGACACGACTAGCCAGGCCCATTGGATCCAGCTAAGAAAGCAAATGGAGATGGACAGGAAAATGTCACTGGAGCAAGAAAGAGATTTAGGTATGGACGGGGGGATGAACAGAGAGATGGAGGAGGAGCATGCTCCAGAAAGAGAGGCGGGGTGGCAGGGAGCTGCCAGTTACAGAGGGGAACAGGCTGAGCTGTCATTCAGTGCCAGGAATAGAAAAGGACCTGCGAGTCACAGTGCAGGTCCCACAAGCAGAGAGGCAAGTCAGGGACTGCCAACAGCACATTCTTATCCAGAGAGCCTGCTTGTGACAAGACAACTACAGCAACAACAAAGTCTACCTAAACTTCCCTCTCAACAAGACACCCTGGGCGGGAGCACCAGCAGAAAACTTCAACCTGCATCCCAGGACAGGAAAAGGGCTCCTCGACGATTGGCTACAAACAGGCCGTGTCAGAGCTCCAGCTCCAGCATGGGAAGTGAACTTGATGAAGCAGACAATGAGGTGAAGTGGCTGACAGATGTGGCTTTCCGCAGACTGTCGAGCCCTGAAATAGATTACCTTGACATGTACAACTCAAGTCACTGTTCCTCTACAAACATCTCTCAACCATCCACTCAGGAGAGCCCAGCTGGGGTCAACGCAGCCTGGATGGCCTATGCCGACTTCAGAGGTTCAGCACCAAAGCTTGACCATGATGAACTCTCCTTCCATCAACCATCTACACAATATTCAGATGGCCTAGATTCATCTCGACAGTATGAACTGGGGAGCTTTGAATGCATAGATGTCGCTGTGGAAAGAGAAGACTGCAGGAGGGTGAGAAGAGGAGTCCCAAAAAGACAGATTCAGCTGAAAAGAAAGAATACTGTTGAAGGGAAGCAGGATGAAAGCAGTGAAAACAGCAGTCCCGGGGTACCAGCAATGGTGGAAAGCCCCTCTCAGGAGGGACACTCCAGAGGGACTTTCATGAGACAGCATAGTACACCAGCAGCAATGCAAGAATGTCGCACTTCTGATGGCAGTGCTGAACTTGATCAACAAAAGATAAGACAGTCCAAATTTCAAAAGTCCGCTTCTATGGATGAAACGTACTCTAAAACAAAGATGGCTTCATGCCTTATCAAGAATGTGTTGTCAAAGAAGATGCAAAGCACTGATAGACAACCTGATGAGCAAGCAAATGAAGAAGCAAGTCTGTCATCAGGGAGCGTGGTGGCACCACTTAAAGAGTCTCCGAAACCTGACTCACGTGATTTGAGTTCTAGTCTTCAGTCAGATTATAGCCTATCATCCGAGGGAGTTTCTGTGAGAGGCGAGTCAAGCACAAACGAACAAACCAAACTGCCTAAAAGCTATGGAGTGAGATGTAATACCAGGCCAAGTTCATCCAGCAGTGGCAGAAGTGTTACTTTTTCCCTGACTGACATCGGGGAAGATGTTTCTCACAGGAGGAGTGCAAAATTGTCTGAATCTGAGGTAAAATCTGAATTAAACTTGGAATTTGAGTGTGGATCAGAGCTAACTCCCGGAAGGGAGGCAATTAACTCAGCAAATGCCACTGCTTGGGACACAGGAGCGTCTTCTGCCAGTGAAGCCACTGACACACAAGCAAGAGTGACAAACAGAGACCAGGAATGTGAAAACACAGAGCCCCATAAACAAGTGTTGCAGGGTGACAAAGGTACATCTAGAACACAGGAGATTACAGTCAAATCCGTGGAAAAAAAGAAAGCCTCACTAAATGTCTGTCTCACACCCGAGACAGAAAACAAACCTTTTTCACCAGGTGTGTCTAACAGGCAAAATGAGGAAAAGACTGAGACCCATGTAGAGGAGAAAACTGAGGATGAAGGGCATGAAGATAATCCAACTAAAGCTCCCATGCACAAAGTTAGAGATGTGAGGCAGCTTGTGAAAAATACATACAGCCTATCCTTCAAGGCAGCTACAGCTGTACACTCATCAAATGTGAATGACGAGAAGATGGAAAATTTTAATGAAGAAAGGAGGGAAGAGGTCTCAGCAGCAGATGAAAGGGATGCAACACAGGAGATAAAGATAGAAGAAAAGCGGGAGAACAAAGAAAAAACAATCTGGATGGAGAAGAACAAGGAACAAAAAGAGGCTGAAAAAGATCCAAACTTGCAAATCTTACCTCAGAACAAAGGAAGTTCTCTGTCTAGTCCACAGATAATGCAAATAGAATATAAAGCTGTGTGCTGGAAAGATGACAAAAATAAAAGGTCAAGCATCCAGGGTGATTTAAGTGACAAACCCCAAGAATCTTTCAAGTATTTGAGCAAAGAGTTTGAGGAACTCCAGTCCTCAAATCCAGACTCTGCAAACCAGACAACAGAAAACAAAGAGGTTCACAAGCTTTGTGAACACAATTTTAATATTACAGCAGAAATGCAAAAAAACATTTCAAAAACCCATAAAGAGCCAGTCAGCGAGGAGAACCCTGTGATGACAAAAACCGATCAAAAGCCTCCCATGCTTGAAAGCCTCTCTAAACTTCCAAGCAAGGAAAGAGAGGTGTCCACTGCTGTCGTGTTAATAAGAGAAAAGCAAAATAAAAGCAATGTGTTGGTATCTTCAAATAAAGAAGAGGCTCTTCCCTCAATCCAGGCATCAGCACCTGCATCACTTTCACCTGGGCCTTTTACCCCTAGCAGCACATCTGGTACTGGTGGCCACTCAGTTTCCATGCTATTAAAGGAAAAAGGTTATCAAGCTGACATTGGAGCAGTGGTCTCAGACAATCAGAGCTCAGCTGGACTTATGGGGGTTCCTCCTAAGCATGTGAACAGTCTAAAGATCCCCCTTCAGTCCATTCCTCCTTCAGATGAAGGTTTGCTTAAGTCTCACAGAGACGAGACATTTTCTTCGTCTACCACCTCCGGACCCTCATCAGTGACTGACAACACCAACATTGTCACAAAATCTAAAGAAGGTGAAGGGGTTATTGTTAAACCTCAGGATACTGCAAAGCAAAAAATAACTTCACTGGAGCCAATCCCTTCTCCCGCCAAACAAAAAGACACGGGGGATTTTGAAGCAGTTAAAAGAATAGATCCAACTTTCCCTCCAAGGTCCCCCGCTATAAGAAAATTTAAACCAAAGCCAGTTGAGGTAAAATTGTTGTCTAAAGAAGCACCGAAGCAAGAAATGCTCACAAACTTGACAGGAAACAACAGGCCTCAAACCATTGAGGTGAGATCTATTGCTAAAAATTCTCAAAAACCAGCTGTTCCTCCTAAACCTAACTGCAAATTTAGACCTGCAGATTTAGGAAACTTACTAAACGACACGCAGAGAACATCTGCAACATCATCGTCATCTGGAAAACCACAGGTTGAGGAGAGGCCTCAAACAATTGTAGTAAGCTCCCCCACAATCTATAGGAAGATTTCTAATGAGTCCATGGCGACATCAAACTATTCAAAAAAACTGACTGTGTCTGCGGTGTCGAGCCTTAAGCCTCCTCCTCACAGACCAACAGCAACCACCATCTCCACCCCAACAAGCCAGCCTAAAACATCATCGGACACAGAGGCATCTACTGACAGAGTTCAGCACCAACAATCTGCTGCTTCCCCTCAGAGCCCAAGAACTGCACCAAAAACTGCATCCTTAACTACAACACCAGCTGCTAGCTTAGATGTAACATCAGCTTCAGATTCAAGTTCAGACCCCAAACCAAACCAGATCCCTGGGGTTCTCCCATCAGAAGCCAGCCAATCAGCTGCCGCAGATTCAGACAGTCCTCTCCAGTTTCTCAAGGGAACTTGTCATCTTGAGCAAGCTCTGCCTGGTACTTTAAATACAAACCAACTCACTGGTGTTTCCCCAGTGCAAGAACAAAGCTACACGCATCAACCATATGGCAGATCAGTCTCCAGCGAGCATGCCCGAAGATTAGATAATCTTCATTTTTATGCCTCAGATGATCCTCCAAGTTATGATGAAAGAGAGAGCTTCAGTCCACTTTTGCTCCCAGATTTGACTCCCCTGAGATCAAATCGCTATCAGCCCTCATCCCGCCCTCCTCCCTGCCCCTGCACAGCTGGGATCCCCCCTCACTCTGGTCATACATCTCCTCATCATCATCGCAGCCCCCATAACTTTACTCCACCTGGTCCAACACATTCTTCTTACCAAGTGAGCCAGCCCCCTCAACATCCTCTCAAGTACAGACATGATCCGCAGCCAACAAGTTATCAACCAGGCTCTCCAAAATCAAGCCCTCTTGGTCCAAACCAACCCATGTACCAGCCTCTCCATCAGTCTGCTCCCTGCCCTCCCCACCCCTCACTCATGCAGGCCTGTCCTGCTGATCGGTCAATGCAACCCCCCCAACACATTGGCCCTCGACGGCCTCCAGTTCACAGATCTCCCCATCAGCAATCACCAAACATTGCTGGGGCTCCTTATAGCGATCCTGGCCACAGCCACTCTCCTGGCCTACCTCCTATCGATCCTCAGTACATGTGTGGCCCTCAGACCATGGGATCTTCTTACGGCTCTGAATATGGAGGTGATAGCTCTAGTTTGTATTCAGAAAGTAGCTTCGGACAGACGCCCCGCAGAGTCCTTCTAGATCCTGAAACAGGAAAATATTTTTTTATTGAGGTGCCTGTACAACCACTAAGAAAAATGCTGTTTGATCCAGAGACCGGCCAGTATGTGGAGGTGCTTATCCCACAGCAGGCAATGTCCCATTCTGGTCTGTATCCTCCTTCTGCAGCCCCCTTCCCACCCCTCCACAACCCCAACATGTACGCCCCTGCTCCACAGTACATGCCCTGTGCAGCTCCTCCTCCATTAGCCCACCCTCAGGCTCAGCCACCCCAATATCTTGAAGCCTCTGCTGCAGCAACTATGCACCCAAACAGACCTGGTGTTGGCTACAGGAATCCTTGTCAAGGATCCAAGCCAGATCCCCCAAATCATCCCCCATTGGACCACAGCTACCTGGAGAATAGATATTATGTCCCCACAGGGATAAATGTAAGCCCAAATCCCACTCCACCAGACTATTACCACAAGCATCCCCCTAACATGCCCACGACAGGGGGGAATAGGTCCTGAAATAGAGGGCAGAGGCCGCCTTCCTGGAGCCTGTTGGGTTTAAAATACCCAGTTTATAAAGGGGGTGTCTAATGTTAGCCTGTAATGTTATTTGAGTTTAACTTTGCAACTAAAGACGGCAATTCTTTGGTTGTTGTTTATTTGCTGCTGCTATTTTCTGTGCTGGACTGCTTTTGATGAAATGATATTTAGTTTGAGAGCATTGAAAATACATGTGAGTGGCACTTTTCTTTAAGATGTTTGTGCAGGCCTAATGTTTTATATATAAATAAGATAGAAACATAATGTGCCTACAGTGATGCACAGGAATGATGCATCTGTAGGTTGATTGATTTACTAATGTGCTTTTATTTTTCAGAAACTTCTAAAAACTTGAAAATACTATGTTGACATACCCTCATGTTTATTTAAAAAAATACATTACCTGATATTGGATGATTGAGTTTGTGTACATGTCTGCACAAATTTACAATGCCAATAAAATGTTACACAAAATCAATTTTCCTTTTTCTTGCCTTTTAACCCTGATTATTGATCAATTATTTATGATGATAATATCAACATGTGAGGGAATGCAGTCTTTCAAGATAAATTAAATTATACTTGGTTGTTTTACAACTTTCAAATTAGGCAACTGATTTCATTAGTAAGTAAATGATTTTTTTTGTTGCATGTGTATTGTTAGAAAGGAAATACTGTATTTGTCTAAACTTAAAGGATAAGATGTCTTTCTTGAACATTTGTCATCAAACCTCCCCAGTTCTTAATAGGTCGGCATTCCTTGAATAAAATCCATATCATCCACTGCCTGTCATGATGGTAGATCACCGTATTTATAGTCGTCTGGTCAAACTTTGTCAACTACATTGTGCACAATCTTATGAGACATTATGAGGTCTCACATGAACTGTTAGAGTTTCAAGTGTGTTTGGAGGATGATTCTCGGCTACTACCACCAAATTTAGCTCAAAATCTCTAAAACACAGTTTTTTTGTGTTGGCTAAGGGTAATTAGCTGTAGCAGCTACAGTATCTTTAATTAGGGGGACTCCACAAGTTAAGATGTAGATCTACATTCGTAAATTACGTAATGAAAGCCCAACAATGTTCAGTCAGGTCATCTGGACTGTTTCTTTTTGTTGCTGTTGAGACGTTTCGTCCTTCATCCAAAGGACTTCATCAATCTGAGGAGCCACAAACAAACTGAGTCCCACAAGCAGCACCCCCACACAAATTTATTGGATTTTCTACCTGGATTACTGAGCATGAACTTTGATGTTTTGAACCACTTTGGCTGTGGCAGCCTCAGAGGAGTCGACGGGGGAGAGGGCGGGTCCCAGAAGCCATCTTATCACCATCAAACTGGTTGGTCCACTATGTGGTTGTGCTGCTTGTGGGACTGAGTTTGTTTTTGACTCCTCGGATTGATGAAGTCCTTTGGATGAAGGATGAAATGTCTCAACAGAAAAATGAAACCGTCCAGATGACCTGAGTGAACTTTGTTGGATTTTCTATCTGGATTATTGAGCATGAACTTTGATACTTCATGAAAGCTTCATCCATCCACTGGTTCATGTGATATTTTGCTGACACTACAGTAAAACGAAAACCCATGCAAAAACATTACCTTCACCATGTCCTGATGCAAACTCAGTAATCCAGGTAGATAAACTTAACAAGGTTGAGTCAGGTGTGTCTCTGGGCGATATGGACCAAAATTAATATATCGATATTTTTAAGATAAATCACAATATGCGATATCTATATTTCAGTATTTTTTCTTTCCATAAAATAATAATAAAAATATATTTCCTAGTCAAAGCTTTGTCCCAGTTGTCACACAGGCACATTTATTATTAAACAGCTGTAACTGTACAAAATAAATGTCTAAAAAAATGAATTATTTACATATATTAAATAACGATCCTCTTCAGCTATGCCGCCTTCACAACGTTAGTAAGCGTGTGTGAAGCACCACGTGAGGGGCTGTTTGTATTCAGTGAGGGAGAAGGAGGGGCCCCGTGAAGTTGGTGCAGACAGGAGAAAAAGAACTACACAGATTTTCAAGTCTAACAATGCTCGATGGTTGCAATAGAGCCATTTCAACCATGGTAAATTGAACAACTTGCGATATATCAAGTAAATTCGATACATTGTCCAGCCCTAGTCAGGTCCTCTGGACGGATTCGTCTTTGTTGAAATATTTAGTTTTTTATCCAAAAAAAAAAAAAATCTTCAGTTTGAGGAGCTGCAAGAGAGAGGAGAGAGAGGAGTAAAGGAAGCTATCTTTGTGAAGAGACGCTGTTCATCTTTGAACAGGGGCGGAGGCCTCCGTGTTCAACTGTCACCCTTTTACAGTACTGTTATTCAAGGTTTAAGGTTCTTCATTTTCATCACATGTGGTACCTGAGGTGGAACGAAATTGTGTATTTGTCCCAGTTACATCCAAAAATATAAAGTGTAATTAAGAAACAGTATATAAAGATCTAAGATATACGCTAAACGAACACCAAATGGTATGCTAAAAATCCAAGATGTACACTAAACATTAATAATGTAAAAAAATACGGCGTATCAACAGCAGCCCGACTGAGTTTTTTGCAGCTCCTTAGACTGAAAAAATATTTTGGATAAAAGACAAAATGTTTCAACAAAATTGGAATCCGTTCAGGTGACCTGACTTGGCCTCGTTAAAATTACCTTCATCAGCAGGCAATACAGATGTACTGTATTAGATTCATCAGAGATGCTGATTTTCTTTTGTTGTTGTTGCTAGAAATGAACTAGCAGCTAAATCTGGTGCAATGCATCTTTAAAAATGAACAATATTTCTGTGTATAATTTCTGAAAATGCATAAACAAGAAGTAAACTAAAACAAAGTAAAGTTGTTCAAATGTGGCTATAAAGTGTTCTGCCTCTAGAGGTCGCTGTGCAACAACAAATCAAACATAATGCTGTTGTCTTTGACATTAAGTTGAGATCATGTGAATGGTATTACAAGTAAATGGGTTTTTTTATGTAGTATTTTTCCCCCAAGAATTAGGAAATATAATCACACATAAAATGCCCAACAATCCCTGAATAAACCCCTCACTGCCTTTCATGACTGTTTTAATTCACGATTGCCGCCACATATTGTGAGATGTGTTGATGCTCAGAGTATGTGTCGAGGATAACTCTAAACTACTTTAAGTTAAAGCCATTTTTATGTAGCAGAGGAATATTAGCTGTGGTGGCCATCTTGAATTGAGTGGACTCCAAATGTCAGTCATGTTTATCCAGTGATTACTGTCTGAAAGTCTCCATCTTCATCTTCTAGTCTTATCTGTAGTCAGATCCCTGAGGGAATGGATCCAGGAGAAAACCCCAAAAATCCTTCTCCCACTTTCCAGCTCATCCTGGGGGATCCTAAAGTGTTTCTTGGCCAGAGAAGATTCATACAACCTCCAGCAACCTCCGGGGCCTCCTACCAGTGAACTGTCTGAACTTTTTATCAAAATTCATCCTTCATGAGATATTTAGCTAACAAGCATTGCTGACTATGAGGTAATGCTTCAAGCAGAGGTGTCGTGCAATGATAGTACTCCCAGTAAGTGCTGGAAATGACTCCGCTACCACCACGCTACATTTTAGCTCAATAGCTGTAAAACTGATGTCAAGTTCATGTCAAGTCAGATTTATTTATAAAGCATGTTTAAAACAGGAACTGTTACCAATGTGCTTAACAAAAAGATCACCGCATCAAATAAAAAATAAGATATACAATAATTACAGCATCGGGAATAAAAACGCAATCAGAAACAATGAAATACTAAATCAGATCACACTGTGTTAAATGTCAGAATGATGTCATTGTCAATGAATTAGCCATATACAATATGTGGCTAATGTTAATTAGCTGTGGCAGCCATCTTGAATAGGGGCAACATCCAAATTTAATCAGTTGATGTACACCAAGTGATCAATTTCTGAGAGTTTCATTTAAATCGGTCCAGTTTTTCATAAGGTATTTTGCTAACACACAAACAGGGTTAATGGTTTTTCAGCAAAACTCTTGTGCTAATGTAGTGCTTGGAGTATATGCCGGAGATGACTGTCCGCTACTGTGTCCTCAATTTTAGCACAATAAATTCAAAAGTGGCTTAATTATAGACATGTTTGTGTTTCCTCAAGTCTTTTGGCTGTGGCGGCCATCTTGAATGGCACCAAATGTTAATCATTTGAGGATGTTCATCCATTGAGTACTTTCTTAAAGTTATATGCAAACTGAATCAGTGCTTCATGGGATGTTGACGCCAGGCTACAGACAAACGAACACACAGGCCATGACAAAAGGTTGTCGCTCCTTTGCCATCAGCAGCAGGTGATAAAAAGTGCTGGTGTGAATCAACAAAGTCCATGCTCAATAATCCAGGTTTACAATGCAACATTTTTCAGGCAGGTCATCTGGACAGTTTCTTTCTTTTTTTTTTTTTGTGCAGAAACATTTCACCTTCGATCCGGAAGGCTTCATCAGTCAAGGAAACGCACAACAAAAGTGATTCTTCCCCCAACAGCTTACTCCAAAGTGGAACAAACTAGTTATGTTGGTGCTAAGATGGTCTCTTTGGCACGCCCCCTCCTCCATCGCCGGCCCTCTGTGGACATATACAAAATAAAAAACATGGGACGGTTCTTAAGTCACTGCTTATTTAAAGTGGATTCACCTTGGCTGATCTACACAAACATATTTAGAAAAAATAATTTGTTCCCATTTTGGGGAGGGGGGGGGGGGGCAGTTTATTTCAGGTAACTAATACTTTCAGGTAACTTTGGCCAAAAAAAAGAGCAAATGTTTCCAAATTCTCAAGGAGTTGTGTGTGATGATTGAACCTAAATGTCAAGATGATTAAATAATCACCAAAACATTACTGAGTGTGTTTCAGGCTGAAATCTTGTGTTCCACGTACTTTGAGGTTTAAGCATTTTTTTCTCCTTAAGAGAAATAAGAGAGAGAGAGAAAAAAACTGACATTAAATGCAAAAAAATAGCAGCTAGAAATATGTTCTTCAATAGTGTCATATTTTTCCTATGAACGAGATTTACCAGAAAGCCAATATTTGTTTTCAGGAAGTTTAATTTTTCGTGTCCTGCTCTCACCAGCTTCCATCCTTCTACATTAGCAAGAAAAAATTATAAATACGCATGATGTGTTGGTGGCTGACTCATATTTGTCAGGCTAAAATGAACATGACCAAAGTTGTAGATTCTCTCGGTGATTAAAAAAACAAAAAAAAAAACAAGACCAGGTTTTTTGTTGTTGTTGAGGTTTTCATGTATTTATTTACCAGGAGCTGTCCATTAAAATGAAAGTTGTGTTGTGTGTTTCCTTGACTGATGAAGCCTTCTGGATCAAAGGTGAAGTGTTTCAGAACAAACAACAACAAAAAAGAAACCGTCCAGATGACCTGACTGAAAAATGTTGGATGCTGGTGTGAATGTTTAAAAGAAGATTGTATCACTTTTTCCACTAGGGGGCGCCACAGACCAAAGCTGGAAAAAACAAAACTTTCCTGACGTGACGTCAGAATGATTGTAAGAACCAGTTAGAGTTTAATAACTTTTCTCCTAAAATCTGCTCCTGCAAGATGTTTTCAGGCCTAACTGAGGCTGATCCCCGTGTCTTTGATGCAGGCGGCAGTAAAGTCAATGAGCTGTGAAGAGTTTTAGGTGTTGCAGTAGAAAAAAATCTTTGAGTTTATTCACATGTGAACATCAGCAGCAAACTGGGAAATGAGTGGTTTGTGGCCATTTTAAACACTAACTGTTTCAGTAGTGTGGTTTAGAGAAACGCCCACATCCACAAGTGTTTGTCTTTATTAATGTCAGCTGAGCCAGAAGAGAAATGCTGCGATGCGTGGCTTCTCTTTCTTCACCAAAACTTAAAGCACTAGTTCAGATCTGTTGAGGTTGGGTTCAAATGAAAGGTTGCAGGCAGTTAATATCTTACCTGTTGTAGATACCTCTTAGGCAAAAGAGCAATAATGTTTTTTAATAATGTGTGTGTGTGTTTGTCTGACTCATAGAATATGAATGAAACAAATATGTCTACAACTCATTAAGTTGGGAAGTGAATCCAACTCAAGATGGCTGCCACAGCCAACTGACTTTAGAAAACACAAAAACATCTACTGTATAACTCATTTAATTATAGTTACTGAGCTAAAGGCTGGTGTGTTGGTAGCTGAAACTCTCCTCCAACTCCTACTCTAAGCACTAAATAATCATTTGAGACCTTTGTTTGAAACTTGGCCATAAATATTGTAGTCGACTTTGTCTGTTAGCAAAATATCTCATGAGCCACTGGGCAGATTTTAGTTAATCCCTCAGAATGTAATGGCTGAGTGTACATCTAAAACTCATTACATTTGTAGTCAATCAAATTCAAGATGGCTGTCACAGCTAATCTACTTTGGGAAAAGCAAAAATGACTAAAACAGTCAATTTTATAAATAATGAGTCAATGTTTGATGTAATAGCTGAGAGTCACATACACATTTTTTGAGTGCAACCACAGGTAGAGCTACAGCTAACTGCTGCCGCCACTAGTTAGAGTTGTAAAAACTAAAGTAATCTGTAGGTATCTATAAAAGATCAAAAATAAAATAAAATAAAAAAGATTTTCATGGACCAATATGAACTCTTTAGACAGGATTTGTTTTACAACAGCTGCACTCTACTTTGGTCGTCTGGTCCAAATTGAATTTTAATTGTCCAAACTGAGGTCGTTCAAAGAGCTAGCTGTTGTAAAAAAAAAAAAACGGTCAGATATCCTGTATTTTTCAGACTATTAGGATTAAGACACAATATCAATGTACGGGTCTGTTTTCATACATAAGGCGCATTAAGTGAAACAAAACAGTCAAAGAAGTCAAACTTTATTCATCTCATTCACAATAACACAAACAATTGGTTCAAGGTCAGTAAGCACAACCAGAATTAATGCATAAGGCGCACCAGATTATAAGGCTCACTGTCGATTTTTGAGAAAATTAAAGGATTTTCCTTGCGCCTTATAGTCTGAAAAATACTGTAGATTTCATCAAATTTATTACAAAGCTTTGGAGAACAGCCAGAATAATAGAAAGTCAGTGCAGTACAAATAAAATAATGTATTTCCTTCATACTATCCTAAATAGATAAGATATTGTATATGAACTTTTCACAGAATCCCCTTAAGCATCAGAACTATCACTACAGCAGATAGTAAACGTAATGAATCATAAGTCTGTGTGTTTACTGCAACATCCAAAGTGTTAATCACAGAAAGCCAAGCTATCTTCTTACTACTTCCCAAGCATTTGATCAAATCCTCACTGTAACCTAGATAACAATTACAGACACACCTTAGGAACACACTAATTTGTTTGATCATCCTGACACACCACCGTCAGACACGCATATCTCCACACGGAAGTTTGACCAAACTCACTTTTCTGAACGAGCTCCAAGTTGAATCGGATGTGAAACAACCTGCTCTGCAACCTTTTTTTATTTTTAGTTTTTAGATAAGCCAACAGATATTTTTGGCATTAAATCATTTTGTGAAATGCCTTTAAAAGAAAGTAAAACTTTTTATCACCAGCTGCCGAAAGGCAAAAGCAGAGCGACAGTGTTTTTGTTTTACTTAGCAAAATATTTTGTGAACCACTGGACAATGTTTAATGAAGCTTGCAGCAAGTAACTACTGGGTGAAACGTTACGTCTGATAAATGTTTGGAGGCAACCCAATTCAAGAAGGCTTCCACAGCCAACTGGTCTTAAAACCTACATGGCCTTAACTCTGTCAGTTTTACAGATTTTGATCTAAACTTTGTAGAGAGAGTAGCTGAGACTGATCTCAGTACGTATTCTGAAAGCTCACAGATTGCACGAGAGCTTTCTTCAAAATTCTGCCATTACTTATTTGAAGTCAACTCTGTCTGTCGGTAAAATAGATCATTAACCACTGGTCAGATTTTACTAAAACTTTCAAGAAATAATCTTTAGACGTAGCTCAACAACTGATAAACTTTCAAAGTCAGCCTGATTCAAGATGGCCACAACAGCCAACTAATGTTAGGAAACACAAAATTGGCTTTAACCCATTCAGTTTAAAAAATGTGTAGTAAAAATTTAACGTTTAAGCAGCTTGAGGGTCGTTTTCAACTTGTATTTCGAACGTGACCAGAACAGCTACAACTCTGCCATTTCTCCACATAAGATGATTTTAATTGAAAACTCCTTCAAGGAACATTTGGCTTTTTATTTGACAACAAATTTGCATGAATTGTGCAACAGCTGAACTATTTCTTACCAGTTATCCCTCCACACCATGCACACAAAACAAACCATGAAAACATAGTTTAAGGCTCTTTCCAAACTGCCTGTTGTTGTAATGATTCTCTGACCTGGTGCTGAAAGGCGCCGACACCCATACGCATGCACAGACACACTCCAGGAGGCCCGTGATCATCGGCACACCCAGGAGTGTGTGGGTGAGCTCGACCCCAGAGCCACATTTGATGTAAGGACCCACAGGACGGCTGATTACTTGCTGGAAAAGTTTCTGCCTTTTCTTTCTTTCTGTCTGATATCAGGAATGTAGAATAAAAGTGTGTGGGCAGCCCGGGGCGAGATAAGTGACAGAGTTGAAGTAATGAAAAGTTAAACAGAGTAAGGTGTGCAGCGTGGAGCGACTTTTTCCACTGAACGTTCCCTGCATGAGCAGCCACAGATTAGATGTCACTAGTGCTTTAAAAAGTTAGAAATACTGACTCTATTGCTGATTCAGTGATAGATAAAGGAAACAAAAAAGGACTAAACAAAAGGGAATAAGTTAGATTGTGTGGTTTTCCAACAAAGTTCAGTCAGGTCATCTGGATGGTTTCTTTTTTTTTTTTTTGAGATGTTTCATCCTTCATCCAAAGGACTTCATCAGTCAGAGGAGCCACAAACAAACTCAGTCCCACAAGCAGCACACTCATGTAGTGGGCCAACCAGTTTGATGGTGATAAGATGGTTTCTGGGACTCCCCTGTCGACTCCTCTGGCGCAGCCTTTGCCAAAGTGATTCAAAACATCAAAGTTCATGCTCAATAATCCAGGTAGAAACTCCAACAAGGTTCAGTGAGTTCATCTGGACGGTTTCTATTTTTTGTTGAGACGTTTGCACTAGCAAATAGGGGTTGAACGAGTATATAAATTTAAAACTCGACATTAACATAATAAAACCCGAGTAGAACTCGAGTATTTGATGATGTCATAGATCTCAAGATACAAAAATAAATAAATAAATAAATAAATAAATAAAACTGCAAAAAAAGGTAATTATTGACAAAAAAAGACCAACAGAACATTGGGAGTGTATATTATGCTCCTACCATTTATCATACTGCAAATAAGTCACAGGAAAAACTAAACTATTAGTTATTATTATTAAACTGCAAACGTGAAGAAACATGCAGCACGTTAAAAACGAAACTTAACGTGGGGGGGGGGGGGGGGGGTGTCGACCACCCCGCCCGCACCACCGCCAGCTGTGGTGAGCATTAAGTTTAGTTTTAGAGATTAATATGTTTATAGATTTTTTTTTAATAGGTTTAGAGATTAATATTTTTTGCTTTTTGTTTGTGAAACAAGGTCAGAGGAAGTTGTTTCTGGTTTGGTGGATTGGACCCGGTGTTACACCATACTCTGTGACCTGCAACAGTGCAACACCGCCCCCTACGGTCATACGGTGGTCACATAATATGACGTCACTACGGCTACTCGATGTTACATTTTTAACCTCGATAGATGTCCTAGCAATCGATGTGTAGATTACTCGAGTACTCTGTTAATGCCCTACTAGCAAATGGATTGGTCCACTATGTGAGTGTGCTGCTTGTGGGACTGAGTTTGTTTGTGGCCCCTCAGATTGATGAAGTTCTTTGGATGAAAGTTGAAATGTTTCAACAACAAAAAAAAGAAACCATACAGATGACATGACTGAAATTTGTTGGATTTTTTTACCTGGATTATTGATAATGAACTTTGATATCTTGTGGTTTTCCTCTGATCCCTGTCTGACTCTTACATTAGCAGCTTCTGTTTGACCGGAGGCCTTGACCGTACAAGGGTCTGTAGAAAGTTTTAGGCTTTGTACACATAGAAAGGCTGTGTTTTAGGTTTTTAAACTTGTGACAACTCAAAACTGTGCAGTAACTATGCCAGGCCTGTGTGTGGTGCTGTGACGCTGCAATGAGAATAAACCAAAAAAAGAGGAAACGAGGACGTCCTCGGGTCGTTGGATTAGAGGTGACGTTATGACATCATCCCATTTAAAAGGTTGCTTTGTGCTGTCTACAAACTACAAGGGCGGTGTTTCAAGAATTTTTCACTCTGGGAATAGTTGGCAAAAAAAAAAAAAACTGCTATATTTTGGGGCTCCTATAAATGTTGTCACCTTGTGGACATGAGTCCTGAAGCATAAATATATATATATATATATATATATATATATATATATATATATATATATATATATATATATAAATGCATATTCGCAAAACCTTCTGTGTGGACGGGCCCTTAGCTAATTCAATTCAGTTTATTTATAGCGCCAATTCACAACAGAAGTCGTCTCAGGGCACTGAACAGAAACATTAACATATATAATAATCAGTTAATAACAGTATTTATCTAAGGAGACTGCTGATTGCTTTGAGTTTTCACTTCGTCACAGTCTTCCATCCTAAGCGAGCATAGATGCAACAGTGGAAAGGAAAAACTCCCTCATGAGGAAGACACCTCCAGCAAAACCAGGTTCAGGACAAGCGGCCATCTGCTTCGACCAGCTGAGTTTGAGAGGAACAGGAAGGAGAAAACAGACGCACAATGGCAGGTCCACCAGCATAATCTAGAAAGGGATACCAATAATCAGATTTTTTTTGTGATTTAAAAAAAAAAAATCCTTCCTGATCATCTAATAAAATCACATTTTCAAACAGAACATGACCAAAAAGACCTTAAAAAAAACAACGAAACCCTAAATATTATATCCTGTTACCAAACTGAGTGTGTTATCGGTCACCCCAACACAGAACAGAACATGTAATGGCTCCTTGTCTTTAAAGTGGTTCAGTTTAACAAGAAAGGCTGAAAAATGTATTGAATATATATATATATATATATATAGATAGATAGATAGATAGATAGATAGATAGATAGATAGATAGATAGATATTATAATATTGTTTTCCTTACTTACTGCTGTAGTGAGCTACAACTAACATCTGGCTGCTTAGTAACATGTTATGTGTCAGCAAGTGCTGCTAATGATGTTGGTGTTAAAAAGTTATTCATGGTTTCATAATATTTATGATTTGTGGTTTCCTGTATGGGTAGCACGGTGGCGCAACTGGTAGAGCTGCTACCTCTCAGTGAGCAGGTCCTTGGTTCAAACCCCGGTCCGGGGGCCTTTCTAGGTGGAGTTTGCATGTTCTCTCCACGCATACGTGGGTTTTCTCCGGGTACTCCGGTTTCCTCCCACAGACCAAAAACATGCATGTTAAGCGGGTAAAAATAATGGATGGATGGATGGATGGATGGTTTCCTGTATTCTGATGTATACTAAACAACAGCCTATCAACTGGTGGCCCACAGGCCACCGACACGTGTGTTCTTTCCTTTTGTCCCACCAAGTATTAAATTAATAATGAATCAAAGCATTCTGACACATCAGTAATCGAGCTTGACTCAGACTCTGGAGCCCAATAATCAAAAACTTGTTACCAATTCTGCCCTCGGGATGTTTGGCTCTGTATAGGGAGAAGTGCTTAAATGCACGTTTGAGTTCAAATTTAAGTAAGCTTACTTTCTTACTAATCTTGGATTTCTACACTTGTAACGTTTTCTACGAGGTTGTTTTGCTGTTAAAGCAGGAGTGAGCTGCAGATGTGTTAACTGTTAACACATCTTTTCAGTGTTTGTGCCAAACGGACCCATGGAGGTAAAACAAACCCTGACTTATGGCAGTATATGGTGTCTTTGGTGCTTTCCTTCAGGCATTTTGGTTTTCTAGTTTAAAAATTCAGTTAGTTTTGTTTAATAATTTTATTTCATGGTTTGTTTGTTTTTTACATTTATTCTTTTGCTTTATATATTTTTTTTTCTACATTTTATAAACTAATTTACAGTAAATTGCTGGTAAAGTCACAACCAGCTGCTGTATTCATACCCACCTGCTCACAACAGACTCATGCTGCTGTTTAATACACCGTATTATATCACATTATTGTTGTTTAGCATATATCTTAGATCCTTATGTACCGTTTTTTTAATAGTTTATATTATTGCTAATTTTGGATGTAACTGGGACCTTGTATACACAATTTCATCCCACCTCATGGACCACATGTGATGCGAATGACAATAAAGTCACCTTAAACCATGAGCCAAACTTTAAATTAAACTAAACAGTCCAGCACTTTAGAAAAAAAAACCCATCATGGTAAATCAAATTGTTGAGCTAAAAAAAATTAATGAATCCAGCAGAGTGATTCAAGTTACCAGATGCAAGTCCAATCAAAGGCAGGCCTCCGATTTTGCAATCTCACATTTTTAATTGTGGACTGTAACTTTACTCGATTTGTACAAAGTAGTCAAACATTTGTTAAAACCAGGCTCCGGTGTTTTGGAGACAGACTGGAAACACTAATGCTCAAATGTCATAAGAGAGAGTGAAGATCCGTCAGTCCTGCCGGTTCAACTGCCCCAGGCTCATGCCCATATAAGGCTGTCCTACCGGCGGATGTGGGCGGGGTCACATGACGCGTATCTGTGACTGTGCAGATTATGACAGGCAGCAAGTGAGTGAAGTAACAAGACAGGAGATAAGAGAAAGGTGCTTAAAGCATTCACCTGGCTGCCTGGCACCCCCTCCCAGACTAAAGTAATGACGGACTTCCTTTACTCCACCAGGTGGTGTGCCTACCTGTGACTTCCTGTATTGCTTCAGTCCAGATCTGCTCAGACAGAAGAGATCAAATTACATGACTCATGGGCTCTGTCACCATAATCACCACCTGTATTCACGATCACCATTACATCCAGGCTTAACGTACCTTGATGGGATGCATATCGCCCGCCACCTTTCACGCCAAAGTTTCAATCTGAAGTATTCTCATGCTCAGAAAGAACAGTGTTGTAGCTTCTTTTGGTCAAACTTGTGAGTGACATGAGCAATTATGCACTAATGTGAGATCTCGCAAAGGTTGTTAGTGCTCAAATGTGTGTTAGGAATGACTCGTTTACTACCACACTAGATTTTAATCCAATATTGGTCACAATGACCGAGTTATAGCTATTTTAAAATTATTATTAAAACCAGCCACAAGGGAGCACAAGCCAGTGTATCTCATGCCAATCCCAAGCCCGGGTAAATGGTGAGGGTTGTGTCAGGAGGGGCATCCGATGGAAAACACTTTTGCCAAAATTATAATGCGAGTTCATCTAAGTGAAACCATAGGGGATCGGTCGAGGCCCGGAATAAAAACGACCTCCACCGGTGCCGTTGACAAACAGGGTGCTGTCGGAAATTGTGCTACTGTTAGTCGAAGACCACGAGGAGGGAAACGTGTCAGGAGACGGAGGGAGAAAGTCAAGAATGTAGGAAGGATGTTAGAAATGCAGCTGCCAGGAAAAAGACAAAGAGGAGATATATGGATGCAGTTAGAGAGGACATGGAGGTAGTTGGAGTGAGGACAGAGTGAGATGGAGGAGGATGACTCACTGTGGAGACCCCTGAAGAGGGGAAAGCCGAAAGAAGAATGTGACTCCAAGTGTTATTGATGATCATCCAGTGATTATTTTGTGAGAGTTCCACTAATATTTGCCAAGTGGTTCATATTTTTTTAACAGACACAGGCAAAAATGATACATTCCTTTTTCCTTCGCTGATGGACAATACAAATTCAAGGCAGGTTTGCTGTAGTTTCAACCACTAGCTGTAATGTAATCAACTGTAAGAACATATTTGAAAGATGTTTTCATTTATAGTGGAAAGCGTGAGTCTAGACCGGTCTCGTCCCCTTTGTGTCCCAGGACCCCTCATGTCTGGGCAGGAAACTGTTACCTAAACTATGAGTCCATCCTTGTCTCCATGGCTGAGACAAACAGACGCAGACACAAATGAACATGCAATACCCAGTTTTGAAAACGAAGCGGCCAGATGATGATGTCATAGCCTGATCACTTTACCCGTCCTCCTCCTCCTCGTCTTTCTCCTCGGATCAATGAGGAATTGGAAGGACTGAGAAGAGACCGTCTGAGTGGACGAGTGTGTAAGTGGCTGGTGAGAAGGAGAGAGACATGAGTTATTGGCAGGAATGAGCTCTTTGCCGTCTCCGTCCTGAATCACCCCGAGCTGATGACATGTCTAAATTTTTATTGATGCCATACCATGTCAGCTATTCTCATTATACTGACAGCCCACAGGGGCTGCTGCAAGGTCTGGCAAATATTAATGTAAGGGAATCTCCAGGGAATCCTCCATTAGGTTTTGTTCAGTGCACAGGTTTCCAATGAGGTGGTGTGGTCGGATCACTGGATTCCTTAAGCATGAGGTAAAACAATGAGTCAAATAAATGGCCTCCCAGACTTTAGGCATTAGGCATTTTATAATAAACCTGCAGTCAGTAGCAATAATATCTCATTTTTTCCATGTAGGAAACAGAAGTGCTTCTTTCACTACTTGGGTCAACATAAGTGTGAAAACTCAGATAAAGTTGGGAAAAACCACGCTAGGCTCTAAAGGCATTTCAAAGTTCAGTGAGCCCTGCAGCGTGTACACACATCTGCGCTATACAGGTGTCGAGCAGCTGGCACAGGTGAAGTATTATCTCGCAAATACAATCACAGAGGTAAACGTCACTCTTGGACTTTGTACTTTTTACATTCTGGTTTATAAGCTATGTGGGTGAAAGTTGACTAGCTTCAGTAGCTGTTTGTGGAAATCTTCATTTGGGCAGGACAGATGTAAATCCATTTACGTCATAGTGTTACCAGCATAACCAGAAGGTTTTGTAATGGTTGTCTGAGCCTCCTAAACAGTGAACTATATTCTGATGTAACAACGACTTACTTACCTAAATTCAGCATTATGTTTCCTCAAACATTTTTGGTGCGTCTCTCTCACTGCTGTTTGTTTGTTTTTATGCAGCATTCACACATTTTCCTTTTTTTTCTTCAATCTAACTAATGCTAACTTTGTGCTATCTGCCATTTATATATCAACAATATTTAGCTCATTCAAGATATGGGTTATGACTTTTGGTTTTTCTCATTATTATACATTTTAAAATTTTGTCTTTGTATAAAAATACTTCTCCCATAGAAATACACTAAGATCTCTTTAATTCCTTCAAAAACATTGTTCTCCTTGAAAATGTCTGCAGTACACTGACTCTTTTTAGCTTGTACTTTGTTACTTTTAGCATTTAGCTAGCTCTGTGCTGCTTTTAGCTGTTAAACAGCTTTTTATTACAGTTAGCTTCTATCAAGCATTTAGGAACGAGTTAGCCTTTGATAGCTTTAAATTTCAGCTAGTGTTTTGATATGTTTAGCTGGTCTTTTGCTACTTTTGACTTAACCAGCATTTTGCTGCTTTTAGCCAGATTGTCATACTTTTAGCTTCTAGGAAGACTTTAGATACTTTTAGCTAGCCTTTGGATACCTTTTGGCTTTTAACTAGCATTTTATTATTTCAATTTTGTGCTAGTAGTTTGCTACTTGTAACTTTTGGCCTGTTTAGTACTTTTTAAGCTTTAACAGTTCTGTTTCAGCATCTTTAGCAAATTTCAGCAAAGTCACGCTGGATTTTTGCAGAAAATTCAGTTTCACAAGTTCTTATATTTATCCTCCTTTGAGCCTGGAAGGTCCCGCAGGGATACATGTCTTTTTTTTTTTTTTTTTTTTTTTCAGAAAGTCTCGGTCAGAGATGTCAACATTTCTGATTATTTAAAAAAATTAATTCATATTAAGGTTTTAATTAATCAAGATTATAAACAAAACAAAAAAAAACTACTTTTGAGATAAATTAAAACCTAGTGCTCCTTAAACAAATGCATGTCACCCGACTTTCATCCAAGATTTTTAAACTCGTATGATTTTAGGTTGAGAAATGACAGATTCAGCTGTTTTTGTTAAACCTCGTTTGTAATGTGAGATCTCACGAAAAACCACTAAATCGTAAGTGATTTATGTTCAGAATATTTAGTGTAAATGACTCAGCTACTACCACAGCAAGTTTTAGCTCAGTATTTGTAAAAACAAATTACTGTTATAGGCATTTTTCTGCTAAGATAGATTAGCTGTGGTAGCCATCTTGAATTTGTTTGACAGGAAACAGTAACCAGTTGTAGCTGGTGCATCCAGTGATTACTTTCTGAGGGTTTCATTTAAATCAGTCCTGCAATTTATGAGGTGAATAATTGCAACAGTGGCAGAGTATTGTAACAAATAAACAAATCATCACCAGGAAAACGTTGAGTAAAACCGTAGTTAGACCAGCCAGTTATCACACATTTAAAGTACTTAAACAGTTTTTCTTTATGTAAAGCACAAATTTAAAGTTTATAAACACTGATGGACCTAAATTTAAATACAGTCTGTGTTATTCAAACTTATTAAGACATAATTCTACATACACATTGCACTTTGTCCTCTCTGGTCCTTAAGTTTATTCATCATTTGTGAAAAATATGGTTCCCATCACTGTGCTTGACTGAGGGGACTATCGATGATTACGTTTGTCAATAATTAAGTGTTCAGTTTCTGAGTTCCTACACTGATTATTCCTTCAGTATTGTGGATAATCACAGTCTTTGTTCAGCAGATCAGTATTTTGCTCTGAGAATAATTTAAGCTCCTTTATGGAACAACAATTTATTTCTGGCTTCTCTGTCTTAACGATGTGATTAATGCTGTTCTGTAACATCTTTCACTTTCTACCCTGCAGTCAAATTAGGCTTTTTGTTTCTAGTCTCGCCTGATCAGTGATAATATTGTTTGACAACTTCGGGGAACATGGTCAGCCTAAAAACTAATTTTATCTAATAACCAGACCTGTCTCAGATTTCTAGGCAATTTTCTTGAACCATAATCTTTGTGGAAAACTTAACTGAAAAAGTTCAGTAAAAGGCAATAAATGCTTAAAGGTTAAACTAATTTAACACATGAATTGTGCATTGCTTTACTCTCATGCACCAAAGAGATCGGGTCAGAGATTGATCAGATACGTTCAGCAAATGCTACCAGTGTGCTTGATGACATTTTCAGAAAAGCCGTAAATTTTAGCTTTCATGTTGATTTCTGAGCTTTTATTTCACTCCAGATTTTAACCACAACCAATAGCAAAAATATTAAGAGTCACTGGATGGTCTGGTTCCTGTGTTGGTGGTATTTGCAGTTGCGATGAAATGCTGGTCTATAAAAATAACTTTGAAAATAAACTAAATTGATACAATATACTGCCTTTTTTTTTTTTTTTCCCAAAACATCATCATGCTCACTGACAGTCAAGCTGAAAATATCTTTGATTGACCTCTGACCTGGACTTATTCTGCAAGTTATGTGTTAAGAAATGCTTTATATACTGCATTGTTGCAAGCTTATCCTATATATTGATTATTCCACATTAATAATCAAACTACAGTATTTTTTTACACAGTGAACAATACATCCATCCATTATCTTCTGCTTGTTTCGAAGTTGGGTCGTGGGGCTTGAGCAGCTTGAGCAGGGAGGCCCAGACATCACTTCTAGCTCTTCTGGGGGGACTCCAAGGCGTTCCCAGGCCAACCGAGAGACATAGTCTCTCTAGCATGTCCTGGGTCTTCCCCGGCGTCTCCTCCCAGTCGGACATGCCCAAAGCACCTCCCTAGGGACGCATCCAGGGGGCATCCTTACCAGATGCCCGAACCACCTCAATTGACTCCTCTCGATGTGGAGGAGCAGCGATTCTACTCCGAGTCTCTCCCGGATAATTGAACTTCTCACCATATCTCTAAGGGAGAGTCCAGCTACTTTGCGGAGGAAACTCCTTTCAACCTCCTGTATCTGCAATCTCATTCTTTTGGTCACTACCCAGAGCTCATGACCATAGGTGAGGGTAGGAACTTAGACTGAACAGTAAAGAGAGCTTTGCCTTACAGATCAGCTCCCTCTTCACTACAATGGACCAGTATAGAGTCTGCAATACTGCAGACGCTGCACCAATCAGCCTTGCCAATTTCACGCTCCATTCTTCCCTCACTTGTGAACAAAACCCCAATATACTTGAACTCCTCCACTTGAGAGAGAACCTCACCCTCGACCTGAAGAGAGCAATTCACTCTTTTCCAGTTCAGGACCATGGCCTCAGATTTAGAGGTGCTGATTCTCATCCCAGTCGCTTCACACTCTGCTGCGAACCGCTCCAGTGAGAGCTGAACATCATGGCATGATGATCCAACAGGACCACATCATCTGCAAAGAGCAGAGATGGAATCTTGAGGCCACCAAACCGGAATCCCTCAGGCCCCTGGCTGCACCAAGTAATTCTGTCCATAAAAGTTATGAACAGAATTGGTGACAACGGGCAATCCTGGCGGAGTCCAACTCCCACCTTGAAGGGGTCTGACTTACTACCAGCAATGCGAACCAAACTCTCGCTCCGCTTGTATAGGGACTGAACAGCCTGTAAAAATGGGCCCCCAATCCCATACTCATGGAACATGCCCCACAGTGTACTCCAAGGAACACGGTCAAATGCCTTCTCCAAGTCCACAAAACAAATGTAGACTGGATGGGCAAACTCCCATGACCTCTCAAGGACCCTAGTGAGGGTAAAGAGCTGGTCCAGTGTTCCACTGCCAGGGTGGAACCCGCATTGTTCCTTCTGGATCTGAGGTTCGACCAACAATTGGACTCACTTCTCTAGTACCCCTGAATAGACCTTACCAGAGAGGCTAAGGGGAGTATTGCCCCTATAATTGGAGCACACCCTCCGGTCCCCCTTTTTTAAAGAGGGGAACCACCACCCCAGTCTGCCAATACAGTGGCACTGCCCCAGATGTCCATGTGATGTTGCAAAGGTGTGTCAACCAAGACAGCCCCCCCCCCCACCCCCCCAACATCCAGAGCCTTTAGGAAATCAGGGCAAATCTCATCTGCCCCCGGAGCCTTGCCGCCATGGAACTTTTTAACTACCTCGGCAGCCTCAGCCACAGTTATGGACAGACCAATCCCAAAGACCCCGACTCCGCTTTCTCCATGGAAGACATTGCAATGGGATTGAGAATGTCTGAGAAGTATTCCTTCTGCCTCCCAACGACATTACTGGTTAAGGTCAACAGCCATGGGCCTTGCAACCTTTATATGTGAAGGGGACATTCCCCCCCCCCCATTCAAATAACGTTCATTTGGGCCCTCCTCCACAGTTATCATGAAACATTAGTTCAGTTGGCGCAGTTTCTCTTTCTTCGTGAACAAATCCATTACACTTGATTAATAGGAGAATGCTCAAACCACTAAAAATCTACTCCATGTTTTCCTGGTTACCTACATTTCAGCAGCCTACAGTGTTTCTCCTCTGTGTCTCCTGCCTCATACACAGGTGGAAAATGGGGAGACACCTCTGTGTTGCTCGCTCGCCAGCTTAGCAAACTTAGTGTGGGCAGTTGTTGACCGGGAGGGTTAGGAACATAAACATATATTCATGGTTAGGAGGATGCTTGAGAGAAGTAGAGCGTTACGTCTGTAGCATCTTAGCTTAGCTGTAACTGTGATGCTGTAAGACGCTGCAAGTGTAAGAGACACTGTGTGTTAAGGTGCATTAAAGTTGAAATGTCTTTAAAACCCCACAACTTATTGTCCTCAACCTTCGTGAGAAACATCATTTAGATGAGTAGTGTTTAACACAAGTAGTGTCTAGTGGTGATGTTTTTTTTTTTTTTCTCTACAAACACTGATCTGAGGCTGTGTGGTAAAGTGCATTAAAGTTGAAATGTCTTTAAAACCCACAGTTGAATTTACACAAACTTGGTGAGAAACATGCTTTAAATGGAATTAAAGTAAGGAAATCTAGGTGAAATGTTGCTTTTTTGTTCACTAGTGCACACTTTTTTGCACACTTGTGCGTGTGTGTATGCATGCATGCACACATACGCATACACACACTGTCCCCCCACATTGCAGATGCTTCTGACGCCCTTGTCAGCAACACTCCACTTTTACTGAATACAGTGCGAGTAACGCAATGTTTTCCCCTCCTCAGCCGCCTGATGATTTGCCAGAATCTTTTCGGAGCCAACCAAAAGTTGTTATCCAGGGTCTCACCAAACTCCTCCCACATCCGACCTTTTGCCTCAGCAACTGCCAAGGCTACAGACCGCTTGGTCCTCTGGTACTCGTCAATTGCCTCCAGAGTCCCAACAGCCAACAAGGACCGATAGGACTCCTTCTTTAGCTTGACAGCCTTCCTAACCCAAGGTGTCCATCACTGAGTTCGAGGATGGCCACCACGAGAAGCACCGACAATCTTGCGGCCACACCTTAAGGCAGTCACTTCAACAATTGAGTTGCAGAACATGGACCACCTGGACTCAATGTTCCCCGCCTCAGCTGGGATGCGGATAAAGCTCTCCCGGAGGTGTGAGTTGACAATCTTTCTGATGGATTCTTCTGCCAGGTGTCCTAGCAAACCCTCACTACACATTTGGGTCTACCGGGTCTGTCCGGCATCTTCCCCTGCTATCTGATCCAACTCACTACCAGGTGGTGATCAATTGACACCTCAGCTCCTCTCTTCGCCCGAGTGTCCAAAACAAACAGCTGCAAATCAGATGACACAACCACAAAGTCAATCATTGATCTACGACCTAGGGCATCCTGGTGCCAAGTGCACTTATGGACACCCTTATGTTCGAACATGGTGTTCGTGATGGACAAACTATGACTAGCACAGAAGTCCAACAACAGAAAACTTCTCAGGTTCAAATCAAAGAGGCCATTCCTCCCAATCATGCCCCTCCAGGTCACACTGTCATTACCCATGTGGGCATTGAAGTCCCCCAGCAGAATAAAGGAGTCCCCAGTTGGTGCACCTTCCAGCACCCCTGCCAAGGACTCCCAGAAGGCAGGATACTCTCAACCGTCGTTCGGCGCATAGGCACAAACAACAGTCATAGCCCGTCCCCCCACCCGAAGGCACACGGAAGTTACCTTCTCATCTACTGGGGAAAACTTGAACAGACAGGCACCAAGTTGGGGGGCTAAGAGTATACCCACACCAGCTCGGCGCCTCTCGCCATGGGCAAGTCCAGAGTGGAATATGGTCCAGCCCTTCTCAAGGAGATCAGTTTCAAAGTCCATGCTATGTGTCGAGTTGAGCCCAACTATATCTAGTTGGTACCTTTCAACCTCATGCACAAGATCAGGCTCCTTCCCCACCAGAGAAGTCACGTTCCATGTCCCAAGAGCCAGCTTTGGTAAGCCAGGTTCAGAGTGCCAAGGTCCCCACTTTCGGCCACTGCCCATGGAGTCATGCACCCAACTCATATGGTCCCTCCTGCAGGTGGTGGGCCCACAGGAAGGCAAACCCATGTTGCTCATTCGGGCTGAGCCCGACCGGGTCCCGTGGGTAGAGACTCGTTACCAGGTACTCGCTGACAAGCCCCTCCCCCAGGCCTGGCTCCAGGGTGGAGCCCAGGTAACCCACATCCAGGCAAGGGACACGTACTTCCTTGCTGTTTTGTGTCCATAAGAGTCTTTGGAAATGCACTTTGTTTGGCCTGTCACCTAGAACCAATCTATCTTGGGAGACCCTACCAGGGGCAGTTTCAGACAGCATAGCTCCTATGATCATTCAGGTGCACAAACTCCTCCACCATGATAAGGTGGCGATTCAAGGAGGAGTGGCGATTCTAGGAGGAGATCGGGTCAAAGTACACTAATTCGCAGAAAGACTTTGCAATTATTTTTACACCAGATGCCCTTCCTGATGCCACCAGAGACCACCGAGCTACCACAGCTCTCTGTGTTGAGCAGAAAGCTGCTATCTAGGGTGCCCGGGGGAGCAGATGGTGGGGGTTAAGGGTCTTGCTCAAAGGCCCCCAGTGGGGCAATGAGGGTGGAAGCAGGTATGGGTGCTTCACCTTTCCCATCTGATGATGTTGGTCCAGGGGTTTGAACTCGCAACCTTCTGATCATAGGCTCGCCTTCTCTAACCTCTGCGCCACCACTCTCCCACCATCATACTACAGTGTAAATTACATAATTTATTGTTTTTGTTTACTAACGTTCAGCCTTGACTGTCATTACCACTAATCAACTTATCAGTTCTTTCCACAGAATTTGCACGTGTGAATTCTCTGAATCAGTTCTAAGAACTGGTGTGACCCTGGTAGTCATGGTAACCATGACACAGACAAGACGAGACAAGTGGGAAGAGTTGCAAGCAAGTATTTTGTGCAACTTAATGGTTCTGTTGACTAGAACGCCCCCCAGATTGTTTGAGGTTGGTGTTGTGTGATTTTCCATCTGACAACAGGATGATTATTTGTCTTTTTGTTCCAGCTTCTATTTTTAACTTGCAGATTGCGTAAAAAAGCAACACATTTGGTATTTATCTATCCTCCGTCAGCCATAATGTTCTATTTAAGATTCTCATTGTGTGTGAGTGTGAAGTCAGCTCTGCATTAAGCCGCTATTGTGTTGATGGGCGGGAGAACATTCTGATAATAGATAAGTGAGCTTTGATCTGGCTTAACATTTTTCTGACGTGAAACCGACGGGACACTGTGCCAACAAAGAAAAAAATAAACATCAAGACAAAATAAAGGTATGTAATAGAAACCTTATGTAACTGTATGTAACCTTATGATTATAGGTGGGGAACAGAAAAGTGTCCTTTATTCAGAGTTGCATAACTTATTCTTTAAATGGAAATGCACAGATAAAATCCAAACTGATGGTGGCTGTCTGAGGTTTCTGATCACATAAAGTAAAACAACATGAACACACTGCAGTGTCATTTTAAATATGATTAGCAACAATTATGTGGTTGCCTTTGTGATCAAGGTATTTGCTGAGAAACAACTTTGAAAGTTTATTAAGAGACTCAGAAACTATTTTCTCACAGCAACAAGTTTTTCCTAAATACCCTGTTCGTATGACAAACATCTCATCAATGGAAATTATGCCACAGAAGAATCTTCAGGGCGTTCTACATTATCAGAGAAGGCTCAATAACAAACACATATGAAATGTTTATTTTTTGTATTATATTTATGTAACATCCATCCATTAACTTTACCCGCTTATTCCATTTTGGGTCACGGGGGTCGCCGGTGCCCATGTCCAGCAAATCACTGTGCGAGGGGCGTAGTACACCCTGGACAGGTCTCAAGTCCATCACAGGGACACAGAGATAAATGAGACAACCATTCACTCTCTCACTCACACCTAGGGATAATTTAGAGTTACCAATCAGCCTAACATGCATGTTTTTGGCCGGTGGGGGGAAACCAGAGTACCCGTAGCAGTGTTTCCCCTAGTTAGCTTGCCATGGCGGGGTGCTCATCTCATCCATGTTTTTTGCTGATGGGGGGGGGGGGGGGGGGGGAGACGGTGACATGTCTGAGCGCAGCTTGTACCAACAGTTTTTGAGCGGGGGTGGGGGGCGTTCAACATGAGGGAAGAGGCAATATGAGTGCTGCTTTTTACCTAGAGAGCCTGTATTTTGCGCCGCTACCTTAGTGATATGTCAGTGCCGGGTCGGGGTGGGATGGGCAAGTTCAGTTTGGTAGACGGGGTGCTCAGTTCTGTTGACGAGGTGGGGCACCCCGCCTGTATAATGGTAGGGGAAACACTGCGTAGGAAACCTAGGCATGCACCGAGAGAACATGCAAACTCCACCCAGAAAGGCCCCCGGACCGGGATTTGAACCAGGGTAACCTGCTCGCTGAAACGCTGATAGGCAGCAGCTCTACCAGTTGCATCTCTGTGCTGCCCATTACAATTTAATATTTTTGCTTATTTTTAATGTTTTGCAAATCCTTGTAAAATTGAGCATGAAACTGTTTTAATTTAATAAAATATAACTATCCAATCCGATTTTTTGAATGTGCATGTCAATGCAGAAATGGCCTTTTCACTGGTTAGGACTTCACTATCAGAAGAGAAAGCACAACTCATTCAGAGGCTCTCCTCTCTCTGCTTATGTAAAGTGGGTTGGACCAAAACATGGGGATCTATTGACTGTTTTACAGTTACTATTGCACATGCTCAGTATTTTGGGATGCATTGTGATCTATTGTGTGGTCTTACCAACTTTCAGTTCATTGAAATAGACCAAGTCTAAACTGCGTTAATATCTACCTGTTCCAGCTGTGCTCTGCAGTCATTCCAACACCTGGCAACATTGCACACCACTATCAGCACATAAAGTACCAGTAAAACTAATTTATATATACATTTGTTTATAAAAATGAATGAAAAGACAAATGTAAAGATTGAAACAATGGAGTTTAACGCCAACCGGAAATGATTATGACCTTACGTAAGCATGTGACGCCCAATTATATGCATGCACATCAGTAATTATAAAAAGGTCAATGCCTTCAGGAATCTACTGTGGATTGTTCTGTGGTATTGTTGGTTGTTTGTGTCTAAAGCAGTTATGGCAGACATGAAGGGTGTAGCTAGTTTGTTAGCGTTACTTTTTTCAAGTTAATCTTTCACAGAGAACAATTTTATATTGAATAAAGAAGACCAGGTCCAGCAGTGAAACTGACAGAAAAGTAAAGGCTGTGAAAGGTGTTTTGAAATGGACCTTTATCAACATTTTAGACCAGCTGTCTAAAAACGAATAAAATTTTCTTGTTGGAGCTACCTGCTTTATTTCACTGTAGACAAACAGAAAGAAAAGGAATATGGTCACTTTGACTCCATCTATGAGGACCAGTTGGACCTTGAGGACTGGATCAATACATCTCTGAAAAACACCAAATCCCAGTCAGTTCTGGTATAATCTCTGCCTAACAAAGTTTAACTTTGCAAATATTAATATAGAACAGTACGTTTTATTTTTCAATGCGTAAAATTTGTTTTATAATAAATAAATAGGCTACACTCATCACTGACTTCTGTACATCTTTTCCATTTATGAAGCAAGTCACTGTTTTATTTCATATCACATCTGCAATTTTAGAATAAACACATAAATGAGAAGCAATTATTCAAAGATGTTAGGTTTTTTCTGCTTTCGACTGCTCCCTTCTTCAGGGGTCACCACAGCGATCTTAAGTCGCACAAAGTCTTGACAATTTTTACATTGGATGCCCTTTCTGACGCAACCACACAGATCACCAAGCTACCACAGCCCTCCTTGTGGATTTCAAAGATGTTACAGTGAAACAGTAAAAAATAAAATGTGCATTGGGACAAGTAAAAGCAAGACTGACGTAAAGCTTACTGATGATGTGAATTGTTAATTTTTGGTTATATTTAAAGTAGGGATGCACCAATCCACGTTTTTTTTCCTTTTTTTTTTCCCTTCCGATCCCGATACCTAAATCTGGATATCGTCTGATACTGATACTGTCCCGATATCATCATCATTATTGATTTTATATGAGGCTGTAATAATCTCTCTATAGACAAGTACAATTTGTACAAATATATGCATGCTTGTCCAAAAAGGCAACATGAGGTAAGTTTTATTAATGTTGGATAAGTTTCAAAGTTGGAATTAAATTCTGCTAATACAAAACATGTTTTGTTTTTTGTTTTGTTTTTTTAATTCCTAGCTTTAAAGTGGATATTAAAGTGATTAAATGGCTTCAAACACCTGCTAAGTTCATGGCATAAACCAACACTGACATGTTCCTGTTTTTAGTATTTTTACATTGCTTTATAATGTAGCTGTTTTTGTTTCGTTTTATATATATATATATTTTTTTTTTTTTTCTTGTAATTTTCATTTCATATGCTTTTTTATGATAGTCTACTGTTGTACTGATGAATATCTCCTGGAGGGTAAACTATATCTTGTCTGCAAGTATCAAGCTGATAAATCCTTCGTTTTCTACAACTGATAGTGGTTGGTCATTAATTATGATGAAGTTTAACAACTTCTTGGTAAACATTCGAGCTCCGGGACTTCAGCGGTGTGTTATTTTCGTTCAGTCCGGAGAAAGCAGTCTGATTTCGGTCAGCTGCGCTCAGTCTGCCCCTCCTCCAAGACGGGCAGACTGAGCGGGCAGACTGATCGCGGCTGACCGAAATCAGACTGCTTTCTCCGGACTGAACGAAAATAACACACCGCTGAAGTCCCGGAACTCGAATGTCCAATGTAAAACTAACTTTACCGTGGTTTAATGTGGTGCTATGGCTCTGCAGACATTGCATGTTTCTGTCTTGCTTTTGTGGTATTTCTAGTGTAAAATACTTCCACACAGCGGACATGTTTAGATGAAAAGTTGGCTAACTGTTAGCCACAGTGCTACTGCATGTTGTAACTGGATGCAAATTATGAACTGGATTTCCTGAATGTGAGGCAGGTCTTATTACTCTGGGTTCATGAGACACGCCTCTGTTCAAGAAATCCATTCCATAGTTTGAAGCCAACGTGCAGAGCTTCCAGCAGAGAATCAGATGTGGAGACATTTTACTTGGAGACACAATCATGCATCATGGATCGGAAATCTCTGCAGGTTGGATCGGAAAAATCCGATACGTAAATTATGTTGCTATCGGAGGTCAATACCGTTACTGGATCGGATCGGCCCCATCCCTAATTTAGAGTAACCTGGGCTTGAACCTGCTGCCTCAGCACTACAAGATTGTGGCACTAACCACTGAGCTACTGCAGCCTGTAAATCTGTGTAAATAAGACAATGAATTTCTTTGTAATTATGAGTTTTCACTGATGACGGTCTCTTATTTCACTTGACATGCTCTGGTACAGGTAAGGTTTGAAGCAGTTATAAGTGTAATAGTGTTGGTGGGGATTTTGTGTAGGACATACTCATAAAGTTAAAGCTAGAAATTCAATTCAGTTTATTTATATAGCGCCAAATCACAACAAAGTTGTCTCAGGGCACTTTACAGAAACATTCACATACATAAAAGCCAATTAGTAAAGTTCTCTATCTAAGGAATCCAGCAGACAAGTTGAATCTTGGCTTTGTTGCAGTCTTCCATCTTGAGCAAGCACAGTGGCAACAGTGGAAAGGAAAAACTCCCTTTTAAAAGGAAGAAACCTCCAGCAGAACCAGGCTTAGGACAAGCGGCCGTCTGCTTTGACCGGCTGGTTTGAGAGGACAGGAAGGAGAGACAGACGAACATAGAATGGTAGGTCAAGGTATAGGTCCAGGTGTATCTGAGAGACAAAAAAAACATATGTTAAGGATAGAAAAAATAATTACAAATACAAAACAGGTTGAGCAGAGTAAGTAAAGACAGTAGCAGAGTGGCAATTGTGGTCAGTTTGTCCTCCAGCAGTCTTAAGCCTATAGCAGCATAACTAAGGGACAGCTCAGGAAACCCAAGCCGATCCTAACTATAGGATTTAGCAAAAAGGAAAGTCTTAAGCCTAGTTTTAAAACTGGATAATGTGTCAGCCTCACGGACAGAGATTGGAAGTTGGTTCCACAAGAGAGGAGCCTGATAACTGAAGGATCTGCCTCCCATTCTGTTTTTGTAAATTCTAGGAACCACAAGTAAACCTGCAGCCTGAGAGCGAAGTGCTCTGTTGGGAAAATATGCAACAATAAGATTTGTAATATAAGATGGAGCTAGGTTGTTGAGGGCTTTGTAGGTTAGAAGTAAGATTTTGAATTCTATTCTGAATTTGACAGGGAGCCAACAGAGAGAAGCTAAAACTGGAGAAATATGATCTCTCCTACTAACTCCAGTGAGAAAACGTTGCAATGAGTCCATTAGTGTGAAACTGAAACTCCTTCATAAGTCACCTCAGGTCAGCACCTCAGTGAAAAGATAAGATGATGCCACGGCTCAATATCTTGATCTTGCTACTTGTTTTGTTTTTTTTATGACGTGTGCTGCTGCTGCCTGTTCTTGGCCAGGTCACCCTTGTGAAAGAGATCTTGATCTCAATGGGTTTTATCTGCTTAAATAACAGTTTAATAAAAAATAAAATATTTTAATAAAGTCTGTGCGACCAACCAGCCGCTGGATTAAACAACAGATTTATTTAGTGGGAACATTGATAATGATGCACAGCAACTTTGTATTTAGTTGACTTAAAAAAAGGTCATAAGAGAATCGTTACAGAGTTAATTGATCCTGTTTTGAAAACGATACGAGGGAGTTGTTCGTCACACATTTAACGCGTTATGCTTCACATCAACACGGCTGAGTTGTGCTCCACACCTCTCTTGGTTTTGCAATGCTAGCTTTTTTTCTGAAAACTGAAGCCTGTTTTTGATGTGGATGTCTGTTATTTTTGGCCAGAGGGAGCAGAAAGACGGTGGAGTCTGTGTGGTCATTTCACAGAACTGTTTTATGGAAGAGCCTAGACTCTCCCTTCCCTCAAGGAGTAGAGGAGGAAGTGTGATTTGCATGCGAGTTCAGCTTGCATAAACAGAATTTCTCACCACATTCTTAAAACTTGAATTTTTTGCACATTTCATTTTGAAATGAGAAAACTCCTCAAATGAGAAATGAAAAAAGAATGAAAAGACTTCTAGTTGCCTTTGGGAAAATATTTTTGGAAAGCCATATCAAAAATGTGCACAGTGCTGACTTCTCTATACTTTTTTACATCAGTGGGTTAATAAGAAATAAGGTAGAGTCAGAATGTTTGCGGTCAAAGCCCAGAAGACTTGTTTGGGTGATTACAAAGCTGCGTGTCAGTTGAGTGATAACAGGCAGCAAAGGCCTTATTGTTCTGGAGAGAAAAGCAGCTCTGAAGAGCCAAATTCCTTAGCCCATTGGCAGATTCTTCTTCTGAATTATTCTCAAAGAATCTGTTGTCCTGCTTTGATAAATTAACATTATTTCCTTCCCTTTGAGTACTTCTGTCGCCCATTTCCAGACATTTTGCTAAGTTAATGGAGGCCCAGTTTCCATGTTCGTACAGTATGATTTCAGTTGAATCTAAAAATATATATATTTTTTCATTCCATGTAGTCTCATTGAGCCACGAGAACTCATTTTCAAGAGAGACCTGTTTATGGAGCAGATAGTGGGGGTTAAGGGCCTTGCTCAGGGGCCCAGAGTGGGGCGAATGAGGGTGGAGGGAGGTGTGGGTTTTTCACCTTTTCCACCCACATTTTGATGTTGACTGTACCGGGAGGTGAACCTGCGACTTTCCGATCACAAGCCCATCTTCTAACCTCTGCGCCACCACTCCCCCATAAATAAATAATGCAAGCAGGTAACCTGGTCACCATTTTATACCGAAACTGCAGGAGGTAGTAGATTTTTTTTTTTCCCCCATTCAACCTTTATTTAGACAGGTTAATGCCATTCAGCCTCGGGGACTGATTTAGAAGAGAGACCTGATTTTAACAAAGAGCAATGACAACAGTGGACAACAAAGACAACAGTAGACAATCATAAAGGATGCATACAGATTGAGAATAACAAGTAAAAATAAAATGGTATTTAAAAAAAGTAACAAAAAATAGCTAGGTTGTAAGGCGATGTAGAAAACTAAAAACAAGAACATGTCTGCATTGGTTTTTCCCAGGAACTTAGCAGATGTTGAAGCCACTTAGAGAGGTCAAGGTCGAGAGCTTCAGATCTTTTTGCAAGATATTCCAGGAAACAGGAGTGGAGTAGGAGAAGGCCCTTTTGCAAAGTTCAGTCCTCATTGAGAGAACACTGCAGGTAATAAAGTCCTGAGCTCGCACGTTGTAGCTGCACTCACACAATGACATGTAGGAGGAGATGAAGGCAGCAGACCAAGAAGTGATTTAAAGATGAAAATGTATCAGTGGGAGAGTCTACGTGAAGTTAATGAAGACTAGTTAATCAGTGAATATAGGGTGCAGTGAATATAGGGTGCAGTGATGGGTACGGTAGTTACAACCAGTTATGAATCTTAGTGCACCATGATAGACAGCATCCAACATCTGCAGGGTGCTTGTAGGGGCGTTCATGTAAATAATGTCACCATAGTCAATGGAGGTAATGAAAGTAGCAGTTACAAGCCGTTTCCTAGCATTCGGAGTTAGACAGGATCTATTTCTGATAAATAAAACCAATTTAACTTTCAGTTTCCTTACTAAGTTTTCCACGTGGAGCTTAAAAGAGATGCGTGTCGACCAAGATACCCAAATATTTGTAGAAATCGACAAACTCAATAGGGTCACCATTTGAGGATAGAATCAAAGGAAGAACTCCTGGGACCGACTTCCTGTTTGAAAACAACATCCTTTTGATTATGTTGGTGTTTAGGACACGTTTGAGACTGAACAAATCAGACTGGATGATGTCAAAAGTGGATTGGAAAAGTTGGGAAACCTTCGCAATTGTTTTAGTTCAACAATAAACTGTCATCAGCATAGAAATGTAAGGATGCATCAGGGATGCTCTGACCTACATTACCTATGTAGATTGTAAAGAGGGTGGCTCCTAAGATTGAGTCTTGTGGTACACCATTGTTGACTGTTAAATAACTGGAGAAAGTACTTGCCTCTGGTCTGAGAGAGAGTTGGTGAACCAACCATGGTGTGAGCTGAAAAGCTAATTTCTAAGATTTTAGATTTGATATTCATATTTCCCACTGTAAATCACAGCTACTTAATGAAATAAAATATTTGAGTTTTAAGATAGGATATTCTGAGTTGTGGCATCAACATAAGGTACCCGTTTCTATAAATGCCTGAGATCATGCTGTTCTCTTCCTAAACAGTAAGTGTCACAACTGAGAAAATAGTCCAAGAATTACACTTAAAGAAGTTGTTCAGAAAGTATGTGGTTCATAAATAAACTCAGACATTCCCTTTTAATCTGTATTTTAAATAATTTCTTACTCTTGTAGCTTGTGTGATATTTTCAATGTTAAATCTTCGATTTTATTCAGTTGTCTGTAGAAATAAATCTGCTGGTAGAGTTTTTTTCAGCTGCTTTTCCTGTTTCACAAGTGACAGGAGACGGGTTACAAAATAATGAAAGTTAAAAAATGGATGTTGCCCACATCCTTGAAGGACAAAACTTTAATCAAAGTTCTGGCTCAATCTGAGTATGTGTTGCAAATGAGTCTCCACACCAAAGTTTAGCTCTATATTTCTACAAATGATTGAGTCAAAGCCATTTTTATGCTTACAAAGTTTGATTACTTGTTGCAACCATCTTGATTTGAATTACTCCAAAAATAATCACTTGTACATACAGTGATTATTTTCCAAGAGCTCTTTTAATAATTATTATTAGTTAATTAATTAAATAATTAGTATTAGAATTAGAAAATTTAGAAAGCTATTCATTTTGTACTGTTACTTGAAGATTATTATGTCTGAAATAATTGTTTGAAAAAAAGGGGCAGATATAATAAGATTTTTTTCTTCTTTCTGCTGCCTTTCATTTTAAATCTTTTGTATCCTTTTTATATTGTTATGGAATTGTTTTGTACTTTTTTAAAATGAATAAACTATATACCATACCATACCAATAACATTGAATAATTTTATTTATCTTGGAGAGATAGCCTGCTAGCTTATAAAAAGCTATCTGTAAAGCTAGAACTTTATATTATTCATCTTAAATTGGTGAAAATAAAAATAACCTCAGATTCTGTTTCAGTATAAAAAAGCTTTCTGTAAAGCTAGAACTTTATATTCCATCCATCCATCCATTTTCTTTACCCGTTTATTCCATTCTTGGGTCACGGGGGTCGCTGGTGCCCATGTCCAGCAATCACTGTGCGAGGGGCGGTGTACACCCTGGACAGGTCGCAAGTCCATCACAGGGCCACATAGAGACAAACGAGACAAACAACCATTCACTCTCTCACTCACACCTAGGGACAATTTAGAGTTACCAGTCAGCCTAACATGCATGTTGTTGGTCTGTGGGAGGATACCGGAGTACCTGGAGTTGGTCTGTGGGAAGAAACCGGAATACCTGGAGAAAACCCACGTATGCACGGAAAGTACATGCAAACTCCACCCAGAAAGATCCCGGGACCAGGGTATTTTGAGCCAGGCTCTACCAAGTGCACCACTGTGCTGCACATTTGATACAGTTGATCACAATGTTCTACTACAGAGGCTTGAATATAATATTGGGATTATAGGAACAGCTCTAAATTGGTTTAAATCATCTATTTGATAAGATTCCAATGTGTAAGTGAGTGTAAATGAATCTTCTTCATACACCAAAGTTAGTCATGGAATTCCTCAGGGTTCAGTGTTTGGACCAATATGCATTACCTTGTACATGCTTCCATTAAGTAAAGTTATTAAACGGCATGGGATAAATTTTCATTGTTATGCTGATGATACACAGTTTTATTTGTCCATGAAACCCAATGATTTTAATCAGCTACTTAAACTACAAGCATGTCTTACAGACATAAAAACATTGATGATCCTAAATTTTCTGCTTTTGAACACAGACAAGAATGAGGTTTTGGTTTTTGGACCTGAGCATCTTAGGAATACATTTTTCAGTCTTTCGCCTTCCTTGGATGGCATTAATCTGGCCTCCAGTTCCAATGTTAAAAATCTTGTGTGTTTTTTTGATCAGGACATGTCTTTTATCCCCCACATTAAAAAGTTACTAGAACCACCTTCTTCCACCTGGGTAATATCACTAAAATTAGAAACATCTTCTCTAAAAACTGGTCCATGCATTTATCCCATCTAGACTGGACTTCTGTAATGGTTTGTTTTATGGGTGTCCAAAAACTTCTTTAAAAAGTCTTCAGTTAATCCAATATGCTGCTGCCAGAGTCTTAACTGGAGTTAGTAGGAGAGATCATATCTCTCCAGTTGTAGCTTTTCTCCATTGGCTCCCTGTCAAATTCAGAATTGAATTCAAAATCTTACTTCTAATCTACAAAGCTCTCAACAACCTAGCTCCATTTTATATTCGAGATCTTACTCTTCCATATTTTCTTAACAGAGCACTTCGCTCTCAGACTGCAGGCTATCTCGCGGTTCCTAGAGTTTCCAAAAGCAGAATGGAAGGAAGAACGTTCAGTTCTCAGGCTCCTCTTGTGGAACCAACTTCCAGTTTCTGTCCGTGAGGCTGACACATTGTCCAGTTTTAAGACTGGGCTTAAAACTTTCCTTTTTGATAAATCCTATAGTTAGGGTTGGCTTGTTATGCTGTCTTAGGCTTAGACTACTAGAGGACAAATTGACCTCATTTCCTTAAATTAATTGTTAAAATTGAATAGTTTTCATTTGATATTATTTCTATCTTAACGTGATTCTCGACCTGCCATTGTGTATCTGTTCCTCCTTCCTTTCCTCTCAAACCAGCCGGTCGAAGCAGATGGCTGCTTGTCCTGAGCCTGGTCCTGTTGGAGGTTTCTTCCTCATGAGAGAGTTTTTCCTTTCCACTGTCGCATTCATGCTTGTTCAAAATGAGAGTCTGCGATAAAGTTAAACTCAAAGCAGTCTGCTCCTCAGATAAATAATGTTAATTTACTTAATGTTCTGTTGTGACTTCGTCCTACATAAATAAACTGAATTGAATTGAATTAAATATGTTCACCATTTTATGAAATATCTGGCTGACATACACACACAGATTGGCAAAATCTTCACCCGACTTTTTGTGGCAGGCAATTTTAACAATCAGTCGTTTTCTTTAATGAGGTAATAACTTTATCCACTTTTTCTATTAGTCTTGTACTCTGCTGTAATCAGCTCATTTATATAGCCTTGCTGTTCCAAACTATACTCGTCACACATATGACTGGTGATAAAAGTTTTGTCGATGGCATTATTGTTTTAGTATCAAGTGGCAGCTTTTACTGTGTGGCTGCCCATCACACCTGAATGAAAGCTTCTCTGCCATACAAACATCATAGCCCCCCAAACTGCGTCACTGTGATCTGTGCTCACCGGTTGTCTTCATCTGTCTGCCCACAACACCCACTCTACAATATCAGTGTATTTGAAGAAGAAAAAAGAATCAGATGGAAACCATGGTAATGACTCGTAACCGCAGCAGTGACGTGCTGCCTCAGTCACCACAGGCAAAGCTTCAGCAGTCTGTTGCAGAACCGCTGTTCTTCCCTCCACTGGACTCTAAAATAAATGCACCACTCTGTGGTTTTGGAGCATTTGACGATGATTTATGTTTTAAAATGAATTGTTCTCTTACTCCATTTCTGTGTGAGTTTTATGCAAAAGGCAGCCAAAACAACAGTCGAATTGAATCTGGAAATATTTATTTTGGGTATATATTTAGCTCGTGACCACAGGCCTGGAACATGTCAGCCATTCTAACTAGCTGGGGTAGGACTATATTTACAGAGGGATGGGCATCCATCACGGCAGTGTGTAAGCATAGATAGCCAGAGAGCGAGAAAAGGAAAGTGTATCGTATCAGTCATCAGAGTCCAATCTCGAGGCTTGACTATTTTAAAACACCTCACAGTTTAATCACAACAGGGCAGGAGGTCATGTTGGCCTACTGGACCTGCAGCTCAGCATGAAACGTCTGCAGCGTTTCGTCATGTGAGCTCATTTTGCACATTCATGGCGGGTAGAATTTACCTGTCATGGGAGTTGGTAGTGTTTTGTGAACGTGATATAATGACTTTTTTTAAGAACACTCAAGCATTTTATATCTAGGCAGAACTATATTCTCTAAAGTTAAACATAGCAGCACCCATTATTCATACACGTGTATTTTTTACTCTTCAATTAACTTCCTTGAATTGAAGTGGAAGTTCCTCGGAAAGGTTGTGAGCAATTAATCTCTTACTTGTGTGACCTCAGTATGGAGAAACCTTTTACAGTAGAGATCCCAGAATGGCAACTTTTCTCACATTTATTTGTAACTCATTTTGGGCGGCATATATTCTAGTATTTATAGAAACGATACTTCTTAGCTATTTATGGTCATTCCCACATCTTGGCCTTCAGTTTCTCTCTGCCTCTTTCTGCCAGCCCACACAGAGGTATTGGCCTGGAAAGACAATACGATAAGTGAAGAAAACTTGCATTTCTGTCACTGATAGAGAATATAAATATACATCTTCTGGACCGTTGGTAGGAAAAAAGTTTCTTCAGGCAGATTTAGCTGAATAATAGTTGAAGACCACTGACAAGTAGCATTGCTGCGGCTTGGCAAAACTTATGGTAGTTAAAAAATTACAGTCCTGGAAAGGTCAGTAAGTTTCTTCTCTGCCACAAGCTCCACCTTACATCCACCTTACAGTATAAATGCATCATCGGTTGATTTAGAGCAGCAGATGTTTCGTCTGTTTAGAGCCAGAAGAAAAAGCAGAAGCTGATGGTGACTCCTGACTGCCCTGGCAAACTGTACTTGAATGACATCATAATGTTTCAGACTGTCAAACACAAACCATGCAAACTGTCTGTTACTGCAAATAGATGAGTAAACAAATGTCTGTCTGCATTAAAGCAGACAGACAGATGGGTAGGAGCAGAGGGCTGCTGAAAGACACGCATGCCGAGTTACCACTCAGGAGTGAACAATTGATTTTTCCTTTATTTTTTTATCGACCATCGCCATCAAAGGCTGTTCATCACGTAATTCTGCGTGCGTTTGTGTGTGTTCCTTTTTCTCTGTGTTAGCAAAATATCTCATAAAGAGAACAGATTTTAATAAAACTCAAAGTACGGTAATCATTGGCTGCACATCTACAACTGAATACCTTTTTGAGCAATCTAATTAAAGATGGCCACAGATCGTCAACCTTACAAACACACAAAAAAAATCTCTAACTTGGTCAGTTTTGCACAAATTGAGCTGAGATTTGGTCTGGTAGTAGCTGAGACTCCTCCCCAACAGAAGCCAACAAATCACGTAATATTTTATTTCAAAAACTGACATGTAAGGGTGTGGGAAAAGTGTTTCTTCAAGGAATGCCAGTTTCATTTATGGGTTGAGCAGTTTAAAGCATGTATGTGTCCTTTTAAAATAGCTTTTAGTTATTTAGATAAACATCCCAAACAGATGTTTTTTTACATTTCTGTGAGCTGTTCAGTAAAAGCAGAAACTGATGGTGTTTCTGCTGCTGGCTCCAGATTATTCCCCGTAGACCAGTCGAAGCGCAAGTATGCCGTTTATCACATTGTCGAGGTAGCTGACATTAGTTGTCATCCATTCCACGTAGAGTTCATCAGCCTCTCTCGGGACCTTTAAACATGTTCATGGCAAACTCTTGACACTCTGGTCATGAGTTCACTTTATATACAGCACCTAGTTTGTGTCCAACGTCTGCGACGTGAGTATGCTGCTCTGTTTGTGTGTGCTTAGTCAAGCTAAGGTGTGTGTGCAGCTTGCACTAACTCCCCCTGCAATATGGAGCCTGATGGGTTGGAGTCTTCGGTTATAATTGTTGTCATGTTGGGTGAAGAAGAACCCCACCATGTAGGGACATTTGTCTGTGTGCTTAGAAACACTGAAACCCAAGAAGCCTCCTAAATCCCCCCAACTGGCTGCCTTTGGGGTATTAATAACACACACCCATAAACACTCCGACATCTACATAAAAATTAGCAACGACTGCAAGTCATGTTTAAAAAAAACCCCAGCTTGATAGTTTAAAGAAAATCTTTGCACGGTGATGAACAGAAACATATTTGTTGCACAAAGTGTGGGCTTTGTGTTAAAGTCCCGGTCGATAATAAGATTGTGTCTGCATCTTATTTAATGACATCATATTAAATTGTAAACCAACACCGTTGGCTCCCCGTCGTCCTCCGACCATGTGCACGAACCTCTTGGATGGTGAGGTCATGGTGATCTGACGATCCTGGTGTGTGTGTGTGTGTATATATGTGTGTGTATATATGTGTGTGTCTGCTAAATACAGAGTTAAGCTGAGCAGAATGCTGCCTATGCAGACCCAGAGTACTATATGCTATTTTTAGTTCCCCTACTTTTACCTTTTTGTTTTAAGCACCTGTGTTCGTTATTCTTTAGCCTTCAGATGTTAAGTTCCACCATATTTTGTGTTTCTTAGTTACCAACAAAAAACAAAAAAAAATCTACATTTACATTGCCCTCCCTGCAATGACCAGAAACTCCAGATACAGTGACACAGGTATAAATCATGCATGCGTTGAGTGGTTTCTGTGACGTTAAGGGTTTCTGCAATATTAATGCAGTCACATGCTAAATAAACAAGGCTGCGGGAGGAAAAGAAACACGAGAGTTCACCGGAAAGCAAAGCATAACCATTAACAAAGGGCAGATGGGCATCTGTTATTTTGGAAAAAGTTTCCGGTCGTAGTTTGGAAAAGTACCACAAACGGCCTCTGACAAACCAGGGAAGCCTGCACTGCATTCCTGAGCCAGGAGGAGGATTAATTACTCAGCGTGATGCAATGACAAATCAAGAAGTTGTGCTCAAATGCATGTCGAGGCACAGACGAGTGTCGACACATCAAACTACACACCTTCACCTGGCAGGTACATTTTATTCCTTCGCTCGCTGATAAGGACAGGGTTTCTCAAGACACGGTGCATCAAGAGTGACGTGGTGGTCAAGTGCCAAACCTTTTATCTAGTTATCGCCCACTGTCATGGAAGGATGGTGATCATATAATTCCCTGTGTTTGTCTGTTGGCAAAATATCTCATGAACTACTAGACAGATTTTGATGATTCAGAAAGTATTCAGAGGATGTACGTCTACAGCACAGTGGTGTAGTCAGAAATGAGTTTACAGACATAAAAGTGCATGGAAAATGTTTATTTTTATGGTTGATTACTTTTTAAAAATCTATTCACAATATAAAAAATAAATAAATCTCATACACAGTGACTGAAAGTGTTCAAATACTGTTTTTGTTTTTTTTTAATCTGTCATAGACATATTCCACAAACAGTGCAAGGTTACTCAGCCAAGTTGTATTTAGTTTATTTAATACATTTATTTAATTAGATGGTTGAAGCTTATTTTTAATGTTTATTAAAGTGCACAGAACAAAAAGAAAATTGTAGTCAGTTTGATTTACAAAGTGGGTGGTCCTAAGCCCCTGGCCCCTCCCATAACCACACCCCCACCACATTCCATTAACATTTTTGAGTCAGCACAATTCAAGAGAGGTGTCATAGCCAAACAACCTTTGCAAACACAAAAAGGGCCATAATGCAGTCTGTTTTACAGATAATGAGCTAAAATCTGGTGCAGCTGCTCTGAGCAGTGTTGCGCAAGATCTTTGCTTAAAAACTTTGGTATGTAATGTAGTAAACAATTTGTCGTCTCCCACAAAGTGCTACTTTTAAATTGAACAATTTTATACTCAGTGAAAATAAAATCACAAATAATCGCAAAATTGTGTCTTTGTTGAGTCTAAGTTCATTTAAAATTCTTGTTTGAAACAAAAAGTTTTGTGACCCATAAAGGAATAAGTGGGTGAAAATAATGGATAGATGGATGGATGGATGGATGGATGGATGGATGTTGCATTCGTGCAATTTTTTTTATTTATCTCATCTCATTTGTTACTCATCAAAAATGCCACATTGAGTAAAAGTGTGGATCTGCAGTAGCTCTTTCAAAAAGACAGTGTCAAATATTGAGGCTCTCTGAATCAGATTGTCTTCTTGCAGCTAGCATACTAACATCAACCAATCCCGTAAACTTCTTGCGGCTAGATTAATAATTGCAAGTACCGATAATATCTGTGGTGCGATTGAACTCTGTCCTTACGTCATCTCAGTGGTCTGATCTTCTGTGTCAGCGACATCATCAGACCGTCTGTCGGCTAATTTGGTTTTATTTCCAGTATCAGACTGAATAATTCGGCCTCCCACACATCCTCTGCATATTTCACATAATCCAAGAGGCGCAGCTGAGGGTGGAAGCAAATTCCCACCCTGTAGTTGGGGAGTGCGGTCTGCGACAGAAAAATAAACAGGGTTTCTCATGGGAGGCAGCGAGAATTCAGAGAAATGAGGACAGACATGTCAAAAGCTTTTCTCTTTTCCCCCCAAGTCAGCAAAGTTATTTTGAATACACATCTGTTTTACTCTGATTTATGAACAAATAAAATGAATATCATAATTTAAAAATTACTTATGTTGGCAAAATGAATCGGTTAGTTGCAGAGTTGATAAAAATGGTAGGTCTTCCTCTACACCACACGCTTAAGCTTGTCTGCATGCACACAGAGTCAAAACTCACATTGTTTAAAGGTCAGGGGGGTCTACAGATCTAAATCAAATCCTGTTGCAAAGACCCCAGTGGAATTAGATAAAAGGAAGAAGATTAATGTTGCATTACATGATGGGTCTGTGTCCTCTATGCGAGTCCCTCCAAAATACAGCAGCAGACGAAAAGCAGACGGTGACTACAAGAACTCTCATCCAGTTATGTTTGCGTGTCTGGTCCAAGAGAAATGAGTAAGTCACTGCCACCCTTCATCTGAGAACGTCTCCACAAAAACAAACACACACTCATCAAACACCGACTGTTATTCTGATTTGAGTTTCTACAATGGGGGTCATTGAATTTTAGTTTCATCTGAACCTGAACTTCCAGGTGTAAAAGCCCCTTGATTTTATCAGTTTCAGTGAATTTACACATCAGAGGTGATAAATGCTGCCTGTCCCAAGAAGTTGCGTGATGTGTTCATCCGTATAAAAAACGTAAACATTAAACTCATTTTACTAGTTCACAGAACTAGCAAAATGACCCCCACTTTGGCTAAATACATTTTGATATAATCATGACCTCAACAGAACACCTTGTTTTTATTTTGTTTCCCTTTCCTCTTTTACCCTTTACCCCACTCCTGTTTTGTGATCTGTCAGCTCTATCACAGCACAGTCTCTGTTGGCAGCACACCAGCTACAAATACTTCCAGAGAGCTGCCTTGGCAAGACGTTCTAGGAACAAGATAAGCACTATTGGCGTTTGTCACTGAACATCAGTTTTGTTTCCGTTTAGTGTGAACTGATGTCAACACTCATAACCAACACCGAGAGAGAAAAGCTGTCAGTGGGTCCTGTTCAGTGGCCGTTGGCAAAGATACTTGATGGGAGGGATAACATTTACATTGCCCTCACAGTTACCCTTAGTAATCATTGTACTGAAGCACCTTTCTGACTGCTGGTGCCATAGCAGCTGTAAGCCTATTTGTGCAAATCCATAAAAATAAAATGTACTGAAGATCGTTCTTGACCATGCCTTCTAAGTGACATTCATATCAGATAGTAAGCACACAAAATATGTCCACTTTTGAGTTTGTTTCTACAGATTACTGGGATAAAAAGCTATTTCAGAACTATATACCCTTAGCCAGCGTTTTCATTGAAACCAAAGACTCTTTCACAAAACGGTTCCATTTAGTAGCCACAAAGACAAGCCTTTTTTTAGGTTCACCTTTGTGGTTCTCCTCTACTATCATCTCCTTGAACCTGTTAGATCTTCTAAACCCTGCAGTTGCCTGGTTGCTCAGACCATCTGTTATCACCACACTATAGAACTGTGAAGCCAGCTTGCCCTTTTGTTTGTCAATGGTTACACCAGTCTGTCATTTTTGGGAATATTAATTATTTTCCAGGGTTCAATGTTCCGAAAACAAAAAAGATTCACTTGAGACCAAGTTAAAAGCTTAGTTTGATTGTGCAAGCAGCGGTGGATAGTCAAGATCTGGAGGATCTGCAGAGAACAACAGTTGGTGAGTTTGTAGTATTCAGGTAAGGTAAGTAGTAAATTACAATCTTAATAGTTATGCAGGAGGCTATTACTGGTTGTATTCTTCCTAAGTCTGGAGGAAACAAATGTGGAATACAGGTCTAAGGATCGAAAAATTCATCTCAGGTAGATGGATGGTTCAAAAGAAGAAATTTGGAGAGCAGGCAAGCTGACTTAAAAACATACTTTGTTTGATTCTTACAAAGCTTGGAGAAAACTCACAGGAGAACAACTCCGGTTGGTACAAGGTGCCAGTCTGGAACAATACCCACAAGGATCCTGCGGGAACACAGGTAAGTACAAAGATTACTAATTACTCAAGAGAGGACAAACCAGGAATCCTTATACTGTCTATTTGCCTGCTTTGAGGCATCAGCATCAGGTAGACTACAACCCCCAAATATGTCTCGTTCCTTTTCACACCAATACAATCAGAATGAGTCTCAATCCTGGTTTGAAGTGTTTTGTGAACAGACTGACGTAATAAAAAAGCTACAAATTAGCCGGAAGTCATTTCGTTAGATTTAAATCTGTTTTGTCATCACTTCAAGTTTTCCATCTAAAGACGTTGATGAAAATAAACAGAAAGTACCGTAAATAATCCACATTATTCATGTTAATGCTTTACCATCTGCACATTGTTTTGAAATGGGCATTTCACTGAACATCCACTCTTAATGGTTAAAGTCAAATTCAAGGGGGTGTTGCACAACATCTCAGTCTTTTAGCACATGAAAGATAAATTAAATCCCACTCTGCTGTGTGGGAGCAATACAAAAATTAGCCCTTCTGCACTGACACTAGATTTCAACAGTTTATTTAAATATTGTTTAACAGTAATTTTTTCATCCTTTTTATAAAATCGGGGAAGACATGGCCTTTCGTTAGCCAATATGCACCGGCTGTCCCTGCTTCTCAACAAGTTCTAGTTTCAGATCTGTTTCAGTCCTCTCAGTTTAGTCACAAGATTTTTTTGCAAATCACAAGTGCAGATGGCAGTACTGGTGTAGGCAGAAGTACTTCCTGTACAGGTGTGTTTAGAGCAGTTTGTTGGGTTTACCTGAATCACTGGGTCGTCCTGCTCAGATTAGCCCTACCCACAGTGGTAAACTGACAAGGCACTACAGTTACATTTGTGCTATTTGTTGGAGTTACAGTAAAACACATTTTTACCTTCAAGTCACAATGACTCAGAATAATTGAACAACTTCTGATCATTTGACCGCCATTCACTGCTAAATATAGTGTAAAGATTACTGAAAATGTTAAGGAAATTGAACTGGACTAACTTTACTGCTGGAATTTGTTTAACAATATAAAGCATTTGTAAATCCTAAAGGTAAAAAAAAAAGAATACAGAAAAGGCAACTGGACTTGTTTTCAGGTTCGTTGAAGACGTTTTGCTTCTCATTCAAGGAGCTCTTTCATTTCATCCTAGAATGTGCAGGCTTGCGAAGTTTTAACCTGCATGGCAGCAATGTCACTTCAATAATAATTAAACTGCTGTTCTCTGAGGTCTACACTCATCTGCAGGCCAGCGGTCACTCTTTCAGGGATGAAGATGTGCACATCCTTGATAGAGAGGAACGATGGTTTGAGAGAGTAGTGAAGGAAGCCATCTTTGTGAAGAGAACCTGTCCATGATTAAACAGGGATGGAGGCCTTCTTGTCCAACTGTCCCCCACTTACAATGCTAGTATTGCTAGTATCACTAAGCCCTCTGTGAATGGCAAGCGGCCATCGGGGCACTAACAATCAATTGTTAGGCAGATGGTCCTCCCTTTGCACAAGAACAACTAGTTTTGTTTGTCACCAGCAAACTGGTTGATCCACTATGAGAAGGTGATGTTTATAATGTTGCAGCTCCTCAGACTGAAGAAGTCTTTTGGATAAAAGACAAAACATTTCAACAATGAAGAATCCATCCAGAGAACCTGACTAAAACCTTGTTAGATTTATCTAACTTTTTTTATCTACCTTCTGACTTTCTCTGTGTCCGTATTTGTATTAATTTATGTTTGTGAAATGTCAGTTGTAGAGATAAGGTTTAGGGTTATTGAGGCAATGATACATATCAAGGTAACTGAAGTCCAGCAACTCCATGATACAGCAGTCTTGAGCAGCTTTCTGCTCAACAATGAAAGCAATGTGAATTCTCACCCTCATATCTTGGAATCATAGCAATGCCTGGCATCACCCTCTAGTCCTTGGAAAAGATAAACTTGTGACTTGTCTAGGGTGCCCCCCGCCTCACACAAATTGACTGCTGAAACACATACCATCCCATTCACAGTGCTGGAGTTGAGAAAATACATGTATGGATGATTCAAAGCTGTATCATTTGTCAGCTCAGTGGTTAGCACTGTTGCCTCACAGCAAGAAGGTCCTGGGTTCAATCCCCGGTTGGTCCTGGGGTCTTTCTGTGGAGTTTGCATGTTCTTCTCGTGCTTGCATGCGTTTTCTCCGAGTACTCCGGTTTCCTCCCACAGACACAAACATGCATGTTAGGCTGCCTTCAGGCCCAGGCCTCCCTTGCAAAAGAGATATGTGATCTCAATGGGATTTTCCTGGTTAAATAAAGGTCAAATAAATAATAGCAGCATTTTTCAGTTATCATAAAGGTAATATTTCCTTATTCAAACAGTTATATTGATTGGTGGCTTTACTCTAAACTTTAGGCTAAAATGTAACAGTATGCATTTACAATGTAAAATCACTTCTCAGTTTCTGTTTTCTCATTGTCACAAACTTCACATCTACTCCCTGCCGATGTTTCCCAATGATACTGTCTCATGCGATGTTTATGTAAGTTACTGCTATTAAAGGTGTTACTGGTATTTTCAGTCATTTGGTTGTTGAGAATAACAAACATTTTTGACATGCATTCTCAAATTTACATAAGGTTACAATAAATACCTGCAACGGAAACAATTTAGAAAATCTATTGACTGTTCTATTACACGTACACAAGAATGCTGAGCATCTTTCCAGCCATTTGAAATATTTCTGCTCTGATCCTGGTCATGCTAAATGCACGTGGACACTGCGTTTGTACTACGTGGCTTCTCTGTGTTGGCCAGGTGCTGCAGTGTGAGATCAAACTTCAATAAGGACCTACATGACCGCAGCAGATTTTTCTCCTATCATTTGCTACCAACAAAGTAAGAAGACACAGAAGTGTATGTTTGTGCAGCAATCAAAGGTTTCTCTTTCATGTCAGACAAAAGCTGTTTAACACACACTATGACTAAAAGCTGCTGGGAGCTTTTCTGTGGCAGAGGAACCTTACAGGTGGGCAACATGATAGCTTTGTTGGTAAATTAGCTTTGAAGTTACCTGAGTGCTGCTGCTTTGTCATAGGTTTACTTGGGTTACCCTAACTAGCTTGGAAGCTGTGCTCACATGGGGCCAGTGATGAAGAGTGGGCACAACAAAGCCTTGTTAAATTTATGCGAGTCAGACCTTCTGTAAATCATGTTGCTTTCAGTTCAGTACCTGTCAACAGGTATTAGAAGGTGGCCCCAGGCTACACTTGGCACACTTCATCTGCTGCCCCTCCTTCCATTGCTTTTAAACCACCACACCTTATCACATTCTTTTGCTTTCCTGACACAACCTGCAGGCTGAAATAAAACATTGTGTCATATTAAGCATGTGTGCTTTGTCAATGTAGCCTAGGTGGGCTGCCTCTTTAATCCAGAGATAAATCCTTGTCACCAGTTAATTCTACTATTAGGATTAACTCTGACTTGGTGCGGTATTGACCGCAATTGGTATAATATTATAGTGATTTATTAAATAAAAGTAATGGTGATATGAAAGCTACATGGCGAGTAATAAATAATGTTCTGAAAAGTCATAAAACAAAAACCGGTATTTCACAATATTTTTTGAAGGATAACGATGAAATCCATGATGAAAATGAAATTGTAAATGGATTTAATCATCATTTTGTGAACGTTGGATCAAGCCTTGCAGCTAAAATACCAAAAGTAGACAATAATGTGAACCATTCAGTTATAGGTTGTGACAACAGTATTTTTCTTAGTGGAACTGACAAAGAAGAAATAATGAATGTAATAAAAAAAATCTTAGGCAGCACGGTGGCGCAACTGGTAGAGCTGCTGCCTCTCAGCGAGCAGGTCCTTGGCTCAAACCCCGGTCCAGGGGCCTTCTGGGTGGAGTTTGCATGTTCTCTCCGTGCATGCGTGGGTTTTCTCCGGGTACTCCGGTTTCCTCCCACAGACCAAAAACATGCATGTTAGGCTGATTGGTAACTCTAAATTGTCCCTAGGTGTGAGTGAGAGAGTGAATGGTTGTTTGTCTCGTTTGTCTCTATGTGGCCCTGTGATGGACTTGCGACACATCCGGGGTGTACCCCGCCCCTCGCACAGTGATTGCTGGACATGGGCACCAGCGACCCCTGTGCCCCAAAATGGAATAAGCGGGTAAAGATGATGGATGGATGGATGGATGGATGGATGGATGGATGGATGGATGGATAAAAAAATCTTACAGATAAGAGATCAAAAGACTGGGTGGACATGGATATGATGTTTGTAAAGGACATAATGAGTTATGTTATCGAGCCGTTCACATATATTTGTAATTTATCATTTTCAAAAGGAATATTTCCAGACAATATGAAAGTAGCTAAGGTAGTTCCTCTCTTTAAAAATGGTGATAAATGTGTGTTCAATAATTATAGACCAATATCCTTATTACCACAGTTCTCAAAAATTCTAGAAAAACTATTTGTGACCAGATTAGATAATTTTATTACTAAACAAAACATTCTAAGTAGCAGTCAGTATGGGTTTAGAGCAAAAAACTGTACATCAATGGCTCTCATGGAAATAATAGAACAAATAACTACTGCTGTCGATCAAAAACAGTATTGTGTTAGTATTTTTGTTGATTTAAAAAAAGCATTTGATACTATTGACCACACTATTCTCCTGAAAAATTAAATAAATATGGTATAAGCGGACCAGCATTACACTGGTATCTAGCTATTTGAAAGATAGGAAACAGTTTGTACAAATAAATGGTGTAAGATCTGACCTGTGCAATATCACTTGTGGAGTTCCTCAAGGCTCTGTACTTGGACCAAAGTTATTTATTTTATATGTGAATGACAGTGAATGTATCAGGACTCCTCAAATGTGTCCTTTTTGCAGATGACACCACATTTTTTTGTTTGGGTAAAGATGTAAAACGGATGTTGGAATTGATGAAGACAGAATTTGATAAAATACAAACTTGGTTTAAACTTAATAAATTATCATTAAATTTAGATTAAACTAAATACGTGATATTCAGTAACAAGAAGAGAACTGTTGATGATCCATTTAAAATTGAGGGTGTTGAGATTTGTAGAGTTAATGAGATGAAATTTTTGGGTGTAATCATTGATGAACAGCTAACATGGAAAAATCACATAAATTCTGTAAAAACAAAAATATCTAAATCTATTGCAGTACTGTACAAAGTCAGGGATTTATTAAATGATAAAGCTCTGTACATGTTGTATAACACAATTATTGTTCCACATTTAATCTATTGCATTTATTTTTGGGGGAAAGCGTGTAAAACATTTACAAAGCCTATTTTTATTTTACAGAAAAAAGCTGTAAGAATTATCACCAGAAAGCATTACAGTCACCCATCAAGTACATTATTTTATCAACTGAAGTTATTGAAGTTCCACGATGTGGTAAATTATAGGATTTTATCAGTTATGTATAGGGCTCAAAATAACACATTACCATTAAATATCCAAAGAAATTTTGTTAAAAGACAAAGTTGTTATAATCTTAAGGGGATAGAGATATTTGTCAAACCACAATTCAGAACTAGTCTGAAGGGAAGGTCTACCTCAATCCAAGGAATTGGATTGTGGAATGGTCTAGAGAGTGATGTGAAAAATGTCAAGTCAATGTGTAAATTTAAGAAAAAGATCAAAGCTGGATTGTTAAAAAAATATATATATGAAGTAGCTTAGTGTGTGTTTTGTATTAGAATTAGAAAAATTAGAAAGAGTTATTCATTTTGTTCTGTTACTTGAAAATTATTATGATTGAAATAATTGTTTGAAAAAAGGGGCAGATATAATAAGATTTTTTCTTCTTTCTGTTGCCTTTCATTTTAAATCTTTTCTATCTTCTTTATATTGTTATGGAATTGTTTTGTACCTTTTTAAAATGAATAAACTTTATACCATACCATATTGCTATAATATTGCTATAATAGTTATTCATGTCATTTATAATTATACTGCACCAATGTTTTTTAAGGTAATTTTGTTTGTGAGAGTCCAGCCTTCTGCAGCCTCCAGTTCCAAGATGGCGCCTAACAAGCTAGACCTGCAACCCATTCTCCAGCATTACTTAAGGCTGCAGAAGAGCTTGACTCTCCTCTGGAGCATGCCTCCTGCCTTCCTGTTCTAGTCCCTTCGGATCCTGATCTCAATCTCCTGGTGAACAGCCTCTCCCGTTTCCTTGCCCTCCAGCCACTTGCCTGCCATGCCTGAGTCTACCAGTGTCCATGCTCTGGAATTCCTTTGGACTGCCTTCCAAGTTCGGGCCAAGTCTACCAACTGGTTCCAGAGCCCTTCCTTGTACTTTGCATAAATATTATCGGTGTAAATAAAGCACTGTTAACCTTTTACACCTTGGAGTCTTGTCTTGCTCTCGTTTCATACAATCTGGGTCTCCTGAGATCACAGCATTGTTAAATTTCATAATGCAAAAATAAAATATCTAAAATATTAGGAAATATTTTCTTTTTGTTAATACATTTTTTGTTGTTGCTCCTACTGGTTTTAATCAAGTATACAATAGTATGCTTTAGCATTGCCTAGTCTATTAAAAGCACTAAACAAAGTGGTTAGGTTGATTGATTGGTTGGTTGGTAAATTTGGCATGGTGTTTGGTTGACTGATAGATCAGTTGTTTGTTTGATAGATTATTTTGTTGGTCGGTTAGTCGGTTGTTCAGTAAGTTGATCAGTAATTTTTTTGGTTGGCTGTTCAGTTGGTTGGTAAGTAGAATTTTTCTCATTGCACAAATAGCAGGAAAGGAATGTGTACCTAATCTAGGCCTTTTTGACACCAGAGCAGATAGTACACAAGTACATAGTAGTTATCTTTATTTCCCTATGGATGGAGAGATTCTGAGTTTGAAAGTGCTCCTGCTGCAGAGCTAGGTAGACTGTTGCTTTTCCCTCTCAATAAAGATTTTGATCTGCTTCAGGACAAAGTGGTAAGACTGCCTGGACTGTGAGTGGGTTTGCTGACCTGCAGGGAATGACAGCTGCTGCAATGCAGCCTCTGAAGTGGGACTCTTGCGCTGAGAGAAGTGTGGGAGTGTGTGTGTGTGTTTGGGGGGGCACAAAAGCTCTCTCCTGTATATCTAGCATTCCTAAATGCAGCACTTCCTCCTGCTTCTTTCTCTTATTGCAGCAAATCTGGATTTTCTCCAAAGCTTGTCCAAACAGCCTTGCAGGTTGGAGAAAATTCAAAGCAGTGGCTCTCCATGAGCTACATGAAAGTGAAACACAGGTGCTCTCCAATAACTGCCTTTTCCTAGAGTAATAGTTGTGTTACTTGACAACCTAAGGATAAAACCAGCCGTTCTATGGACCTTGTACAGCAGCCCAGTGGACATTCCCTAGATAGCAGGGTCTTGTACAGTTCCTGTAGCATTTATACTTGGTATGTCGGCATCATTGAAGCTGTGGTGAGCAAACAAGATCCTGTGCACATTTTTTTTTTTTTTTCCCAATATTACCACCAAGAAATGACACTGCTTGCTCTGGAGAGTTGGTTTGCTGGCCAAAGTGTTTGGCTTATGTGCCAAGTGGACTGCAAGGGTTTCATCCATCAGGGGATGTTTGCTAGACTTACCGGTTCCATGTTCTTGAGATCCAAAAAGTAGGAAATACGTAAAGGCATTGAGCTTTAGGGGACATCCAAGATTGTGTCAGCTGCATTGAGAAACAATTGAAAAGACAGATAATCTGTGTCTGATCGAGGTCTGCTGCTTTAGTAGAAATACTTACTTGCGAGTCTCATCTGACATTGCTTGGGTGGAGATGCGAGCAATGGCACATCAGAACACTTGGCCGCTCTGTAGCCAAAGTGGATTTGTTCATTTTGGCAACTGTCTGCACTGCCACCTGCAACAACTTCTTTTTTTCCTTGCTAGCAGCGTCATCGTCCTTGAAGAAGCCACCCAAGTCTTCCCGGAATGTCTTATTGTCTGCCTGCTTCATCAGCTGCATGTCAAACTCACTAAGGTCATTTTCCACATAGCTGATCAAAAGGATTTTATTTGTTTGGTCTCCCTAAGATAGCACCACAGCATCTTCTTCCAGGGGATTCCCAGCTGCAGATGAATTTTGCAGCAATTTTTACACAAATCTCACTCATCTTTCCAAGTTTGACCTTCAAAGTCGATATGCAATGTAGGCTTACACAATAGACAAGTGCTGCCTTAGCATGTAACATGATGAGACGAACTGAAAAAGCATTTCAAGTATCAGAGTCAGAGTTTCTTTATTGTCATTCGCACCTCATGTGGTACATGTGGTGGAGCGAAATTATGTACACGGGGTCCCAGTTACATCCAACAATAAAATGTATAAGAAAAACAGTAATAACATCTAAGATATGAACTAAGAAAAACATCAACTAAATATACACTAAGCACTCATAACATAAAACATTGAACATCAGCACAAACATGAACATGAGTCTGTGAGCAGATGAGCACGCATGAACACATCAACATTGAAACAGATCAGCAGCAACATGAAACAGATCAGCAGCAACATGATGTGGTTTTCCACAGTGATTATAGTTAGAAATTCATGAGTCTTAACAGCCTCAGGGTAGAAGCTGTTCCTCAGTCTAGTGGTTCTACACTTAATGCTCCTTAACCTCCTTCCTGAGGGGAGTGGGGCAAAAAGTGTGCGTGCTGGGTGAGTGGGGTCCTTCATGATGTAGGTGGCCCTCTTCCTGCATCTGGAGGTGTAGATGTCTGTGATGGTGGGGAGGCTGATTCGGACAGACTTCTGTACAGCCTTCACCACTCTCTGCAAAGCTTTTCTTTCTGCAGCTGTGCAGCCTCCATGCCACACGTTGATGCTCGAGCACAGGATGCTCTCCACTGCACACCTGTAGAAGGAGGTGAGGACTGAGCTTCCCAGACCAGCTCTCCTCAGCCGTCTGAGGAAGTAGAGTCTCTGATGAGCTTTCTTGATCAGGCTGGTAGTGTTGTTGCTCCAGCTGAGGTTGTCATTCATGTGTACACCCAAGTACTTGTAGCTGGAGACCACTTCCACCGCAGATCCTCTTATGTTCAGGGGGCTGTAGATGTTTTTGTTCCTTTTGAAGTCCACAACCATCTCCTTTGTCTTCTTCACATTGATGTGAAGGTTATTCTCTTTGCACCAGCTCTCCAGGTGTTCCACCTCTTGCCTGTAGCTGGACTCATCATTGTTTGTGATGCATCCCACCACCGCTGTATCATCTGCAAACTTTACAATGTGACAGCCTGGATGGGTAGCTGCACAATCATACGTGAGCAGAGTAAACAGAAGGGGGCTCAACACACATCCCTGAGGAGAGCCAGTGCTGAGGGTTATGGTGGAGGAGGAGAGGTTGTGGATCCTCACTAACTGTGGTCTGTTTGTTAAAAAGTCTAGTACCCAGTTGCAAATGGAGGGGCTTAGTCCTAGTGTGGATAGTTTGTCCATCAGGGTTTGGGGGATCATGGTGTTGAAGGCGGATGTGAAGTCCACAAAGAGCATACGGACGTAAGAGTTTTTCTGCTCCAGGTGGTTGAGCGCAGTGTGGACCACAGAGGAGATGGCATCCTCTGTTGATCGGTTCTCACGGTATGCATACTGATGAGGGTCCTCGTTGATGTTGATGGTTGTTTTGATGCGAGTCATGACCAGTTTTTCAAAGCATTTAGCGACTATCGGGGTGAGGGCCACTGGCCGATAGTCATTCAGACCAGTCACTGTAGAGCTTTTTGGGACTGGGATGATGGTGGCAGTCTTCAGGCAGGTGGGAACTGTCTCCAGGGTAAATGAGGTGTTAAAGATGTTTGCCAGCACCTCACAGAGCTGATCAGCACATTCCTTCAACACTTTTCCGGGGATGTTGTCTGGGCCAGTTGCTTTGTGCGGATTAATCCTCCTGAAGGTACTCCTTACTTCTGCTGAGGACACGCTGAGATGCTCTTCATCCGGTGGTGAGGTGAGTCTGGTGCTGGGTGGTCTGTTCGGGTCTTCAAAGCGTGCATAGAACTTGTTGAGGGCATCAGGCAGAGATGGGTCTTTGGGGCATTGTTCGCTCCTTCCTTTATAATTTGTTATGCACTTAATCACTTAATTACTCACTTAATCACAAGTATCCATCACTGGGAGAAAAAAGTTGCATGTACTTGGTCATGGATATGAGCAGGAGCTGCCAGCTTTGCTAAATTTACTGTGCACTTTCTTCCCCCCTCCAAAGCCATGTTATAACAATTGACAAAGTCTATTTTTGACTTGTTAGCAAGCTAAACCAACTAAATATTAGTGGTGCTAGTTGATTGTGCTCCACTTTATCTATGCTAAACAATGGTGTGTGAACTTTGCTTGTTAGCAAACTAAACAGACTGGATGAATAGCAGAACAAAGTACTGTACATTAGCTGTGTTAAACAGGGTAAGGAAATGTCTAAAGTTGGCAAGCTAAATGAGCAGCGAGCAAGATCAAGCAACACCTGGGTAGGGAGCAAGTTTACCACCAGTCATTCAGTCAAGCGACACAGTTCACTCAGTTTAAGATTGGTAAAGCACTAAAAGAATGAGGGAATAAGACTTTAGCATATTTAAAACTCCAGGCATGCAGGGCCTTGCAAGTATACTTGCAAAAGTCTATTTACCGAGTTCCATTTGTACTCTTTAAATAGTGTTTTGCTAACATTTGATGGAGGATGAAAATACAAATATTCTCGTTGATCTGCATCCGTGATATGGGATGGTGTTAGATATCAGTGAAAATGTTCAGGCTATTTGTGTCCTAATATGTGCTGCTGTTGTTTGGCATATTGTTTTTGTACTACTAGTGCTTAGCGTATTCTTACTTTTGCATATTTCTTAGTTCGTAGCTTAGATCTTATTCCTGTTTTTTTTTTAAATGTATACTTTGTTGGATGTAACTGGGACCCTGTGTACACAGTTTCGTTCCACCACATGTACCACATGTGGTGCGAATGACAAATAAAGAAACTTTGACTTTTGACTTTGAATATGTTCATTACTAACCTGATGCAACTTTTCTAACAGATGAATTTAAGGAAGAGCATGGGAATCACAAGTTTTGTTGGCTCTGTAAAAAGCTTGTTTACTGTCTACTTTTTTATTGTTATGCATTTGGAGTGGGTCATCAAAATAAAGACATAAATCTGAGCCTAGAAATGCTATTGACAGTGTAATTCTAGTTCTGATGGTGTGTACCAGTGTCCGTTACATTTTTTTACCACTCGCCAGCCTTTGAAACGATCCTACATTTTCTTTTAAATGTACTGAAAGATTGACTATTATTGCATAATTTATATCCAGGTCTAAAAGGCCTGGTGCCCTGTTGTCTCCTAAGATTGAAATGTTAAAACACAATGCTGCTTTGTAATTGTTGGCATGTCAGTGGCTGAGGTGGGAACATAATTTAGAGTACCATAAAAGCTTTACATGTTTTTATGAGCATTCCACAGAAACAAAGCAGAAACTCGTAAAAACAAGACCTTTTTTTTTTTTCTAATGCGAGTCTCTTCTCACAAATATTTAGTAGGAAGCCTGCTTTTATTTTGAGACCAAGAATGCCAGTAGCAACCAGGAAGTGTTTGTGGAAAAAGCTGATATAAAACTGAAATGGTAGTTTCCCATCAGTAGTGACCTAAGTGGATTATTTGGAAGTGTAAGTCGCGCACCACTATGCCACTGTGTGCGTGCGTGTGTGTCCCTGTATTGTACTGCAGTGCTTATTTTTTCCATTTCTTCATCTGAAGGTCAAGACTGAAGTGAAACACACACAAATTTCTGTGATGAAGACAGTGGACAAAAATTTGATCACCCCCACCCCACCATGTGGCCTTTTATCCTCTGAACAAATACACTTCCTCATTCACTTCAAACACTGTTATTTCAGCTTCTCTGTGTTTATAAGGTGCAAACTGAAGAGCCACTGATGAGTGAGTGGCTGGCGAGGCCACATCCTCCTAAACTCTACTGGTTTCTGGAACAGTCTATAAACAACCATCATTTTGTGTTTAGTTATTTGAATTTGGAGTTATTCATCTGCACCCACATGGAAGTTGGCAGCGTTCAGAGGAGGGCTACTGTCATGGGGCAGCCCTCCCTTGACGTTTCCTCATTCGTCACTGCGGCCACTTTCAGCCCTCTGTTCATCTTTTTAGTACTGTTTTAAAAAGACGCATAAAACTGTTCAGGGAGGAATGCAGTGGTTCAGCAGCATGGCACAGCCAGAGCTCCCACACAAATTTAACAGAATTGGATACAGAAAGGAAGAAATTAGTGATGGAAATTTGCCAATCGGGGACTTTAGACCACCTGATTCAGAAGAAAACCAAACTAGGATTGTGTTCAAAAGTACAACCCCAAATAAAGAGTGGTCATCCTTTCAGGAAGTAGATACTGAGAACACTTAAAACGAAAAAGGGAAGGGTTCTTTGATTCACAGATGTAAGATTATTTTTGTGTGAGTAAAAGCTCATATGGTGACATATAAATAAACTGAGGGTTGGTTTTTTTTTTTTTTTTTTTAGCTTTTGTTATATTTCATACAGGATGAGGGTGTGTGTGAACATGCATGTATTGTTTTCAGTATTACTGTTAAAACAGGTATCATTATCAAAAATAATAATGTTCAGTGGCCATAGAAGAAACTCATCTCCACGTGTTTTCCAGTTTATTGTGTCTTTATAATGAAGGATTTTGGTAAAATTGTGATATTGTGAGTGGGGATTTTAAAAAGTGTGGCACATATGGAGGGCACTTCAGGGCAGATATAAGATTTTTTTTCTTCTTCTGCTGCCTTTCATTTTAAATCTGTCTTTTTTTTTTTTTTATTATTGTTATGGAATTGTTTTGTATTTTTTTTAAATGAATAAACTTTATTCCATACCATACCATACTTCAAAACTCACCAAGCTGAGGTTTTTAGGGTTGTAACTGAAAACTACGATGATTAACCAGAAACCAAATACGCCAACTTCTGCCAATTCATCACTTCAAGCTGTTAACAGAAGCGCAGCACCATTCGGTATATTCTTCCACACAACAAAGCATTTTCTTATCTTTGTGGGAGCGGCCATTTTAAACATTGTAGGCACTGAACACACCTACAGTTTGCAATGAGACAGGATGGGTAGTTGGAAGGTGCACAAGTCATAAAAGGTCTTTGTTTAAACTTTTACAGGAGGGAACAAGCCCCTTATCTCAGTAAAAACAGGCGTCGTAAAGACGCCTGTCATTCATTTTGCTGCATAACTGTTGCTCAAGAGAAGTCACTGAAAAGACACCAGTTTCCTCAAAAAATGCCATGTATAGAGGAAACCCTCCTTACGTGTTTCCCGTTTTTATATTTATGAATTTGTAATGGAGAAAAAACCTTAATACAAAACATTTGGATAATTTGAAAGGAGGAAATGTGCTACAGCATAAAACCTGTGGGATTTGGACCAAACTGTCTTGCTTGAACACAAAGTATTGTTCATTGTGTGCTACAGTGATGTACACAGTTATGTAGAATGAGGAAACAACAGAAATCACCCACTATGACACATTTGTATTCATTCTGCTGAGTCCCAGTCGAGGCAGATGGCTCACTCATCCTGGTTTCTGTTTAGTTGGAGAAATGTTTCCTCTTTTAAAGGAGACATTCCTTTCCTCTGTTACCTGCCGACCTGAGCATGCTCAGGGTTTATTGCATCCGTGTGAAGCTTCCATACAATCAGCTGTTTTATTTAGACGACTTTTAAATGAATGACATTTTATTATATACTAAAACTGACTGGATTGTATGATAATTGTAATGAAGTGACTGTATGTAGTTAGATTTAAATCTGGATTGTAAATAGTACTTATCTCATTTTACACTACTCTCTGTGCCCTCATTTACCCCTTCATACAGCACTCTACTATAACCAGAGCTGAGTGAAGCTGACACCCCACCCACTTCCAAAATTAAAGCAACTAGTCTGAATGGTTAGTGCTCCGTTAGTGCTGGTTTGTGCCGTTACAATTTTCGTTTGTGCTGCTTTGGTTTATGAGATATTAAAAGTTATAATTTTGACCTGTGATAGACGCTCAGGCGCGTTCACGCGTGCTCAGGCGCGTTCACGCGTCCTTTATAACCGCAATCAGGTACTAAAAGGAAACATTTACGACAGTTGTGTTTTTGTTGTCAAATCTGATCCACACAATTACAGCCGGAGCGCGCGCCCGCCTTAAGTAAACGCTCTGCCCTGACGTGTGCGTGAACGCGCCTGAGGACGCGTGAACGCGCCTGAGCGTCTATTACAGGTCAAAATTATAACTTTTAATATCTCATAAACCAAAGCAGCACAAACGAAAATTTTAACGGCACAAACCAGCACTAACGGAGCACTAACCATTCAGACTAGTTGCTTTAATTTTGGAAGTGGGTGGGGTGTCAGCTTCACTCAGCTTATAACCAGTGCTTTATCACATTCATACACTGATGGGACACACATCGGAGGCAATGAGGGGTTCAGTGTTTTGCCCAGGGACACTTCAGCATGTGACTGCTAGTGGAATCGAACCACCAACTCTCCCATTGGAGGACAACTGCTCTAACCACTCATCCACAGCTGCCCCAACTGTACTGGACATGTAACTGGGTGGTACTGAAATGATTTGGACTAAGAAGGATTACATGTGGTAAGATATGAAGTGGACTTCTTTACTTTTCTTTTGTTCTGTGCCCTGAAATTACTTTGTTGTGAACTGGCACTATATAAATAAACTGAATTAAAATTAGTCTAAAAGATGCTGGATGCAGTGGTTGAGTGAGAACAGTACATAGTTACTGTCCAAGTTACTGAAACACAACGGACATGAAGAAACAATATGTTAAAACTTCCACTGACAGCCTCTAATTGTTACTTTTGAGTCCATCCATCTATCCGTTACCCAAATTGACCAAAAGTCTATATCTTTACACTGTGGGAGGAAGCTCAAGTACCAGTCTGATAGAAAAACCATGCAGTCCCAAAGGAAATGTAAACTTTGCTCAGAAAAGACATTAGGACCTCAACCAAGATTTTTTTTTAACTAATCTCTAACACACACACACACAGAGTAATATACAATAGGTCCTGTTCAGTTCAGTATCAGCTTGTACAGCTCAGTGCTGGTTTTTTTTTTGTTTGTTTTTGCTTTTTTTAGAAAATGAAATATTTGTGAAATTAATAAAGGTACCAAAAAAATGAAATCATTTTTGTCAAACTGATAAAAAAAAAATAGTGGATTCGAACCCCCAACACTTGCGTTGGAGGACGACTGCTCTAACCACTCAGCCACAGCCGCCCAAATATTTGTTACAAAAAAAAAAGATTAAACACTGTAATCTAATTGGCCACAGGTAAGAATCCATTCATCCATCCATTAGCTTTACCCACTTCTTCCTTTTTGGGTCACGGGGTTCACTTCTTGTCCATATCCAGCAGTCACTGTGCGAGAGGTGGGGTACACCCTGGACATCTCTCCAGTCCATCACAGGGACACAGAGACAAACGAGAGAAACAACCATTCACTCTCACTCATACCTAGGGACAATTTAGAGCAGGTGTGCCCAACCAGTCGCTCGCGGGCGACCAGTCGCCCACAAGCTGGTTCCCAGTCGCCCGCGAAGCGAAGCCTTGACTTGTATTCTCACAGACATAGTCTCGCGAGTTTTGGGTGCGGTGACACAGTGCTCTCACGAGACTTTAGGCTCAGTAGTTAATGTCGGTGCGCAGAAAACATGGATGGAAAACTAGCGAACAAGCAAACGAAAAATTATTATTTTCACACAGAGTGGGAGGAGGAGTATTTTTTTGTTTATTCTAATTCGAAGTCCATTTGCCTCATCTGTAATTCGAGCGTTGCCTTACCCAAAAAGTGTAACTTGGAGCGGCATTTCAAGACGATGCACAAACGGTTTGAGACAGATTTCCCTCTTAAAAGTTCTTTACGGACTCAGAAAGTGTGGGAGCTAAAAAACAACCTTGCAGCCCAGCAATCAGTCTTCACTCGCCCCAGTACACAAGGTAAAGCTGCTACGATAGCTTCCTACCGTGTTAGCCGCATCCTGGCTCAACATAAGAAGTCTTTCAGCGATGGACAAGTTATGAAAGAAGCATTTATTGAGGCTGCAGATGCGCTTTTTCATGATTTTAAAAATAAAAGTGAGATCGTAGCTGCTATTAAAGACGTGCAGTTGTCCAGACAAACAGTGACACGGCGATGTGAGGGAATGGCTGTGGATGTGGAGGAGCAGCTAAAAAAGGACGTGGAACAATGCGAGTGTTTCTCTCTTCAGTTTGATGAGTCGACAGACATGGTGGATGTAGCCCAGCTGTGTGTTTTGATCAGAATGGCCTTTGCAGACATGAGTGCAAAAGAGGAGCTGCTCACCATCTTGCCTTTGAAGGGACACACAAGAGGAGAAGATATTTTTAATGTGTTTATGGAGTTTGTTAATAAAAGCAACTTGCCCCTCTTTAAACTAATTTCTATAACAACTGATGGCGCTCCAGCAATGACTGGTCACACCAGTGGATTTGTTGCACTCTGCAAGCAGAATGATGCTTTCCCAGACATTTTGCACTATCACTGCATCATCCACCAACAGGCCCTGTGTGGGAAGATTTTAAACATGAAGGAAGTGATGGATGTTGCCATGAAAACTGTGTGCTCTATAAGGGCCAGGAGTCTGCAGAGGAGGTTGTTCCGGGCTCACTTGGAGGAGGCAGGAGCAGACCACACAGACCTGCTGCTGCACATGGACGTCAGGTGGCTAAGCAGAGGTAAATTTCTGGACAGATTCAGTGAGCTGTTGCCTGAGATCAGGGATTTTCTGAAGCTGTCAGATCATGGTGAACATTCAAAACTAGAGGACACCCAGTGGCTTTTGGATTTAGCCTTCCTCACAGATCTCACCAGCCTGCTCAATGAACTGAATTTGGAGCTTCAGGGAAAGGACAAAAACATAATCCACATGATCAGTTCTGTGAGCACCTTCAAAAGCAGGCTGCAACTGCTCACAAGTCGGCTGCAACGCAGGGACCTGCGAAACTTCCCACACATGGAGGCAGAGCTACAGCGCCAAGGGAAAGAAGTCCCACAACTGGACAGTGCACACTATTCTAAGCAGGTTCAGAGCATCTCAGCAGAATTTGAGAGACGATTTACTGACTTTTCCTCCATCGAGCCTGTTACCAGCTACATGTGTTATCCTTTTGGAAATGTTTATGTGGATGACATTGTGTCCAAATTGGTGTCCGTGTTTCAGCTGGACAGCTCTGGTGTTGAAAATGAGGTGTTGAGTCTGCAAAATGACATTGGGATCAAATCCAGAGCATCACCTGGCGTGGATGGAGAGTTCTGGAGTCTGCTGTCAGAAGAAAAGTATCCTAACATCCGAAGATGTGCTTTGAACTTAACAGCACTTTTTGGATCTACCTACCTGTGTGAGTCTGCTTTTTCACACATGAAAATCATCAAGTCCAAAAACAGATCCACAATGAATGATGATCATCTGGAGACCTGCCTGCGCCTCGCAACCACCTCATACTGCCCATCTTATGAGACCCTGGCCTCCTCCTCTCAGTGTCAGAAGTCCCACTAAGGTAGAGACACATTTATTTTATACAGCTTGCATAAAAAGTTGTCTCCTATAGACACATCACGTTCTGTTTTATTTACTTTAAAGAAGTGAGGAGTAGGGATTGATGAAAAATTATGTTTGTTGATAATGAGACTGGACGAGTAGCTCTCGGCAAATTGCCGACTTCAAAAGTAGCTCTTGGTTCAAAAAAGGTTGGGCACCCCTGATTTAGAGTTACCAATCAGGCTAACATGCATGTTCTTGGTCTGTGGGAGGAAACCCACACATGCACGGAGAGAACATGCAAACTCCACCCAGAAAGGTCTCCAGACTGGGATTTGAACAAGGGTAACCTGCTCACTGAAAGGCAGCACAGGTAAGAATTAAACAGTAACTTTTTTCACAAAGAATTCAAATTATATCCTGATGCATGCTCAATAATCCAGGTAGAAAAATCCAAAAAAGTTCAATCTGGTCCTCTGGACATTGAAAAAAACAAAACAAAGCAAAAAATATATAGAAACGTTTTGTCTCTCATCCAAGAGACTTCCTCAGTCTGAGGTGCTGTATTCAGCTCAGTCTCTTAAATAGCACCTTCTCAGAGTGGATCAACCAGTTTGCTGCTGACAACCAAATGTAAGGATGGTATCCCTCTGTCAGTCTCACTGTGTCTGTACTCCCTAGTGTCTCTCAGTAATTACCCCAATCAGCTCCACCCGCGTGTCCTCCAGGTGTTTGTATTTTGTCTCATCTAGTTTGTGTGTATATAAGCTCTGGTCTGTGTCTCCGTCATTGTCGGTGCATCGTCTGGTACGGCCCCTGGTTTGTCTCCTGTGTTCTGTGCATTATTCTGTCCAGATCCTATCTGTGAGTTTTGCTGCCACGTCAGCTATTTATTTTGATTATTAAAGTGATTATTATTTTACATCCTGGCCTCTGCGTCCTGTCTGCACATGGGTTTGTTCTTGTTCAGCTCAGCCTGAAAATCCTGACAGTATGCACCGACCTAAATCAAAACCCAGCAGACAGAATTCCTCGACCTCACTTACCTGTTCTTTTGAGCCCACGCAGATGGAAGAGATCGTGTTCCGGTGTGGCGGGTTCCAGATCCAACCCGTGCCGGCACAAAGAAGTTACTGCCAGGAGGTGGAAATCCTGCCTTCTCCCCTCCTGGTCCTCAAAGAAGAGAGAGGATCTCGGCTACGGGGAGACCGCGTGAACCACAATTACAGCTCCTCCTCATCCTCAGCCCCGTTCGGCTATTCGGGGTGGACGTCGGGAGAAGACGCAGAGCTGGAGAACGAGCTCTGCTCCATTCTTGCCCCTCAGCCTTCTCGCCGCCGCCGGAGCAGCAGAAACCGAACCTGGAAGCGGTCCAAGGCGCTCGTTCAGGCACCTTCCACTTTTCCGACTCGGCTCGGTAAAGCCGAGCTTCCAGAAGACATTCCTGGTGCGGCAGTGGAGATGGATTCTGTTGCCTCACCTCCCAGGATTCCGGTGAGGGCAGAGTCCGACACTTCTCTGTCGCTCCAGTCCGCTCCTGCTCGGTCCAGCGAGACTGAGCTAACAGAAACCAGTCCCAATGCCTCAGCGAGGGCGGGTCCCGTCGCCTCACCTCCCAGGACTCCGGTGAGGGCGGAACCCGACACCCCACCATCGCTCCAAGCTGCTCCTGCTCTGTCCGGCGAGACTGAGCTTCTTGAACCTGGTCCTGGTATCTCCATGGGGGAGGGTCCCGTCGCCTCACCTCCGAGGTTTCCGGTGAGGGCGGATCTTGACCCCTCGCCTCTGAATAGAGCTCCTCATAAAACTAGCCCCAAGACTTCTCAGCTCCAACCCCATGAATTATCCCAAATAAACCACACTCTGCAAAGCCTCCTTTGTTCTGCTAAAAATAACCCGGACTGTCTAGATACTTTGCTCACCCTTGCCGAAAAGTTTCTATTATCCCAACCCGGTTTAATCCAGCGTCCTGAATATCAGCAACTTCTTGCTGGACTCAGAACTTTGAAAATAGAACATGATTCTGTCTCAGTACCAGTTCCGTTTCCAGGTTCAGATCCAGAACCTCCTGTTGTTGGCTCTGCCCAAGAGTCAGACACTCCAGCTGCAGAACAAGTCCCTGGCTCCCTGGTTACAGAGTCAATATCCGAGGGAGGCACTGAATCCAAGGAGGAGCCCCGGCCCAATTCTGGACCACACCATCGCCACCATGGCAAGGGTCAACAGCAAAGAGGTTCCAGGAACTCAGCCCCTGCTCCAGCACCTGACTCAGCACCAGCATCAGAAGACCCTGCCTCTGTAGACCCACCGTCCACGCTGCACGCAGCCCCCGAGGTGGGCCCCACGCTGCACGCAGCCCCCGAGGTGGATCCCACGCTGCACGCAGCCCCCGAGGTGGATTCCACGCTGCACGCAGCCCCCGAGGTGGGCCACACGCTGCACGCAGCCCCCGAGGTGGATCCCACGCTGCACGCAACCCCCGAGGTTGACCCATCTGAGGTCCTCGCTCCTGCTTCGCCCGCTGAGGTTCTCGCTCCTGCTTCGCTCACTGAGGTCCTCGCTCCTGCTCCGCTCGCTGAGGTCCTCGCTCCTGCTTCACCCGCTGAGGTCCTCGCTCCTGCTCCACTCGCTCCTGCTCCACTCGCTGAGGTCCTCGCTCCTGCTCCGCTTGCTGAGGTCCTCGCTCCTGCTCCGCTCGCTGAGGTCTTCGCTGAGGCCCTCGCTGCTGCTCCGTCCGCTGAGGTCCTCGCTCCGTCCGCTGAGGTCTTCACTCCTTCCGAAGACTCAGCCGCCGAAGACTCAGCCGCCACTTCAGAGGTCTCAATGTCCACCGAGGGCCCCAGGTCCGCCGACGTCGCTACATCCACCGAGGGTCCCAGGTCCGCCGACGTCGCTACGTCCACCGAGGTTCCCAGGTTCGCCGACATCGCTACGTCCACTGAGAGTCCCAGGTCCGCCGACGTTGCTACGTCCACCGAGGGTCCCACATCTGCCGACGTCGCTACATCCACCGAGGGTCCCACGTCCGCTGACGTCGTTACGTCCACCGAGGGTCCCACGCCTCCAGAGGGTCCCACGCCCACCGAGGGTCCCACGCCTCCAGAGGGTCCTACGCCCACCGAGGGTCCTATGCCTCCAGAGGGTCCTATGCCCACCGAGGGTCCCACGCCTCCAGAGGGTCCTACACCTCCAGAGGGTCCTGCGCCTCCAGAGGGTCCTGCGCCAGCTGCGCCTCCAGAGGGTCCTGCGCCAGCTGCGCCTCCAGAGGGTCCTGCGCCATCCGAAGGTCCGTGTTCAACGGCTTCTGGTCCTGCCACGGAAGATCCCAGCTCCACAACAGCTTCTGGTCCTGCCACGGAAGATCCCAGCTCCACAACAGCTTCTGGTCCTGCCACGGAAGATCCCAGCTCCACAACAGCTTCTGGTCCTGTCACGGAAGATCCCAGCTCCACAACAGCTTCTGATCCTGCCGCAGAAGATCTGAGCCCTCATGTCCCATCGCCTCGTCCAGGTCCCTCGCCACGGGTCCACGCCTCGTCTCGTCCAGGTCCCTCGCCACGGGTCCACGCCTCGCCTTGGTCCCACACCTCGCCTTGGTCCCACGCCTCGCCTTGGTCCCACGCCTCGCCTTGGTCTCTCGCTTTGCCTTGGTCTCTCGCTTCGATTTGGTCCCTCACCTCGCCTTCTCCAGGCTCCTCGCCTGACCTGCCCTAGGGTTTTTGGACTAGGTTTGCCTTGGAACAATCTGTTGACCACTTGGATTTGTTTTTGTTTGTTCCCTGTGTGTGTTTTTGTTGTTGTTGTCCTGGCCTCAATCTAGTGTTTCCTTGTGCCCCCCATCCTTGCAGTTCCTCCCTCCGCCCACCCTAGTTTTTTTTTTTTTTTTTTTGGGGGGGGGGGCTTTCTGGGGACGCCAGGGGGCGTCCTTGGGGGGAGGGTACTGTAAGGATGGTATCCCTCTGTCAGTCTCACTGTGTCTGTACTCCCTAGTGTCTCTCAGTAATTACCCCAATCAGCTCCACCCGCGTGTCCTCCAGGTGTTTGTATTTTGTCTCATCTAGTTTGTGTGTATATAAGCTCTGGTCTGTGTCTCAGTCATTGTCGGTGCATCGTCTGGTACGGCCCCTGGTTTGTCTCCTGTGTTCTGTGCATTATTCTGTCCAGATCCTGTCTGTGAGTTTTGCTGCCACGTCGGCTATTTATTTTGATTATTAAAGTGATTATTATTTTACATCCTGGTCTCTGCGTCCTGTCTGCACATGGGTTTGTTCTTGTTCAGCTCAGCCTGAAAATCCTGACGCCAAAACCAGCTGATCACATGCTCAAGAAGGACCATCAGCCTAACAATGGATCATTAGCACACTGATGGCTCTTTACTATTCACAGGGGGTTGAGTGATACTAGCAATGACAGCATTGTAAGAGGGGGACAGTTGGACCCGGAGGCCTCCACCCCTGTTTAATGATGGACGATTTCTTTTCACAAAGATGGCCTCCTTTACTCCTCTCTCAAACCATCGTTCCTCTCTGTCCAGGATGTGAACATCTTCATCCCTGAAAGAGTGACCGCTGGCCTGGAGATGAGTGTAGACCGCAGAGTCCTGGCCTGATGATGTTGATCTTTTGTGCTGGGCCATCCTTTTGGCCAGTGGCTGTTTAGTTTCCCCGATGTAAGACTGATCACAGCCCTCCTGACACTGAACAGCATACACAATATTACTCTGTTTGTGCCGGGGGACTGGATCTTTGGGAAGAACCAGTCTTTGCCGTAATATATTTTGGGGTTTAAAAGCCACTGGGACGTTGTGTTTAGAAAATAAACGTCTCAGTTTCTCCGATACTCCCTCAACATATGGAATGACCACTGGTCTGGGTCTGGGTTCCTCCTTTTCAACTGATGGCTGACTGGAGTCCTGTTTGGGTTTCTTCTCTGCTTTCAGGAAGGCCCAGTTAGGATATCCACATTGCTCTAGAGCCTGTCTTGTGTAGGATTTCTCCTTCTGCCTGGCTCCTGAGTTAGTGGGGATGCTGTCTGCTCTGTGATACAGAGCCTTGATGACTCCTAACTTGTGCTCCAAAGGGTGATGGGAGTCAAACTGAAAATACTGGTCTGTGTGGGTGGGTTTGCGGTACACCTCGGTTTGCAAATGTCCTCTATCAGAGACTGAGACCTCACAGTCCAAGAAAGCCAACCTGCCATTTTTTACATCTTCTTGTGTGAACTTGATGTATTTATCCAGAGTTGATGTGGTCAGTAAAATGTTGGACTTCCTGAGATTTAATTTTAACCCAGGTGTCGTCAACATACTTGAACCAATGACTTGTTGGTGTCCCTGAAAAGGATGTCAAGGCTCTCTTCTCTACCTCCTCCATGTACAGGTTGGCAACAATAGGAGATACTGGAGACCCCATAGCACACCCATGTTTTTGCCTATAATATTGCTCCCCTTATGTGAAGTAGGTTGACTGCAGGCACAGTTTCAAGAGTTGACACAGTTGTTCTGTGGAAAGCATGGTCCTGCTGCTCAGAATGGTGTCTGATTTTAATCTTAAACTGACCACCTCTACTGCATCATCAACAGGAATGCACGTAAAGAGTGATGTGACATCTAAAGAGACCATTGTTTCATCAGTCTCCATGATGACATCCCTCACCTTATCCACAAAGTCCATGGTGTTGTAGTGAACTAGGCCTGAAGGTCAAAACCTTGACCTAAGGACCATATGGGACAGAACTTGTCATTTCATTGATTTGCATCCAGAAATACAGGTTGACCCATCCTGAGACTTTCTTTCTTAAGTTAATCAAGTGAAAGAAGACTATTCTCTATTATCATTACTATTTTACAAATGTTTGATAATCAAATTGTGTTAGTTCAAACAATGTTTGAATGTTGAAGTGAACTACTCATTTTTATTAATTGTGAAACAGTAATAATGATTCTTAATCCTCATTCAAAGTGAAATCAAGTTGGAATACGTTACAGAGTAATGATTCAATTTCTTGATCGTCTGTTTGAAGTGAGCAAGTGATGGAAGTTGGTCAAAGTTCAAGTTTCGTCAACTGCAAGTTTACTGAAAAGAAATGTCATGTTTAACTTTTACAGCAAGATACTAGAGAATTGACTCCACGAAGTCTGAAGTTTCTCATGATATCTTTTGTCTGTCCTTAAACAATCTTAATCTTTTCCTTGACTTTTCATAACACCTTACATCACAAAACACACCTCTGTTTTGGTCCATCGACCAATCAGAAACTCTCAAATGAACCGGAAGTGAGCTTTCTTTAAATGTTGGCACTTCCTAGTTCAAGCTAGTTTCCAGTTGTTGCAGGAAGTTCTGCAGTTCTGAAACTCAGCAGTTCCAGAGTTCCTGAAGGCTGGAATTCAGGATGCTGATGGGAGAAAGAAAATCAAGCTGAACCAGAGAAGATCTGGGAATTATTAAAGTCTGTCCTGGATGACCTCACGACTCCCGAGGTTTTAGCTGTTCTTACGGAGACGCTGAAAAGTGGCTCGAAGTGGAACTTTACGCCGGAACTGAGATATCTTCAGAAAGGTAAAAGTCGATCTTCACCAAAGCGTACTGTTGGGATAAGTTGGTCCAAAGGAGCGTGCAGGTTCTGGTTAAAACAGACAAATTCCCTCACACATCTCTCTGTAGATAAACTTCATCTTTCCATCTTTAAAATTATTCTATCTGCTAAAAATCATTACAGATATTTTTAGAAATGTCTGAAGCAAAGTTTTTCAATCACCGCTGTGTGGTTGACGTTTGTGGTTCTGCTGGAAGTGAGAACAATCGCCGCATTGTTCACTTCCTGTAAACTGATTAATAAGCTGTCGTTATTTTCAATTTTTGCCAATTAATGTAAATGTGTGATGTGTTAAACTTGATTCTGTTAATAAATGACCCACTGTCTTGGTGAGTCAAAGATAATTAACGTCTCACATCCACATTTTATTAAATTCAGATGCACGTCATTACACGGTCCAGAAAAATGAAAGAATCCGTTTTAACAGTATGAATATATGACAGCATATGTTCTACTACAGTGTTCTGTATGTGGTGTTCTGAGCTGCCAACTAAAGGGATGAGTACAGACGCCAGATATTTGGAAACATTGTAAGTGACAAGAGTTAATCATGCTAACAATAGGTCTTAAAGGTACACCTTGTTTGTGGATTTTAGGTAAACCATACAGACTAGGTGTGGCCTCCCCTGGGTACAGTCTGTGGTACAGAATATGGTCAATAGCCTTGTCCTGCTCCAAATTTTTCAGGCAATCTATTAACTTCTTCTTGAACCTTCTTTTCAGAGGTTCATAAGTTGTTAAGTCACTAAGGAGTGTCATAACTTTCTCATGATAGTCTTTCTGGTTCAAAATCACTGTGCACCTTCCTTTGTCTGCTGGGAGAATGATGATGTTTTTTGTCCTTGCTAAGAGTGGTGAATACATCCCTCTCCTCTCTACTGATGTTGGAAGGTGGTGGTTTGGCATTGCTGAGGCAGGCTGAAACTTTGATTCTGAGCTCTTCTGCTTCACCCTCTTTCATTTTGTTGTTGCGGATGGCTGATTCTGTGGCTGTGATCATCTCCACCAGAGGAATTCTACTTGGTGCAACCGCAAAGTTCAGTCCCTTGGCAAGAATCTCTGTCTCTGGCTGGGTGAGCTGTCTGTCAGATAAATTCTTCACCTACTTTTCTGTCTCCCTGGCATGTAATTGACTACTGGAGTGTTGTCCTACACTGAATGTGTTGTTATTGGAATAGTGATGGTGTTGATGGAAAAGGAGGAACCCAGACCCAGACCAGTGGTCATTCCATATGTTGAGGGAGTATCAGAGAAACTGAGACGTTTCTGCTCTTGTTTAGCATATAAGTCTCAAAACAAGATCAAAAAATCCTTTTTGGCTGGATATAAGAATGTAAGACTAGGTTAGATGGACTATATTTGCAGTGTAGGCTTCATGCTGTAGCTGGACAGTAATCAGTGCACCTAAATCTGCCTGTTTGTGGGTTTCCTTTCATATAAACCCACACAGCAGCTGTGATACCGACAATAAACTGCGTTCATACGTTGTTTCTCTTCCTCCACATCCTTTTCTTCCCTTGGTTCCTACTTTTGTTTATTTTTAAGTCCCTTAAAGGATTGTATTTTTAGCGTGTTTGCCTAACTTTAGGCAACAAACACCCATTTCTCAAAAAAAAAGTTCCTGAAAATAGCACAAGTGACAGACAAGTGGAAGAAAACCAAGTCGCTTGGTAAGCATGGTGGAAAAATGGAGAAACAAAGAGTAATCTGTGTGTGTTCTTTCAAGGCTGGCCTTTTCTTGGGCGTGTAGGGTCAGTGGCGTGTCGTCAGTGAGTTTGTGTCTGTGCTGGTGGATGTCTCCCAGTCTGAGTTTCCGTTTATGACTCCGCAGTAATCAGTCAAGAGGAAAAGCCTGCCCGAGTGCAGACAGCGTATCTCCCTTGACAGAAGATCCACCCGCTGTCACACACAAAATTAACACACAACAGCTCCAACACACGCATACATGCAAACGTGCCTCATTCTTCAAAGCACAGGCGACAATGTGCACAGTTTAGATTGCAAAAGTGTTGAAAACCCCAGGAAGAAACTAAAAACAACTTGGGGCAAAGAAAAGGGCATCATTGTTGAACTGTTTTTTTGTGACATATACAAAAACAATGGTCCCAAGAGTTATTTTTAGTAAGCAGTGAACAAAACTGGGTATCGGGATAAGAAAATGGAAAACTGTGTAAGAAAAGAAAAAAAATGCAGAAATGTGTGGAGCAAGAACGAGAGCGGGGTTGAAAGAAATGTCGACTATACATAATCTTCACTGTCTGCTGTATAGACCCATTTACAGCCTACGTCAGCAAGAAGCTGCATGCACATCTGGGCAACGGAAGTACTGCTTCGGATGGTACACCCAGGCGGTCTTCCAACATAACACAGAATCTAACGTTAAAATACGTACCATCACCAGAGTCAAAATGTTGGGTTGTTGCGTTTACGGTTGTTCGAACCGGTATTCAAAGGATGGGCTTAAATTCTACCGTACACCAAGGGGTAATCTACCGTTTCAGAGCCACCGAAGGCGGCTGTTGCTTCAGGCTGTCAAACGGGTGGATTGGACCGAGGATACTATTAAAAAATGCACAGGTCTGCAGTGCCCATTTTATATCAAGTAGGGCTATGTGTCTATACTTTATTTCAATAGAAACTCTTGTCAACAGTTGTTTGTAAAGCATAGACCCACAATTTATAGCTGTTATAGCTAGTTGCTAATAAACAAACGCGTACGTGTGTGCTTTCTTTACAGGGGAGACGTCACTGGACTGGCAGAGTCTTGATTTCGTCCCTTCTGCATTTGTGCACACACTAAACAAATTCAGAGACCGAGACAAAGATGGAAAAGTATAAATTATTAGCCTTGTCCTCCTTTACTCTTTTTTTCCTCTGTTCCATTTTTATGCTATTTAATATGCATTGGTGTTGCTATCTTGGAAAAGTACATTTAGTTTATCCACAAGGTATCTCACTACACCGTCACTTACCTTTATTTTAGATACCAGAGGAAAAGGAGGAGAGATGAACAACAAGAATCCAACATGGAACATAATCCTGGTACAAATACATTTTGTCTTATGACTAATTGTTAGAGATCCTTTGGTTGTGAAATTTCAGGAGAAGTTATTAACTTCTAAACAAAATTCTTAGTTTGGAGAAGGATAAGAATTAACAGAATGTTTAGTTAAAGTTGTATATTTCCAGTGGCTTTTGTTTTCACTGTTACTCCTCTTGCCCCCCTCATCGCCAACTACCATACATTTTAGTAAGCTTGTAAAAATTTTAGTTTATATCCCAATACATATTTCAAATGGAGTATTTCTCCAATACTAAGATGTCCTGCCAACAAAGTCCATGCTCAATAATCCAGGTATACAATCCAGCAATTTTCAGTCAGGTCATCTGTACAGTTTCTTTTGTGTGTGTGTGCTGAAACGTTTCACCTTCCATCAGGAAGCAACAGAGTTCATGCTCAATCATCCAGGTATCAAATCCAATAATTTTCAGTCAGGTCATCTGGACAGTTTATTTTTTATAGACGGGCTTCATCAGTCAAGGAAACACACAACACAAAACTGATTCTTCTCCCAACAGCTTACTCCAAAGTGGAACAAACCAGTTACGTTGGTTCTACTTTGGAGTAAGCTATTGGGGGAAGAATCAGTTTGGTGTTGTGTGTTTCCTTGACTGATGAAGCATTCTGGATGGAAGGTGAAATGTTTCAGCACACACAAAAAAATTAAACTGTCCAGATAACCTAACTGTAAATTGTTGGATAAGATGTCCTACATTTGGGTCACATTTTGCAATATTCAAGCCAGTATGTTTTTTGTTTTGTTTGTTTGTTTGTTTGTTTGCTATTCTGATCCACAATTCCCTGTACCACTGAAGATTTATCATGATTAATAATTTGCAAGAGAACCGACCAGTCGCAGCACAGTCATATTATGTGTAACAGAGAATACTTGATTTAAATATTTCATGCTGTTTGTGCATATGCTAACTGTTCGTTTTGATATATTTCAGCTCAAGAAGATATCCCAGTCCCAAGGAGTGAATATGATCATCTCAACCTGAGGCACCATCAACTTCAGGATGAATATGTCAGTCTGCAGCAGGAGTTAAACACACTGCAGGCTGAAAATCAAAAGTTAAAGGATGAACTGGAAAAAGCTACGTTTTATTATGCAACTGTTAAGTGCAACTTTGGAAACTGTTTTTTCTCACAGAACTTTCGGCTGTTATCTCAATAATATGTTATGTTATTGTAATAACGAGAAATGTAAGTAAATTGTGACGTGTATTTATTTTTCTCCACAGTGTAAATCCAGCACAGCAATAAAGAACATATTTAAAACAAATAACATAATATTTCAAAGAGAGGCTACTGTAAGTACTGCATTGCTGAGAATTAGCAACTAGCTAGCTAGCTACCTAACAGCTATAAATTGTGTCTACACTGATAAGAGTTTCTATTGAAATAAAAGTATAGACCTGTGCATTTTTTAATAGTATCCTTGGTCCAATCCACCCGTTTGACAGCCTGAAGCCACAGCCGCCTTCGGTGGCTCTGAAACGGTTGATTACCCCTTGGTATACGTAGAATTTAAGCCCGTCCTTTGAATACCGATTCGAACAACCGTAAACGCAACAACCCGACATTTTGATTCTGGTGATGGTACATATTTTAGCTTTAGATTCTGTTATGTTGGAAGACTGCCTGGGTTTACCATCCGAAGCAGTACTTCCGTTGCCATGATGCGCGCACAGCCATCTTTGTTTACTAACACTGAATGGGTCTATTCAATTCAATTTTTTCAATTCAGTTTATTTATAAAGCGCCATATCACAACAAAGTTGTCTCAAGGCACTTTACAGGAACATTCACATACATTAAAAAAAACGATAAGTAAAGTTCTCTATCTAAGGAAGACCCACAGTGAAACGCAGAGTAAAAAATAAACTCTCTTTCAGTCACAGCTGCGCCCAATTACTCCCACCCAGGCTGCTATCCAATAATGACTGTAAAGCTTTACAGTATTTCTCTTTACTGCTGTTGTTTCCCCTAGTTGGCATTGCATTCGGTTGCTATAGCAATGGAGAGAAAAGGATGTCTTTGACTCCAGAGGACAGTGTCCAGCTCAAGTGTTGTAAACAAACATGATTGTTGCTTACTTTACACCTTTAGCTGTTGAGTTCCTCCTCGTGTCATTGAACAAAGTGCTGTAATGAGGTTTTTATATCCCACTGAACTCACTCACACTGTTCTTGTGTATTTCAAAACCTCTTGATGGACAGTAGCCAATACCTACTCACTTTGCAACAATCTCTCTTCAGTTCGAGCACCAACAGAAGTGAGTCCATGGTGATCTAATGCTATTAAAGAAAGTCTTCTGATGTGGTGGGTCACTTCCTCATAGGCTTTTACTCTGACTGATGTGGGGTCTTTGTTGGTGGATAAGTGGGCTATGCTGTACCCCACTGAGATGGACGTTAAATGGAAGGGGCCCACAGTTAATGAGTACAGAAGCATGAGGAAGCTGTGGTCAGTCACTGGTTTGCCAAACTTGTTTCTTTCTTGGGCTTTTCACTGCTCCGACACACAGCCGCTCCACCGTTTCTGACCTGAGCATGAGGCCAAAGAAAAGAAGACGAATAGTGAGGGAGCCTTTAAAAAGGGACATAGTTCAGTGACAATAAAGATGTCAGGCTGAAGTCTATAATTACTGTGAGGGAACACCCACTGAGGCGAACACACCTGCCCTCTCAAACAATTGGACCACTGTCTTAGAAACAAAAATAACTGAGTCTTGGAAGAGAGTATGTCAGTGTGTGACAGAGATGGGTGAAATTCCAGAAATGTCAAAACTGCAAAACAAAAACATGATCTGTTTGGTTTCAAGGGAAACCTGAAAGTCCCAAGTTTGGTGAGTCAGTCCTAAAGGAACACAAGCTGACAACAAAATACCTGAAACGTAAGAGCAAAAATGTTTCCATTTTAGCAGTCTGCTTTAAGATGGTTTGATAAAATGTTGCTGTTTGCTTTGCTATGGAGTCATTAAGGAGTGGTCTTTTAGAAGATGAAAAGTATGATCGATTCACTAAACAATCAATTTCACTAATGTGGCTCGAGGGGCAGAAAATGCCGTCATCACCTTATGTTTGTTGGAAAAGTAGATGTGACTTTAAGCTCCACATTCCTCAAGCAAAATCCTGGATCCCCCCCTTAAAAAAATGGCAGCTTCCATAAATGGGATGTCGTAGCTTCAGTTTCAAACAGTGACGACACTTTGTCCATCTTTTTTATGTCATTGGTCAGACCACCAAACGTATACGGAATGAGTGGTCCAGACCATTTGGTGACCACCTTCAGAGGTGGTCTGGGTGAAGATGTTTTGAATGTGCAATGAGACCATTCATACCTGTATTTAGCTCTATCAGAATATTGGGGTGGAGTACCGGATCTGCACGATGCCCACCTGAAGAACATAGCGAACATCGCCACTTATAAATGCTACAACCCCACAATGTCAGTCAACTGACCATAAACCAGTGACTATTGGCAGCGGTCAACTACATATTGGATCAGCTGTTGCTGTGTGAAGTGTCCGTTTTGACGCCACCATCAGTCAGTTCTCTGACTAAATGTACTTGTTCATCTGAACTGACTCTAGATTCATGCAGCTCACAGGGGGAGGATCAGAGGATGCATAAAAACAACCGCTCCCACAGGGATGTGTCATATTCAGACGGGGGCCCAACCGAGCTCCGACAAAGCTTTGCTGCTATGTCGCATTCCCGAAATCCACGCTGGGGAGAGGGGCTTAGGGAAGAGGGGCTTAGGGAAGAGGGGTATTTTTCACACCGAAATGCAAAGCCACAGAGCGCCAGTCTCAGTGACTCAGACGAGGTGAAGAAGGGACTGACTAATCACAATTAACATCATTCTGATGTCTCGACAGCTGCTACATGAACCAGAACTTTTTATCTGTTAGGCTGAGTAATACAAATCAGTTCACTCCTCGAGATGAGACAACATTGGTGCTGAAAAAGCTGTGTCAGCACATATGCATGCTGAGCTGGCTAATTGTAGCTTTACTAATCACCTCCATCTCTCAGTCAGTAATGGGGTATATTTTATTGGGGCTTTTCACATGGCTAAGCCCACTAAAGTGGTCTGCTGGGGCCCAGAGCGAACCCGGCTGTTGTATGAGGCACTTGATAAAGAGAGCAATCTGGATTTTGAGATTAGCTGTGGTGTAATGGGCTGAGATGAAAACTAGATGTCATCTCCTCGCTTCCATGGGCTCTACCCTATGTGTGTGTTTTGGCAGAGGGAGGTCAGGGGTGTGTCAGCCACGAGCTCAGCTCCCGCTCATGGAGCGCCATCACCCATGACCTCATCCAAGGAAAAATCCCCCACTTCTGCCTTTCTCTCCTCATCATCTGTCCTCCAGTAGCAGAGCTTTCCTTTTGCATTCTTGCTCTGAACAGCTCCCACACTGTACCACGAGAGAGGGAATACAAAGATTCAGTGAATAGACAGAGAGGAGCAGGGGGGAAAGTCTTCTGAGGTCACAGACTCGTCTAATTGTCGGTGGGCAGCTTAGAGGAGTTGGGGTGAATGTAAATCGGTCAGAGTCAGAGAGATGAATGCAGATGAATGAAAAACTTGGTCTTGCATCACATGGCTGACTCTTAGTTCCATTGTGCAACAGTGCAAAAGGCAACTGGATGCCCTTATAGCTATCAAAGAGCTGTTCTCTTATTTTCACTGTTATTGTCGTTTTGTCAAATTAATCTTACAGTAAAAAGCTTTGGTAAAGTATGATAATCTTTTAAGGCACACCTTCCTTAGAAAAACACAGTAGTGTTTTCAATCATGCACACACTTGCATGGATAGCCAAATATGTTTAGTTTGTTGTTATTTATATTGTTTACCAATACATAATTATTATTAACCACGTCTGAATTGAAAAAATGCTGTTTTGTGTGGTCTAATAATGAAGAGTCCAGTGACCACACACACATGCCAACAATCATTGTAACACTGTTGAAATGGGAAGTGCTAACCCACACACTTATGTCTGAATGGCTGTGGTTTGAATTTCCAGGATTTTAACACATTAGTGCTTCTAAAAAACAGAGAAAGACAGCTGCACTAATCAGACTGACTCGTTGTTGTTTCTCTAACACAGGAGCCCTTCTTTTTCAATCAAGAGGGTAACAGTGCAAGTAAGCTAATTTTAGCTAATGTTAGCAAGATGTGGTTTGTAGTCGTGTTAACAGAAAACAAAAAAGCTACCATTTTTTTTCCAAACTTAGTGATGATAATGCTGTTTCATTTCTTTGTTTAATTATTTTTTATTACATGGTCTCAGCTAGTTGTGAGGGAGAAGCTTGCATTGCAATGGGCTACGACTGCCTGTTTTGACATATATTAATAAAACTTGCACAAAGTAATAATTAGGTATATCTACAACGGATTACCCTGTAGAATCAACAAAAGTTAAGATGGCTGCCTCAGCTCAACAAGCCTAAAACATAAATGTGTCTACAACTTGTACAGACATTACTTTAAAATTTGATGCAATAGTAACTGAGTGCCATCCAAAACACGTTATTACAGATTGTGCAAGATCTTAGTTTAAAATGTGTCTTTTCTGTTTGTTGGTTAGCATGAATCACAGGACAGATTTGAATTAAACTTTAAGGAAATACTTAATTGGGTGTACATTTACAACTGATTTACTTTGGGAGTTAAGCCAATTCAAGATGGCTAATTGACAATAGTCAACACAAAAATGGCTACGTTTGACTCGTTAGTAGCTGAGAGTCATTAATAACACATTTGAAGGTGACACCTCATGATACAGACTGAAATCGAGTCTAATGATTTTTAAGGTTTGACCAAAACATCTATAATTAATTATTTCCCATCGTAGTCTAGAGCTCTGGCATGGAAGGCGGCAGGTGATGGGCATTTGTTCAGGAAATGCTAAACCTTATAAATTTTGTTTTAACAATCCAAAGTAAAACAAAAAATCCTGCTCTTGCTCTAGTAACTCGTGAATATAAAAACATTCCACTTCTGATAGTCACTGCTGAGGTATGTAGAGCTATTTCTCCACAAGGAAAATCCCTAAGCTTTTCTTCTTATTGTCCATTTCAGGATCAAAGTGCAACAAGAAAGATTGCTTCAAGTGTTTGCTTTGGGGGTGAGGAATGGTGCTGGAGGGGTGAGGTGTCTGAACAGTGGCTGACCACAAAGGAAGCTCGGGGAAGAAGAAGGCTTGAAGGCTCGCTCCTTGAGGGAAACACAGAGGCCACAGCTGCCGTCCTCTGACATCCGCCCGCCCCTCCTTTGTTATAAGCTACAGCGGCTGCCAGCTCAACCAGCCAACACGCGTTTGGCTGATCCTCTAAAACCACCAGAATGTGTCTGCATCTACACGCACATGTGCACGCTGGGCGGATATGAGAGAAGCCACCGTTCTGTAAGGGGTAGAGAAAACGAATGAGTCAAGTATGTAGTCACCCCCACTTCCTGTTCACTTTCCGGCACACTGTTGTTTGTGCGAGCTATTTTCTACACTTTGTGTTTGTGTGTTCGTTGGCAAAGTAGATTACCGGTAGTTGCCGCATGCAGCCAGAAGGTGAAAGGTGGGTGATAATGTTTTTGCCCATGTGCACGTCTTGGAACAATTTCTCATGAACCCCTGGACAGATTTTAATGACTCTTATCTGAACGTAATCATTTGGATGCACATTTTCAGCTATTCCCAGGGCTTAATTTGAGCTGATGCCGGAACAGGATCCGGGAATTCTCTTATTTAGACAGGGTGCATTCCGGAAACTGTTTGTTCGGATCTGGTAACTCAACGGATTGCATGATGTCCTGTTCTATTGCATCAGATTATTAATTCAACGTTTATTTATACAGGTTAGTCTCATTGAGCCTCGAGGACTCATTTACAAGAGAGACCTGATTTTAACAAAGACTGATTACAACAGTAGACAGTCATAAAGTTGAAGTGCTTCCTGGAGGATCACGCCATCTTAGAGCTATTCCAATCTGGCTTTAAACCTCTCCACAGCACTGAAACTGCCCTGCTGAAGGTCTTTAACGACATCTTCAGATCCACAGATACTGGTGATTCTGTGCTGCTTGTCCTGTTGGACCTCTCATCTGCCTTTGACACCATCGATCATGAGATCCTCATTGCTAGGTTGGAGCAGTGGGTGGGCGTCACAAGATCAGCCTTCAATTGGTTCAGATCTTACCTCGCTGACAGATTCTTTTGTGTCTCCATCAAGGATTTTAGTTCCACAGAGGCCGAGCTTAAATGGGGGGTTCCGCAGGGGTCCATCCTGGGTCTCCTCCTATTGTCTTTATACCTGCTGCCGCTTGGTGCTATTTTCCAGAAACACAACATGCCTTTCCACTTCTATGCCGATGACTGTCAAATTTACTTCCCCCTAAGACACAATGGTACATGCTCTATTCAACCGCTGCTCAACTGCCTGGCTGACATCAGGGACTGGATGGCTTTAAACTTCTTAAGTTTCAATGAAAAGAAGTCTGAAGTCATGTTCCCTCCCAACGACACGATCACAAACCACTGCATCGACCTTTCCGCTCTAACCCTGTCAGAAAAACAAAGAGTCACTAATCTGGGCGTGATAATGGACCCTTCCCTGAAGCTTAACAATCATGTAAACATGATTGTTAAATCATGTTTCTTCCAACTGAGGCGGCTGTCTAAACTGAAGCCCATATTGTCCAAAAAGAACCTGGAGACAGTAATACATGCATTCATTACATCTAGGCTTGATTACTGCAATGCACTCCTGTTTGGTATCAGTCAGACCTCCATTGCACGACTACAACTGGTCCAGATTTTAACCGGTACAGGCAAAAGAGAGCACATTACACCAGTTTTGGCCTCACTGCACTGGTTACCGGTTCACTTTCGAATCCAGTTCAAAATACTCATGTATGTCTACAAATCACTGAACAGTGTCGCCCCCCATCTCTCTGATTTGCTACAACCGTATGTCCCACCACGCTCCCTGAGGTCAGCGGACCAGTTGCTCCTCACAGTTCCAGGAACTCGTCTTAAGCGCAGAGGTGACAGGGCCTTCTCTGTAACAGGACCAAGACTCTGGAACGAGTTACCTCTGCTTGTCAGACAGGCCCCCTCCCTCCCGGTTTTCAAGTCCCGTTTAAAAACTCACTACTATTCAATAGCTTTCAACGCAAGATGATCTGTGTTTTGATCCTGTATGCTCCACACTGGTTTGTCGTCATTATCTGCATTGTTTTTTGTCTATATTCTGGTTTACCTCATTTTGTATATTGCTTTGTGTGTTACCTGTTGTTCTGTCTGTACAGCACTTTGGTTGGCTTTGAATCTGTTTTAAGTGCTTTATAAATAAAGTGGTATGGTATGGTATAAAAGAAAGCAAAGAAATTGGGAAAATAAATAAAAGAAAATGATATTAAAAAACTAAACAAAAACCGCTATAATGTAAAGCGATGTAGAGTACAATAGAAAGAAGAGAAAGATGACTACAACTAAAAAATCTGAAGTATTTCTAACTATTTTAGTCTCTGAGAGAAAGCTCATCAGAGACTCTACTTCCTCAGGCGGCTGAGACGAGCTGGACTGGGAAGTTCAATCCTCACCTCCTTCTACAGGTGTGCAGTGGAGAGCAACCTGTGCTCCAGCATCAACGTGTGGCATGGAGGCTGCACAAAGAAGTGCTTTGCAGAGAGTGGTGAAGGCTGCACAGAAGTCTTTTGGAGTCAGCCTCCGCACCATCACAGACATCTACACCTCCAGATGCAGCAAGAAAGCCACCTGCATCATGAAGGACCCCACTCACCCAGCACACACACTTTTTGTCCCACTCCCCTCAGGAAGGAGGTTGAGGAGCATTAAGTGTAAAACCACTAGACTGAGGAACAGCTTCTACCCTGAAGCTTAGACTCATGAATCTCTAACCAGATTAATCACTGTGAAAAAAATTACATCATGTTTCTGCTGATCTGTTTCATGTTGCTGCTGATCTGTTTCATGTTGATGTGTTCATGCATGCTCATCTGCTCACACAGACTCATGCTCATGTTCGTGCTGCTGTTTGACGTAATGTTTTTATGCTATTAGTGCTTGGTGTATTTTTAGTTGATGTTTTTCTTAGTTCATATCTTAGATGTTCTTGTTTTTCTTTTACATTTTTATTGTTGGATGTAACTGGGACCCTGTGTACATAATTTTGCTCAACCACATGTACCACATGAGGTGCGAATGACAAAGAATCTCTGACTCTGACTCTTATAAAGGACTCTGATCATACACTGGAGCTTACGCTCTTGTCACATTTAGAACTTTCTGGAAACTCTTCCTTGTTTAGGAAATTTTTCTACATAGATTTTCACCTGATAACTGGAGAATGACATTTCTAGTAATTCATGGATTTATGGCTTCTGAATTACATTTTTTTTATATAAGTAAAAATCATTTTGTCTTGGATTGCTGGCAAATTAAACAAACAACAACAAAAAAAGAGCTATTCCACACACTTAGCTGTTTTGAACTGAGTGGATGGATTTCTGCAAGATTATAGTACTTTTTCATGAATAAGCCAGTTGTGACAGACAACAGTTTTTCAGAAATAAAAACGAGTAGAAACAAAAGACACTTGCTGGCTGATAAGAAAATGATCGTGGTATCGGCTATAAGTCGTCCTGAATCCTCAAATTCACGCAAATCAAGATACAATGATTCCTTGTTACATGCAAGACTTTTAAAGATACAATCTGATATTTCTCCTTTTACATTGTTTACACAAGAAACAAGTCAACAAATGCAAAGGAAAAGAGCAGCGTTGGACAACAGGAAGTGGAACGTTGTAGTGAACCTGGTCTGACCCTTATCTGACCTCAAATCTACCAGATGGACAGAGACTGTTATTTTCATTAATCTGAATAAGTCTGGGCCATCTGATGACTTTCTTTCTTGAATTAATCAAGCAGAAAAGACAATTCTTTATAATCATTACTGTCTTACAAATGTTTTGATAATCAAATTGTGTTAGTTCACTCAATGCTTCACAGGTTGAAAAGAACTACTCATTTTTATTTTACATAAACAGTAAGTAATGATTTTTATTCCTCATTCAAAGAAGAAATCACCTGAATATGCATTTCTTGATTTTCTGTCAGAAATGAGTCAAGTCGTAAGTGTGTGAAAGGTTGGTTTTCGGTCAACTAAAATGTTTACCGAGAAAGATGTCATGTTTAAACTTTTTCAGAAGATTACCAAGAGTTGACTCCACGAAGTCTGCTCTCCTGCAATAATCTCTCTGTCAGTTGTTAAAACAATCTCATCCTCTGACCTTGGCTTAGATAACATCTTACGTCACAAAATCACTCCTCTTTCTGGTCTATCCACGAATCAGAAAGCTCTGAAGTAAACTCGGAAGTAAACTCATTTAAAATGTGACAACTTCCCGGTCCTACTAAGCTAGAGAGAGTTGGAATGGAGAATGAAAAAGTTCTCATGTAGTGCTCAAGGAGTTCTGAAGAGAAGCCGAGAATCCAGAGACGTTTGGAATTATAATTTCTGTTTGAGCTAACCACGCACGACTCTCTAAGAATTTTAGCAGTTCTCAACGGAGACGCTGATATCAGTTGAAAAGGATTCTTACTGAGGTGATCGATCGTCAACAAGGTAAAACTTCTTCTTCGACCAAGTGTACCGTGGGCAAAGCTGAGATCTGACGGAGCGTGCAACTTCTGGTCAAACAGATTAAATTCCCTCACATAGTTCTCTGTAAGATAATCTCCTTTCATCTTAAACTCTTCTCTCTCACAAAATCAGTACAGATATTTTAGAAATATCTGAAGCAAAGTCCTCAAATCACCGCCGAGTGATTTGAAGTTCATTATTTGTGAAACTGTCTGTTATTATTTTCATATTTTGCCAAATTAATGTAAATGTTTGATGTTAAACTTTGATTCTGAAAATAAATGACTCCATTCATTTGATGGGTCAAAGGTAATGACGTCTCTCGTTCGCATTTCTGTTAAATTCAATGCACGGCATTACACAGTCAGAAAAATGAAGAACTCGTGAATATTGTATGCATATATATTTCATATATTTGCCATACAACAAGTGACACGTACCCACGTGACTCACTACAACGTCAACCTGACTGAACAGCCAAGGAAGGAACTTTTTTTTTTTTGTATTTTTTATAATCTTATTGCAATCATTTAGTTTTAGTTTATTATTTTTGAATATGTAACAAACAAAGAAACAAACAAAAAATACAGCATGAAGCATAATGTCAACATTTTTTTGTTTTACATATTCAAGGAGTGGGTAGCAGTATAAACTTATCAAAATTCCCATTCCTTAACCACGTAATCTTACATTTATTACATGTATAATTCATGCATACAGTATAACAACTAAACCCATATTTAACCCATCAATATAGTATCTATTTAAGTTAGCTATATTAGATTAACAATTATTATTCCTTTAACTTCACAAAAAAAAAAGCATCAATAACAAAAAAAAACAACAATAATTGAATAATATTATTATATATTATATCCAGCAATAATCAAATGTTTATATGATAATTTGAACAGTTTTATATTTGGACATTGTCTAAGTTCAGTTTTCAAATTATTCCACAGTTTGACTCCACTTACTGATGCACAAAAGTTTTTTTCTGGTAGTTCTGAATTTGCACATTTTAAACTGTGATTCCCCTTAACTTATACATCTGCTCCTTAGTCTGAAACAGGTTTTGAATGTTTTCTGGTAGTTGTTTATTTTTGGCTTTGTAAAGAATCAGAGCTGTCTGTAGTTTCACTGTGTCAAAGAACTTTAATAATTTAGATTTTACAAATATTGGATTAATGCTTTCTAAATATCCCACTTTATGGATTATCCTTGCTGCTCTTTTTTGTAGTATCGTTAATGCCTGTAGTGGAGTTTTGTCATTATTGCCCCAGATTTCTGCACAATAACTTAAATAAGGTAAGATTAGTTAACAGTAGATTACATGTAATGCTTTTTGTTCTATGACCAACTTGACTTTGTTTAAGAGGGTGATATTTATTGAGACTTTACTTTGAACACGTCTGGTGTGTGGTTTCCAGTTGAGTTTATCATCAATAATGACACCTAGAACTTTGTTTTGATGAGCTCTTTCAATATTCACTTTATCTACAGTATTTGTATTTGAATTTCTGTATGTGATTGACAGTTCCCAAATAATTGTTTTCGTTTTGTTTAGGTTCAAGGACAGCTCATTTTCATCAAATTTACCAAATCATCTGAAAGTCTATCAGTCTTTTTATGGGTTTTCTGTTCAGTACTGTTGGCATATCTTGGATTTTATTCATTATGATTATCCATCCATCCATCCATTATCTTTACCCGCTTATTCCATTTTGGGTCACGGGGGTCGCTGGTGCCCATGTCCAGCAATCACTGTGCGAGGGGCGGGGTACACCCTGGACGGATCGCAAGTCCATCACAGGGCCACATAGAGACAAACGAGACAAACAACCATTCACTCTCTCACTCACACCTAGGGACAATTTAGAGTTACCAATCAGCCTAACATGCATGTTTTTGGTCTGTGGGAGGAAACTGGAGTACCCGGAGAAAACCCATGCATGCACGGAGAGAACATGCAAACTCCACCCAGAAAGGCCCCTGGACCGGGGTTTGAACCAAGGACCTGCTCGCTGAGAGGCAGCAGCTCTACCAGTTGCGCCACCGTGCTGCCCCATTATGATTATAAATCAGGAAAACTTCAGTCAATTTGACAAATAGCATCATGACCGGGGTGTACCTCACTTGTCCTATTTGACTGCTGGGATATCCTCTAGCCCCCCCCCCCCCCCCCCCCACACACACACACACACACACACGCGCGCCTTAAATTACCTATATGAGGCTGAGAAATGGAGAAACAAAGAATCTGACTCTGAACCTGAGAGATGCATCCTCCAGCTATACAGCTATACCTTATCAAAATTTTATAATTTTGTCATTTCTCAACATAAGTTCAACTTACTTCAAAACTCTGTCATGAAAAGCGATGGTGGATGTGCATTCCTTCAAGGAATGACAGACCTTTAACTTTCATTCCTGTTTTTCTTCAGTCTACTCGGTCTCTGTTCCTAATGAACCCAGGTTCAGTCCCAGTCTCCTGTCGTCTCACAGAGTCAGTAACACGATGCTCCCATCAGCCTCAGTAGAGCCTAAATAGACTTCAGTGAGTATTTAAGTGTGACCATGATGCATAACAAGTGTTTGTCCAGCAAGGTGACATAAGCAGCGGGGAATCTGCTGGTATCCCGGCCCATCTGCTGCTGGCATCAGGAGCAGGTGGAGTAGGGCTGAGCTGATCTGAACGACCTCTTTCCACCAACAGAAGCAGGACTGAGCAGGGTCTAAAGAGACCTGAGCAGCATCACCACGGCATAACACTTTGCAACGTCGTTTTAGACTTTTACCGCTCGTCTTTTAGACCCTTTAGACATGACGCAATTGTTGTGTGAAACTGTAACATTTCTTTTGCGTTCCAGACGTTTTTTTGTACAACAGTGGTCATTTTCTCTGACACCAAACATTTTGAATCCAGGTGTCAGAGTGGACGTTTTTGGAAACACTCATCGTTGTTTCAAGTGAAACCACAACTGAAATCACTCATGTGGGCTACGGATGGCTGCAGTCAATAGCTTTTGTGCACTCAAGACAACAGTAGCAGATAACAGAGTGCTGTTTGGTGCTCACCCTTCAACTTATCAGAGCTTCTGACATGAAACGTATGCGCTACACCGTCTCTTAGGTCAGTGGAGATGCATTTCACACATTCTGCATTGTTATCGGTTCAAACCATTGTCTTTGTACTTGCTTTTTTGGATGTGACAGATTTTTTGCTCGAGACTGAAGAGTCTGTGTGTGTGTTGTTGGAATACAAAATTTCCAGTGCCAGTGACCTGGAATGACAACTAGAGCATATTCAACATTTTTTGCTCTCTTGTCTAGACGGCGATTGCAATCATAGCATTACCATTTGAACATGTAACGTTTTTACAATCAACAACGGAAAATCTCTGTTTTCAGAGATCATGCATGTGTAAACAGAGCCTCCTTCTTCTTCTTTGGGCTTTTCCCTCTTCAGGAGTTGCCACAGCGAGTCATCCTCCCCCATATCACTCTGTCTTATGCATCCTCTGTCCTCACTCCAACTACCTACATGTCCTCTCTAACTGTGTCTATAATACTGTATCTCCTCTTTGTCTTTTCCCTGACAAATGCATTTCTAACATCCTTCTACCAGTATACCCACTGTCCCTCCTCTGGACATGTCCAAACCATTTCAGTCTAGTCGCTCTAACTTGATCTCCCAGTTGTTCAACCTGTGCTGTACCTCTGATGATCTCATTCTTAATCGTATCCATCCTTGTCACTCCTAAGAAGAACCTCAACGTCTTTCTGCCACTTCCAGTTCTTTCTCCTGTCTTTTTGTCCATGCTATTGTCTCCAGACCATACAACATGGCTGGTCTCACTTAAACAGAGCCTGAGTAAAAGTCTTTATTCATACTAAACATCTTCAACCTCTACTCCATCACCTATTCTCAGTTTTACAGAATTTAGCTTGTCAATTCGGTCATAATGAAACTTTTTTGTTTCAAACTGAGGTTACAGCCTTTTGAAAACAATTATGTTATACCCCCCACCTCTAACTGTCTCTAATTGTCCCCATCATGGAGTGAAAAGGGGAATTGAAAATACTGTCCGTGAATATTATGAGCATGATAACTTGAAAAATAATTGGGGTATCAACTTCCATTTTGGTGTGTGGCTGCATCTATGTGTAAGAAAGTTCCCTTTCAAAAACTGGGTTGCCAGGTTGCCTGGACATAGCGACGTGTTTATGAGGAAAGTTTTAGAAACAAATTTTAGAAGGCCCAACTATAAGATGTTGAAAGGGCAAAACTGAAAACATTACAAAACCCACCGACCGTGATCAACACTGAAGTAAAACAGTCACCGGGTACTACTAACTGCAATCAGTTCATGCACTTTTAACTTGGCGAGCACATTTAAAACATTTTCAGAACAGAACTAATACAGGAGTGGGAATTTTTGTTCATTTTTAGCATGTTTATTCACGTCTAAAAAGTAAAAACAGCTTAAATCTTTAAAATAGCTTAAAAACACATTAAGAAATGTGATTGCATGTACAGTATTTGTTTTTCTTGCTGATTTCGACGCTCAAATCAATGATCGTCTATGCTCCTCTGGAGAACTGAAGAGAGTTTATCTAAACAAAGACAAAGCTTAATCTCTCACTGTGAAACAGAGGCAACATGTCTAATTTCCCTCCAAGTGTCAGGAAACATTTTAGTCATTAAAGGCGTGCTTTTCATTTAACATTTGAATGGTGGTAATCAAAAAGGAAACATTTTCAACAAGGATGTGAAATTAATTCATTGCCTAATGTTTGTCTTTTGGCAGCCTTTATCGCTTAACATCCTTTTAAAAATCTTTCTTTCAGAGGTAAAATAAGGTCAAATAAAGGTGAGACAGAAACAACGGGAGATTAAACAGGAGGCTAAAGGTCACAGGATTTGAACATGATAGGTAGTGACAGCCGTTTCTGACACTTTAGTCTTGTTTAATCCATACATGGCTGAAGACAAGTCAGCACCTCCTAAGCAGTTCTCACCTTGACCCAGTCTCCATTCTTCCTCTGTTCATCTTTCTCTCCCTGTCTCATATTATCATTTTGACCTCTCTCTCTATCTGCAGGCTGCCCGCGCTAGATGTCAGAGATGGTGCACAGCTCATTCAATGCAGCTTTCTGGTGTCCATGTTTCCATCGTCACCTCATCAATCAGGCCCGAGTGGTGCACAGATGACTTATGACTTGGCTTGGACTTCACATTTATGACTGATCATAATTTGTGCAAGCATCATCAAAACGCATACAAACTCACTTTTAATTTTCTTAAAATATCTGTGTGCTCCAGCACACACACATTTGGTAATTCCAGGTAATAACGTGTTCCTGTTTATAGGATCCGGTAAGAGCATGATTGCATTTCCAAGTGTTGGCGTGCGCATTTCCATGTGAGTGTGGAAACGAGCCTATTGTTGCTTCTCAACGGGGCAGGAAGCACCTTTCACAACAAACTCACCCTCGTTTCACTGATGCAATTCGACTCAGAATGAATTTGACAATCTATTGCTTTGCCAATAGATTGATATCAGCTTGTTAAAAGAGGTATAAATGATGGAAATGTGTTTTGTCTTGTAGTTACATTAAAAGTATAGATAATTCTACTTTAATGTTGTTATTTAACTTCTGTAACTCATGGCACTATGCTAAATTATGAGTGTACAGACTAAAGTACACTTTTTACAAAAACATATGCCCAAAAGTTGTTCAGAAACATCAAGGATCTGGTTCCCACAGGAAGCTGGTGCACAATAAGTTTAGCCTTTTCCAGTAAATGTTTTTGGACCACCCGCGTGGAAAAGCCTCCTGAGCTGTGGAGATGCCCCTTCTGAGTCTCTCCAGGAACACTGAAAAACACTCTGAAGGTGAGGGAAAACCTCACGTTGACATTCTGGACCTGGAAACCATGCGAAAGGAAAATGGGATATCATCGAGCTGGACATTATTTCCTGGCTCTGTGCCACCATGAGAAGCAACAAGCAGGCAGCTCTCTACTCTCTTGCAGCCTTCTGGCCCTTCGGTGGCCCGTCAGGCCCGGGAATAGCAGCAATGTGAGCGTGACTGCATGGCACTATTTCTGTGCACTCTGCTACTTGACATTGAGAAACCAGGATTAGGTGGCTCTACTACTGTAAATGACGAGCTGCAATCGCACATGCAAAACACATATACACCCTTTAAAGGCTAGTTATGTTTTGCAGTAATTTCTTGTGAAATTTTTGAAGAATTAACATTATTAATATTAATTTCCTCTGCATGGTTTCTTTTTTGTTGAAACGCTTGGTCTTTCATCCGAAGGACTTCATCAGTCCAAGGAACCACAACAAACTCAGTCTTATAAGTAGCACCCTCACATAGTGGGCCGACCAGTTTGATGGTGAGAAGATGGTTTGATGTTTTGAACCACTTTGGCTATGGCTGCCTCAGACGAGTTGGCGGGGGAGAGGGCGGACTCCAGAAACCATCTTATCACCATCAAACTGGTTGGTCCACTATGTGAGTGTGCTGCTTATAACACTGAGTTTGTTGTGGCTCCTTGGACTGATGAAGTCCTTTGGATGAAAGACAAAACATTTC
>NC_056501.1:27561548-27623480 GCF_014905685.2 Nematolebias whitei | reverse complement strand
GCAAAATCCACCACCATCTGTCCTTCCTGGTTTCTTTCCTTGACACCAAACCTACCCCTCACTTCCTCATCCCCTCTGTTTCCTTCACCAACATGTCCATTCAGGTCTGCTCCGATCACCACTCTCTCCTCCCTGGGAATACTCTCTACAACTTCATCCAGATCTTTCCATAATGTATCTTTCTCCTCCTCATCACATCCAACCTGTGGAGCATAACCACTGACAATGTTTAGCATCAGACCTTCTACTTCTACCTTCAGGCACATCACCCTATCTGACACTCTCTTCACCTCTACTACGTTCTTTGTCAACTCCTCCTTCAGGACCACCCCTACCCCATTTCTCTTTCTATCCACACCATGGTAAAACAGTTTGAACCCTGCTCCAATGCTGCGAGCCTTGCTGCCCTTCCACTTGGTCTCTTGGACACATAAAGCGTCTACCTTCCTTCTCTGCATCATGTCAGCCAGCTCTCTACCTTTGCCTGTTATTGTCCCCACATTTAGAGTTGCATCCCTCAGTCCTACATTCTTCACTTTCCGCTTCTCTCTCTGTCTCCAGACACGTTTCCCTCCTCTTGGTCTTCGACTAACAGTAGCACAATTTCTGCCGGCACCCTGTTTGTCAACAGCACTGGTGGCGATCATTGTTAACCCGGGCCTCGACCAATCCGGGATGGTTTTGCTTTGATGAACTCGCGTTATTGTTTTGGCAAAAGTGTTTTACATGGGATGCCATTTCTGACACAACCCTCACCGTTTACCTGGGCTTGGGACCGACACAAGAGATACACTAGCTTGTGCTCCCTAGTGGCTGGTTTATTTTACGCATAAAGCAACTTTATATAATGTCAGAACAACAAACTCAATGTATATGTTTCATCATACGGACATACTCACACACAGAGAATTGGAAATGTGCTAATAGCCTACACAAATTATACTTTGTACTTAATTATATACATTTAACATGTTTTTATTTCTCCTTCATTTTACTTATAAAATATTAATTTCTAATAAAAATATTGCACTTATCAATGTTTTTATTTTGCATCTTTGATACTAGTTGGTTAACCATTAAATATTTTTGACTAATGCTATACAACAAGAAAACAAAAACGTAAATCTATATTCAACAAAGTTAAGTCAGGTCCTCTGGCCAGTTTCGTTTTGTTACCATACCATTTTATTTATAGAGCACTTAAAACAGCGACAAGGCCAACCAAAGTGCTGTACAGACAGAACAACAGGTAACACACGAACTGTTCAGCGATTTGTAGACATACAGGAGTATTTTGAACTGGATTTGAAAGTGAACCGGTAACCAGTGCAGTGAGGCCAAAACTGGTGTAAACTGTTTTGTTGAAGCGTTTCATCTTTTTCATTCAAAAGATGAAACGCTTCAACAAAAAGAAACTGGCCAGAGGACCTGACTTAACTTTGTTGGCTTTTTCTACCTGGATTATTGAGCATGAATCAAAATATATCCATCCATCCATCCATCATCCATCCATCCATCCTTATCTTTACCCGCTTCTTCCTTTCTGCATCACAGGGGTCCCTGACAGAAGTCACTGTGTATTTGTATAATTGTGTATTATTTGTAGTCACAATATCTGAATAAACATATCTGTAATATTATATATGTTGTATAAAATCAATCTGTGAAAAGGTAAATGGTTGAAAAGCTTTGATGTCACATTTCGAGTAAGAATTTCCAGCAGTTTGTTTATGATCTATCTTCTTTCAGATTTACTTCCAGCAGGGGGCAGTAAAGCATCACTGATCACCAAATAATCCGTAGAAGAAGAAAAACAATTACAGCGCAAAACGTGATTGGTTCAATCTCGTCACGTGACTTCAAGGAGAAAAGAGGTGCGGAGGAGGAGGGGCTCAAACATGGCTGATGGGACGTTAGAGGTAAACACAGCTGTTGAGGATCTTGCGGCTAAACAACAGGTAGATGAGGCTGAAGTCTCAGGTCCGGCGACTCACGGCGAGCCGGACGGCCGCAACGACGAGTGGGACTCGGCCGAGAAGTCGAGTCCGGCCGCAGAGAACAGCTGGTCGGCTCCCATCCTGTCTCTGGCTCGGAAGGCCACGGAGACCATCAGCAGCGGGATGAGCTACGCTGCTGCCCCGAGAAAACCCTCACAGGGTTCCGAACAGGAGCCCGAAAACGACCTGAATAACTCTCCTAAAAAGTTTGCGGGTATTTCAAACTTTTAAAATGTCCTGTTTATGAACATTTTAAACACTCAAGCTAGAAAAGACTTTCCTGTATGTTTGAAACAACGAGAGTTACTTCCTTATTATGCATTTAAAGTCAGCTGTCCCTAACACATGACTGCGTGACGTTTCAAAATAACGTGCATTTCATGTTCTCAGTTTTGAAAATGATGAATAAAACGATTTTTCATTACAGTTGTGCCCCCCAAAGACCCCATGGCAATAGAAAGGTCCAACCTCCTGAGCATGCTGAAGTTGAGCATCAAAGTCTTAATTCAGTCCTCCCTGAGTCTGGGCAGGACTCTGGACTCGGAGCACCTTCCTCTTCAACAGTTTTTTATTGTCCTCGAACACTGCCTCAAACACGGCCTTAAAGGTCACATTCAGGTTTTATAAGTCTTGCTATTGTAAAGGTACACAGTCAAAAATTAACAGCAATCGTTTGGTTTATTTAGCCTTCCATAAGAACAAACAGAGGTTATTTTTCTTTTCAAAGTTATATTTTCACCATGTTATTTATACATTTATAAATGTCATGGTTCCCAACTAAATATTTAATTTCCAAACTAAATTGTTATTGTCCAAGATAAATATTTTGTTTCTAAACTAAACATTTAATTTTTAAACTAAATATTTAATTTGCTAACTAAATATTTACCTCGGACCTAAATATTTAACTTACAAGTTAAATATTTAGGTTCAAGGTAAATATTTAGTTTAGAAATAATTTTTTTATCTTGGACAATAAATATTTAGTTTGGAAATTAAATGTTTAAGTTATAACTAAATATTTAGTTAACTTGCAATTTAAATATTTAGTTGGTAAAGTATTTAGTTTGTAAACTAAATATTTAACTTGTAAATTAAATATTTAGTTGGGAACTATGTCGTTTATAAATGTATGAATAACATGGTGAATATATGACTGGAAAAAAAAAAACTATTTTTTTTTTTTTTTATGAAAGGCTACATACACCAAAATACTGTTAATTTTTGAATGTGTCACTTTACAAACGACACCCCATAACTATGATGTTCGAATCAAAGCCAGCAGATTTATACTTTTTTTGTTTTTATATGAATTCAGCCAAGAAATCCTTCATCGGTCTGAACAAGTCCATATGGGGACCCCTGGAACTGGTTGAGAGGTTGTGCCCAGAGTCTGCCAACATTGCCACGAGTGCCAGAGACCTTCCAGGCATTAGGTAGGACTATGGAAATCATTTTTTAGGTAAAACATCAGAGAAAATTTGCAATAATTTTTTTTTATTGTTGTTGTTGCAGAACTGGTTTAGGCAGAGGGAGAGCCTGGCTACATTTATCGCTCATGCAGAAAAAAGTAGCAGATTATATGAAAGCCCTGCTGGACCGCAAAGACCTCCTGAGGTCTGTTGTCAACAGCAACAAAAACTTATTCCACATCACAACATGTTTTTAGTGCATCTTTTGTTGTTTTATATGTCAAATAGTGAGTTTTATGACTCTGGAGCGTTGATGATGGAGGAGGAAGGAGTAGTAATGGGAGGCCTGCTGGTAGGCCTCAACGTAATTGATGCTAATCTGTGTATTAAAGGGGAGGATCTTGATTCTCAGGTTAGTACTCAAACGAGTGTCTGGACTTCTTTTTCTGTCTGAACAAATTGATCGCCCTCTCGTTCCCATTAAGGTGGGAGTCATCGACTTCTCCCTCTACCTGAAGGACCCGGCGGGCAGCGACACTCCAAAACAGTAAGTCGGTGACGTTACGCGAGCCGCTTTTATTATGTTTTTAATTTAAAATGCTCCACGTTGTCACTGGAGTTCCAGCTTGGGTCGTTCAGAGGGCTTAGAACAAATTTATCATCTTTTCACAGAACCCTGTTTCACAATACCTGAACTATCACTTTATTCGATACTCACTTTAATTTTTAAATTCTTGTAGTGATGACAAGATGACGGCCATATTGGATCAGAAGCACTACATTGAGGAGTTAAATCGTCACTTGAGTGGAACGGTCACCGACCTTCAGGCCAAGATGGACTCAATAGAGAAAACCAACAGCAAGCTTGTAGAGGAGGTCTGACATACTTGAGCTTTAACATCACTAAAGGCATTTTACTCCACTTGAAGTTGTGCTAATTTAATTCTTTCCTCCTCAGCTGACCGCAGCAACAGACAGAATCAACTCTCTACAAGAGGAACACGAACAGCTGAGAAAGGAGAACGAGTCCATCTTACAGTCGAGCCAGAAAAAGGAAGAGGTTTGGCAGAACTTTCCAAACTCAAAGCTGTGTCTCGTCTTCAAAAATGTACAATAATCCAACGTATTGTGTTTCCAGGCAGCCCTTAGGGACAGTCAGGTGGAGTTGGAAACGTACAAACAGACTCGACAAGGTCTGGATGAGATGTACAACGTGGTGTGGACGCAGTACAAAGAAGAAAAGCGAATTCGCCAGGTTTGTAACCATGGCAACCATATCTGTTGTTTCTTGGGCAGGTTTGCTGGAGTTATTGACGGAGTGACATAAGAGTTTGTGCGAGGCTCTTTTTACTGTTCTTCTCCAAAATAATGACTTTGTGATCAATGTTGATTTGACAAATCTGACCCAGGCCTTTTGCATATCTGTACTATTTACTACTATACTATATATTGGATACATATCTGATGTTTTTCAAAGCTGCTGCAGTCTGAACTGTCATGTCCCGTTTCATCCAACTTTTATGTGAGTGAGGTGGGGTGAGCAGATCGATCCAGATATTAACTAGAGAAATTGCATTTCCTGCAATTACTGCAAAAAAAGTGGAAATAGCTGAAAATGCTAAAATTACAATAAAGCAGCTAAGTAGTAGCTGAAATAACAGAAGTACAACAAGCTGAAATTAGCAGAAATAATTTAATAAGGCTAAAAATAACAGAAATTAGCACAAAAAATGAATTTATCGGCGAACCGCTGAAATTAGCCCAAAAAAAAGGTAAAAAGCTTAAATCGGCAGAAGAAAACTGAAATAATGTTTGCTTAATTAGACTTAAAGAGGCAGAAATGAGCACAAAAAAAGTGAAATTATCTGAAAAAAGCTGAAATTAGAAAATAAATGCTGAAAAGTAGCTAACAAAGCAGAAAAAAGCTTAAATTATCAGACGGAAGTGGAGAGAGCACATTTTTGCTGAATTAGGCAGAAAAGTTGAAATGAGTACAAGAAATGTTTCAATGGGACTCAAAAAAAAAAAGATAAAATTAGCATAAAAACAGCAAAAAATAGCTTAAATAGCAGAAAAAGCTGAAATGCACAAACAAGCTGAAATTAGCAGAAAGAAGCTAGAAGAAGCACACAAATGTTGTAGTTAGCAGAAAGACTAAATGGAGCACAAAACAGCTAAAAATAGCTGAAAGTGTTTAAATTTGCAGAAGGAAGCTGAAAGAAGCTGAAGCAGAACAAACTGTGAAAGGAGCAGTAAAAGGTTGTAAACACATCTGAAGATGTGAAGGATGTAAAATGAGTTCAACTCATTTTCTGTGAGGAAAAAATGGCAGAAAAGGCTAAATATTTCAAGAAGCTAAAGATGCACCAATACCAAGTCATAGCACCCCTCTCCTGAATGAGCTGAATGTTTTGATATGTTTCATTGAAATAGCTTGAAAACTGCAGCACAAGAATTGCGCCAAAAAAACATATGGAAGAAAAATGGATCACAACAGTGTGAATGCTTCATAAACATTCACACTGACACCAGTCGTGTTCAGTTTAAATCGTGGAACTCCACACGTCTTTAGCTTCAGAAGTCCAGTAGATTCTTTTGTTTTGGATTTTTCATATTCTGGATGACAGAGAATCTACAGCAACACATGACACCAACGGTAGTGTTGAACCGTATCCATACCAACGTGATGGGATCGATATTTGAGTGTTTTTACCGTCACTACGTTGCTCCCGTTCCAACAACACAACGCTGTGCAGGAGCCGAGGCAAAATGAAATGTACACACTGGCCCAAACAAGCATCGGTTCTGATTGCACAACTTTAGAATCACACATGCTGAAAGGTGTAGCATCCACATTTACTTCCTTAAACACAGCGTGCTGCGTGTGACGTCACGTTTTCTTCTGCACATGCAGGTTGTCTCAGAACAGTAGAGTTCACACGGAGTCTGCATTTTAATATGAACAGCCACACAAAATAATCTGAATTGAGCGTTAAGACCTGCTGTGTGAACGCAGCTGTAAAGTTTATTTTCCTGTTTTGTTTTCATGTTGGTGGGCGTCAGGAGCTCGAGCGTGAACTGGAGCTCCAGGTTGGCCTGAAGGTGGAGATGGAGGTGGCCATGAAGCTGCTGGAGAAGGACATCCACGAGAAACAGGACACGCTGGCCGCCTTACGGCTCCAACTGGACCAAGTCAAGACTCTAAATCTGCAAATGTTCCACAAAGCTCAGGTAGCCGGACGATGGCGCTTCTCTCTTTACCTGCAAACACGCAGGACGCACATTTACACGACTCGTCTTGTTCCCAAGGACTCGGAGCGACAAGCGGAAAAGAAGCAGGCGGAGGCCGAGCAGCTTGAGAAGAGGATTAATGAAATGGAGAAAGTCATGATGGAACTAGAGCAGCGGTATGCCTTGGTGCCCGTAGTTTTTTTAAATTGTTTTATGTATAATGAAAAAAGTTTTCCTCTTTATTTCAGGCTACAGAACTCAGAGCAAGAGCGCCGAGAAACGGATCAGTCAGACAAAGACATGAAGACGGAGCTAGAGGGGAAAATCGATGCTTTGCAGAAACAGCTAACAGACCTGGATACACTAAGGTGAAAATTATACACAAGACACATTTTCCATTTAAATAAAATGTATTTATCCGAATATTATTGAAAAGTGGGTAATTTTAAAGCAGCTCATCTAAACACTGATCCATCAAGGTTTATCAGGTTTTTATGCTAAATCACAAAATTTACAATGTACATCGTTTGTCATTTCTGTAAAACACTGAAGTAAACTGAGTCAGCGTCTGTTTTTCTTCTTCAGACTGGGTTTGGAGAACGAGCTGCGCTCCGAGAGGGAACAGAGGCAGAATTTGCAGAAAGTTCTCCACCGAGAACAAGACAACAGCACCGAGCTGCGCACCCAGCTGCAGCAGCTGCAAGGCCTGCAGACGGCGAGTTCACCCACAGGCTCGCTGCATGCAGACGTTTGGTTATTTGTATCACACGTGTATCATCTGTCCGGGTGTCACAGCTGGAAGTCACCAAACGTAGCTCTCTTGAGATTTGTAAAAACATTCTGCATGAATACTTTTAACAAGTTAGAAACGTCTTCCGTTGATGGAGTTCGTTACAGAATGAGCAGTACAATCTACAAGCACAAACCCCCTATATGGGTCGAGTACTAATCAGGGGCTGTTTGCCCTCACATGAACTATTTAGATGTTTTTCTGCAAAGACAAACACGTAAGAGGCAAATCCTTTCCAAACTGATGCTATTTTCACTGTAAAATATGCAAAATAATGTAACCATTAAACCTTGGATTCACAGCGAGGTACAGGCCTCACTGCACATATAATAAAAAATAAATAAATCTTATTGATCCATTATTTCCAACGATACAAAGCAAGGTGTAAAACAGGCTTTTATCCTTTCCTGCTTCAACCATTTGACTGCCGAGGGGTCGAATGTTTCTTTTCAGTTTCAGGTGTTGCAACATTTCCTCTATTAATCATAAATGTATTTTTCTATAACCCAGCTGTGTTTTGCAGCAAAAAAAAAAAAGTGTGTGCAATAATGTCGATTTGATTTCAAATGAATGCAGTTAAAAACATGTTTAACTATTTTTCTGAAAACTTGTGTCAATCAATTTTCATCCTATGTATGTAATTATTTTTTTTTAAATTAATGGGACGTGCTTTTTTTTTTCTGGTGCAGGAGCTGCAGGAGTTGAAGCAGGAGAAAAAACAGCTGCAGCAGAGATGTGAACAGCAGGAACAGACTCTACAGGAGATGGGGCTCCACCTCAGCCAGTCTGTATATCCAGAGGTCTTCTTAATCGCTAGTTAATGAGTTTGTTAAAATTTCTTAAACTGTCCATCTTCCAAAGGTCTAAACTCAAGATGGAGGACTTTAAAGAAGTCAACAAAGCTCTGAAGGTAAAACACGTTGTGCTTTAATTGGTAACGCTCTGTATTTTTATAAAAAGGCTCAACAACTTTGTGCCGCTGCAGGGCCACGCCTGGCTGAAAGACGACGAAGCCACCCAGTGCAAACAGTGCCAGAAGGAGTTCTCCATCTCGCGCAGAAAGGTTGGCTTCTCTTTCACCTTCTTCTGTTCATACGCTGTGGCCGCAGACATTTCAACGAGGCGTGTGTTTGCAGCACCACTGCAGAAACTGTGGAGACATCTACTGCAGCAGCTGCTCCGCTAACGAGCTCGCCTTGCCCTCCTACCCCCGGCCGGTGCGAGTGTGCGACGTGTGCCACTCCCTCTTGCTGCAGAGAAGCTCGTCCACCGCTTCCTGACAAACAAGTTCCCGAGCACACAATAAACCCCAACTACAGAGTTTAGGACTTAAAAGATTTGAAGCTCCTTGAAATTCAGGCACACCAACTGTTACTGGTCAGCACTGATGGATGCAGCAAAGATGTGGCTGAACATTTACATTTTTGATACTAATTTGCTAAATCAACTTCTTAAAGCCGTTTTCTTATTTCAGACTCTAGATGTCAGGCTGGTAATGCGTCATCTTTTACTGAATGTGTTTTGGAGCTGCTTTATATAAATTTAATGTATCATTTAATTCACTTTTTGCTGCTTTTTTCCACTTTTGCCCTGGTGCTGGATGCAAATGTAAATAAACGTAGAATGTTGACTATTTTATAATGTATTATATGAAGGTTTTGTGGATTTTATTACCTTTAACTAAATTTCTATGATCCAGTTAGGGATTGATTTTTATTTAACTTTTTTGTTAAATCAATAAAAGTCTTGTTTTACCCAAAGCTCATGTCAATTAGCTATTTCAGAATAGTTTATTCACTTTGTGCACAGAAAATACAAAAAGCGTTTGAAGTTGTAAAAACCTCCATGGTAGCAGAATTCAAATTCAGTTTTCATAAACGAAGCTTTAAACAGTCAAAACTCCTCAGACCACATGAAGTCTCAATACTTAACTGAAAGCAAACATCGTGTAGGAGCAGAAACGAGGTCTAAACAGAAAACGCTGGGCAGCTTCTCTGCTCATGCACGCCAGCTCAGAAGAGTTCACGTTAAACAGACGAGTGCTGTGAGAACAAAAAGTGTCGCACAGAAAAGTAACGTTTAACGTACGATGTCGGATCTGTGAGGAACGGGGGAAGAAGACACTTCAGATACATTTCTTAATGACAAATGATCCCACTTCTCTGAAAAAATAAAATCCTTAAAGGAAAGAAAACAACCCCTCGGTATACAAAACAACCTCATCTGACTATCCTAAGTTTACAAGGTGAGACATTTCCAGTCCTTCCAGCAGAACGCTGAGTTAAAAACAGATTCAAGGGGAAGAGGGGGAAAAAAAAAAACTACATCCCCCAACCCCCACCAAGTCCGTTCATTGAGCCTCTGCTTCCTCCACCGCCTCCGCCGTAGTAACTGCTTCCCATTCCACCCTGGTTACCTAACAAGAGAAAGAAAAATACACTATAGGACCAAGAAGTTCATTTAAGAGTCGTCTGCAGCAAAACATGGGGATGAAAAACTAATGGACTTGTATTTCCCCCTCAATAACAGATTTAAGAAGCACCATCATTCTATACTCGATTCCTTCGGATCGTACATTAAACTACAGATTTATTTACACCTGAAAGAAGACACCCGTGTGTTTGTAGGCAGATTTTTCAGTTTTACCACAACAAACGTGAGAAAAATCTGATTTACAGTAAAACGAACAGCTTATCCCACCAACAAGATTTTGGACAATTACAGCAAAAACTTTAGTTCAACAGAACATTCAATGTTGCAATAAGGCGTTTAAAATCTGCCTGTAGTTTTAGTGTTTATTGAAAAAAGATAAAGCTCCTCAGGTGTGTTTCACGCAAGAAAATTATTATTGTAAAATAAACATCACACCGTATTTCACGTTAAAATATAGCATAAAACTATATACTGCCTTTTAATTGTGTGATATTTGTCTCACTGATGATGATGATGCTAAAGAGGAGGATTCTGTGTTGGCGACACAATTACTGTATTTTTCGCCCTATAAGTTGAGTTTTTTTGCATAATTTGCATGTCCTGTGACTTATCGGAAGCAACGTATTTATGGATTTTTCCCATATTTATAAACTGATTTTTGACTGAGATGACGGTTTTCATTCAATCTGACTGAAAATATTGATCACTACAATTTTCAGTTGCTAGATGGCACTTGAGTAGTATGGAATGCTGCTGTATCATGCAATAGGTAAAAGTGGCTATTAATACACAGTCGACTTGCCACAGACACCTTCGTTCTGCTCACTTGGAACAACCGTCAAATCAGCTTCATTTCGCTGCGCCGCCCGGCAAAATGCAGCTAATTTGACCTTTGAAGTGCATTAATTAAGTAAAAGTTCAACTGAGACACATCTTTACTATGAAGCCGAGCAAACAATTTTTTTTAGGTGTTTATCTTGTTAAATTTTTAAGAAACGCGCAGCGACTTATCCCTCTGTGATATCCTACTTCTGCATATCGGCTTTTGAAATGCAGCAGATTTGACCGTCAAAGTGCATTTATTAAGGAAAAGTTCAACTGAGACATACCTTTACTATAATTTTGAGCAAACAAATGTCTTTTTAAGTGTTAATCTTGTGTTCCCGTGCACGCTCCCACCATTTGGCAGCCAATCGATTTTTGGCACAACACCGGCCTACATTTCCGGGTTGTCAGCGGTGATGCATAATAGATGTGACGTATACGGCGAAGCGACACATTTATGGATTTTTCCACTTTATCAGACATATTTGGACTGATGCGACTTATGGGGCGAAGCGACGTGTTCGGCGGAAAATATGGTACATTTGAACATCTTTCAGCTTGACAGACTAATTGTTGCTAAAGTTTACCTACAACAGGCTAACATTATTTTACAACTTTATAAAGAAATCTGTGACGATACATACAACTAGTGTTTGATAAACTGACGTCTTGTGTCTGCTGACATGTTTTCATGCGGATGAGTTAGCTGCTAACGTTAGCTCGCTCCTCTCTGTCCTGATTAAACGGTTTCTATATTGTTTTACTACAAACATTATGCTTATAGTCTTAAACATCGGAATTTCTGGACGCCTGCATTAAATGTTTTTTTGCTTCAGCTTTCTGTTATGTGACCCCACCCCCCTCATCCCATCACAGGTAGCTACAGGAGCCTGCTGCAGCCAAAACAGTCTCATTCATCGCAAACGCCAAATATGAAAAACAGATTGACAAATCCACACATTAAATCCAGCAACATTCCACATTTTACAGAAAAAGTCATTTGACATCCAACAAAACGAATAGATCTGACACTCACTGTAGTCACCGTAACCGCCCATGTTTCCTTGGCTGCTGTACCCTCCAGAGTACCCTGAACTCAGCTGACCCCCGCTGTAAGAGGACTGGTTCCCTGTAGAGACAACCCATGATGAGTTTATGTGGCAAATTAAAAACTAAATGTGATGAAACTCATTTCTACAAAACCTTGTTTGCCTAAGCCACTAAATAAGTTTTGTATTATGCACAGATGCATCTCAAAATATTAGAATATTGTGAAAGTTAATTATCAATCATTTCAGAAAGTGAAACTCACAATAGTTTTATTACAAAGAGTGAAATATGTCAGATAAATTATCCTTTCATCATCTCATTACTCAAATAAGCCACTCTGAGGACATGAGAAGATTTAATCAACTCAGTTTACTCCTTTTGGGGGGGGGGGGGGGGGGGGGCCGAATTAACAGAGGCTTACACAGATGTTACGTTGGAAGCTCCGGGCACAAGGTCTGCCCTCAGACAGTTTCTTTTTATAATGCTTATCAGACGGAGACGAGGTCGAGACAACCTCTGCTTTCCTGCTTACAGACGACGGAGGCCTTAGTTTTTCAGGTGTGCAGTTTATCAGGTGTGAAGTTTATCAGGTGTGCAGGCTCTGTGCTCTTCAAAGAGCTCTGAACGGTCTCGAAAAGCAACTAACACACATACACACATTAGTTTAACAATAGTTAATAATTAAACATCCATAATCTTTATCTAAATCCCACTGACAAAATATTTCAAGCCTTCATTTCTTGTAATTTTGATGATTATGGTTTACTAATGATGAAAAGCTAAAATTCATTGTCTCAGAAAATCAGAATATTGTGAAGAGGTTCAATATTGTAAACTCCTGGTGTCACACCCTGATCAGCTGATTAATTCCTAGACATGAGCGGCTCATGCGGCTTGGGCGACTGTGGCTGAGTGGTTAGAGCAGTCGTCTTCCAATGCAAGAGTTGGGGGTTCGAACCCCACAGCAGTCACATGCCGAAGTGTCCCTGGGCAAGACACTGAACCCGTTGTTGCCTCCGATGTGTGTCCCATCGGTGTATGAATGTGATAAATCACTGATTAGTCTCTTTAGAATGATTGTTCAATTAGCTTTGTAGAGATCTAGTAGAGTTCTGTATGGATGGGAAAATGAGGCACAGATTGTAGTGTAAAGCGCTTTGAGTATCTCAATAAGATACAAAGGCGCTATATCAATTTATTTATAGAGCACTTAAAACAGCAACAAGGCCAACCAAAGTGCTGTACAAAGGAAAACAAACATGCACAGCGGACAGGAAAACATAAGATAAAAATACAGATACAAATAGCAGCAGAAGCTAACTAAAATGGCCAACAGAGTAGAGAACAGACCGGACCAAAACAAATCACAACGTGTTAAAGGCAAGAGAATAGAAGTGGGTCTTCAAGCGAGACTTAAAGACAGAGTTTGGGAGCCTGCCGGACACTCAGTGGCAACTCATTCCACAGTCGTGGACCTGCAACAGAGAAAGCCCTGTCACCTCTGAGCTTACGACGGGTTTCTGGGACTGAGAGAAGCATCTGGTCTGCTGACCTCAGAGAGCGCGGTGGGACATATGGCTGCAGAAGATCAGTGAGATAGGATGGGGCGGAACTGTTCAGTGATTTAAAAACATACATGAGAATTTTGAATTGGATCCGAAGGTGAATGGGTAGCCAGTGCAGGGAGGCCAAAGCTGGTGTGATGTGCTCTCTATAGCCTGTACCAGTTAAAAATCGGGCTGCAGCATTTTGGACCAGTTGTAGACGAGCAATGGAGGACTGACTGATTCCAAACAGAAGTGAATTGCAGTAATCAAGCCTAGATGTTATGAAGGCGTTGATCACTGTCTCAAGGTTCTTTTTGGAGAGTATAGGCTTCAGCTTAGACAGCCGTCTCAGCTGAAAAAAACAGGATTTGACCATCATGTTTACGTGACTGTTGAGTTTTAAGGACGGGTCCATTATCACCCCCAGATTAGTCACCTTTTGTTTCTCTAGCGGGACTAGAGAGAAAAGGTCAATGTCATGGTTCATGAGTGAGCCACTGGGATGGAACAGCATGACTTCAGACTTCTTCTCATTGAAGTTTAAGAAGTTTAAAGCCATCCAGTCCCGGATGTCAGCCAGGCAGTCAAGAAGAGGCTGAATAGAGCGTGTGCCTCATGGGGAAGTAAATTTGGCAATCATCGGCGTAGAAATGAAAGGGTACGTTGTGTTTGCGGAAAATAGCACCTAGTGGCAGCAGGTATAAAGAAAAGAGAAGGGGACCGAGGATGGACCCCTGCGGAACCCCCCACTGGAGCGCTGTCGATGCCAAACTAAAATCTTTGATATTGACACAGAAGGTTCTGTCAGAGAGGTAGGACCCAAACCATTTAAGGGCTGACCCTGTGATGCCCACCCACTGCTCCAGTCTAGAAATGAGGATCTTGTGGTCGATGGTGTCAAAAGCAGATGTAAGGTCCAATAGGACAAGCAGCACAGAATCACCTGTGTCTGTGGATATGAAAATGTCATTAAAAACCTTCAGTAGAGCAGTTTCAGTGCTATGGAGAGATTTGAAGCCAGATTGGAATAACTCTAGGATAGCGTGATCCCCCAAAAACTGTTTCAACTGAGACTCCACAATTTTTTCCAGTAGTTTGGAGGTGAATGGGAGTCTGGAGACAGGCCGGAAGTTGGACATGACTGAGGGGTCAAGGTTAGGTTTTTTTCAGGAGGGGCTCGACAGCAGCATGTTTAAAAGTCTTTGGCACCACACCCAAGGATAAACTGCTATTCAGAATAGCGAGAATAAAAGGACCCAGGGTAGGAAAAACTTATTTTAGTAGTCAAGGGGGGACCACATCAAAGGGGGAACCAGATGGCTTCATGCTGCACATTACCTGCTCCAGAGAAGACGGAGAGATGGGCTCAAAGTGGTCAAACACAGTCACACACTGAGATGGGATGGACAGATCATGAGCTGGCGGAGAAATGAGTGCCCGGGTGTTTGCCACTTTTTCTAAAAAGAAATGGAGGAAGTTTTCACACAGCTCAGTTGAGGCTTTTAGAGGTGAAGGCTCACTGAGGTGTAGAACTGAGTTCAGGGTGGAGAAAAGAACTCGGGGGTTGTGGGAGTTGGAGACAAATCAGAGAAGAATTTACATTTGGCAGCTTTAACGGTTTTCTGATAGTGACGCCAACTTTCCCTTAACATTTGAAAAGAAACCTGCAGCCTGTCCTTCCTCCACCTTCGTTCAGCTCTGCGACACTGCCGCCTAACGGCTCGAGTGACGTCATTCAGCCAAGGCTCTGATTTAAGTTTCGTTTTTCTGGTTTTAAGGGGAGCAACACGGTCCAGAACATTTAAACAGGCAGAGTTGAACTGAGAGGTTAGCTCCTCAGTGGTAAGAGACACCGAGAGCTGTTCGATCCTCTCAGAGTTAAAACCTTCATTAAAACGAGCAGCAGTGAAACGGTTAATGGAACGCATACGTGCAGGAACGCACGTCTTAGCAGTAGGACAAGGGGGGGTGAAGTCAAACAATACAGGCATGTGATCTGAAAAAACATTGTCACCGATTTTCAAATTAGAAACAGAGACATCGCGTGTTAAAACGAGGTCCAGCGTGTGACCATGTTCTTGGGTGGGACCGTTTACCTGCTGAGTTAGATTAAAAGAGTCCAATAAATCTAGAAAGTCCTTCACTAAGGGCTTCTCCTGACAACACACATGCAAATTAAAGTCACCAATAAACAAAAAGTGAGTGTATCTCTGTGTGATATCAGCCAAAAAGTCAGAGAATTCATTTATGAAGTCCTTGGATCGAGGGGGGCGGTAGACGAGTGCGCACAGAACCGGAGGAGAGTGTCCGAGTTCAAAGACGCTTAGCTCAAAGCTGGTGCGGGACACCGGGATGGACAACTGTTTACAGGCCAAGTTTGCTTTAAAAACTGTTAAAACTCCCCCCCCCCCCCCCCCGCGCCGACCTGATGGCCGCGGGGCATTTAAACACAGACAGTCCGGGGGTAGTAGTTCCACCAAGGCGCTGGACTCACCATCAGAAATCCAAGATTCCGTGACGAACAGAAAATCCAACTGCTGATCTTTAAAAAAGTCATTGAGGATAAACGTCTTGTTGGAAACAGACCTTGCGTTGATTAAACACATCCTGATAGGGTCCAACGCAGACACAGCCGTGGAGGGAGAAGCGCGCGCGTTATGAAGAACAGCTCCTCCAGGTCTGCTGGTGCGGCGCACAGGTAAACAACTCCATGTGTTCACATGGACTGAGCGCGCGGGCAGCTGGCCAGCAGCCGGGCCTCGGGAGCACCACGGGTCAGAGAGGAGATGATCAGATCCAGAGCGAGTCCTGATAGAATAATCCACACTTTGCCTCAGTTTCACCAAAATCCCTGCACGCTTCCCACGACGTCTCCTCCATGGAGAAAGGCCAGGGTCACACAGAAGGAATGCAGGAATCTCAGACCGGGCCGGTGGAGGAGAGTGCTGGCAGCTGTTCAAAAACTCCGCAGGAATTTCAGCAAATGTACGGAGCTCCAAAAGTGCCCGACGATCATACTGAAAATATGACTCGGCACACTGCACCAACCATTGTAAAAATAGCAAAAATACAATACAAGCAGAGAGCGAGAGACGGGCAGCCCTACACACCGGCGCCATCTTGGAATTTTTTACATGAGCCCGTCTGGGGACCTTTCCGGTTGGAGTTTGCATGTTCTCTCCGTGCATGCGTGGGTTTTCTCCAGGTACTCCAGTTTTCTCCCACAGACCAAAAACATATATGTTAGACTGATTGGTAACTCTAAATTGTCTCTAGGTGTGAGTGAGAGAGTGAATGGTTGTTTGTCTCTATGTGTCCCTGTGATGGACTGGAGACCTGTCCAGGGTGCACCCTGCCCCTCGCACAGTGATTGCTGGACATGGGCACCGGCGACCCCCGTGACCCAAAATGGAAGAAGCAGGTAAAAGATAATGGATGGATGGATGTCTCGTTCCTCAAGTCGAGCCACTCCTGAACCAGAGACAGCATAAGTGTCTTATCTGATGTAGAGACAAAGAACTGGACTGTTGCTCAGTGGTCAATGTCCTCTTTTCAGATGAAAGTTAATTTTGCATGTCATTTCAGTGTTTCCCTTAGAATTCTTGCCTTGGCAAGCTCAGCATGAGAGAAGCAGAACGCTACCCTCCATAGCTTTTTAGCTAGCGTGTCTGTATTACGCACTGCTAGCTAAGCGCAATGTCAGTGCCGGCAGGTATCAACTGGGGGTGGTGGGGTTTGGTTCGGTAGGCAGGGCACTTGGTTTTGTTGACAAAAACCAAGTGCCCTGCTTGTATAATGGTAGGGGAACCACTGCATTTGGAAATCAAGGTCAGAGTCTGGAGGAAGAGTGGAGAGGTCCAGAATCCATGTTGAAGTCCAGAGTGAAGTTTCCAGTCAGTGATGGTTTGGGTCCATGTCCTCTGCTGGTGTTGGTCCACTGTGTTTTCTGGTCAACAGTCCACACAGCATCTACGAGGACATTTTAGAGACTTCATCCTTCCTTCTGCTGATGAGCTTTATGGAGATGCTGAGTTCATCTTCCAGCAGGACAAGGTGGAATATTCTAATTTTCTGAGACACTGAATTTTAGCTTTTCATTATTTGTAAACCATCATCATCAAAATTACAAGAACGTTTCACTCTGTATGTAAAGAATCTTTACGAGTTTCAATTTCTGGAATTGAAAAAAATAAAATAAAACTTTTTTATTATGATATTTGAAATTTTTGAAATGCACCTGTAGAAAAGCATTTCAGTTTATTTACAGATGCCACTAATCTCAGTTTTTCCACCAACAATACTTTTTAGAGGCGTTTACTACTTCTTTAGTACTTTACAAACAGAATAAATATAATTTTTGCTTTTTATATAAAATGTTTCAGTTTTGCTCAGACACCCATTGCCTGACAATATTAAATGTTATTTGCACTGCTGCATCATGTTTTTGTAGACGAGTCAACAAGTGGAGGTTGTGTTAGTAAGATTGTTTAGAATAGTACGTTTAAACACCAAAAACAATGTCAATTATGGCAAAAAGCAAACATTAAATAGGGTTGGTTGAGTATGAGTGCAGACATAAGGAGTGGGCTCTCCCTGCCATGTCCAACATTGGTTTGATTTATAGGAGCTTCAACTCAATAACTTGATAACAAAATTAGTGACCCGAGGAGCCACCATATGATCGAATTACATTTTAAAGTACATTTTATTTTTAACATTAGATTTTAGTTGTATGCTTGTTTTCACACAGATACTTCTTACCCATGCCACCCATCATCTGGCTGCTATAGGCTCCGTTACTGCCACCTGCTGTTGAGTTCAAGAACAGCTCCACGTAGCGGTGCTCTGAAGGGGCGGAAAAAAAATCATTCAACTCTACAAGAGGGGGCTGATTAAAGAAGCCATTTATTCCACATCCTAGGCAAACTCACGCATGTTGGCTTTGTCTTTGGACATGGCTGCCACGGCATCTTCATGCGTTGCAAACTCTACATCTGCTTCCCCCGTTACCCTCCCATCTGGACCAACCTCAATATGGACTCGCACAGGGTTCAGTGGAGAGAAGAACTGAAGAGATAAAAACAAAAAGGTAAGCAGGGCGTATGTATACTGCATACAGTCCTTATTCACGGAGTGTGGCATCCATTTTTATCTTACATTGTAGATATCGGTTTCTGTAGCTCTGTATGGCAGACCCCTCATGTGGACACAGTGGCCTGTTGTGCTCTGAAAGGACGAGCCGCCATCGCTATACCGTGCATCTGATACACCTGCATGTACAATGAGATTACCACAAGGTCTCACTGGGATTTTACATTCTAAACCTTGTTGGATTATGCCGTGTTAACAAAAAACACAACTAAAACCAGTATCAGCTTCTTTTCTTGTAACCAGTATTATTATTTTTTCAACTTACACTGTCCTCCTCCATAGCCTCCTCTGCGCATTCTGTCATAGGATCCTCCTCGGCCCATCATGTTGTAACCTCGACCACCAGAGGGCCGGTCGTAGGGGCCAGGTCTCTGCATGCCCATAGGCTTCCGCTGGGGCTCGTAGTGGGTCCGCACCTCAGCGCGGCTACTCTTGAAGATTTCAATATACCTAAGAGCATAAAGATACCACAGTTAGGCCAAAGGGAATGGGTGAAAACTACATTTGCCTAAAACTAGGCTATGAAGATGCTATTATGTTGTAGACCACTTGGTAGCCATATCTACGAGTACCTCACACTTGTTAATAAAATAGAACAAAATAACTTCATTGCTGAATAAAAACAATTAACAAGGGCCTTGGTAACTTTTTAAACTTTTCTTATGGTTATCAAAGACGAATTAGTTAACTGTTGCATATGGCTGTAATTGTGTCTTTTGCCCTCACCATGACGTCTAGTTTCCTGGTTTTAGAGGGTCAGAGAGAACTCCAGCCCAAGTGCAACCCACTCTAATCATTACCCGTGGCAGTGGGCTCTAGACCCTTGTGTTCAAAGCCCTCTGATTTTACCACCAGGGAGACTCCTTACCATTCATCAGCCTGGACTTGCATTAGTGCTGAGACACCTTTTGTTCATAAAATTTGATGTACGCTCCAATCGAAGACTAGTCTTATAGCTTTAAGCAGTGCCAAAGTACTAATTCTCCCACTGAACACTGTGAAATGTACGACTAAGTTGGGTTTAATAAAGCAATGAATGTACGTGTGTGTGGTAAGTCTTACAAATGTTCCTAATGTGGTGTCAGTTTTGCATTCGGTTCAGATGTTGAAGGTGCACACCATAAGAAAAGCAACTTATCCAGCCAACCAACCATCCCCACCTGTGCCCTATTTTTTCCTTGTGTTTCTTTAGAGCCTTTTCAGCTATATCCTGTGAAGCAAACTGCACGAAGGCCTCCCCCGTACTCCTCCCCTGGATGTCCACCGGCAATGTTATCCCATTTGGCACGATTTCCAACCCTTCAACCCAAGGACAGATAACCCCAGCAGGGGACATATTAAATCACATGCCCAATCACAGAGAGAACTTTCTCTAAGAGATAGAAAACTTTACATCACACAAATACCAGTTCAGTTGTTTTAACTGGCAGTTTAAAGGAGTTACATTTACCGTGACCTTGGGATAAAGTAGAAATGACAAGATAAAGCATATGGAAAGGGGGATTGTGTGGGACACCAAAAAGTATTGGTGGGTTGATGAAAATAGAACAAGATCTTGGTGGGTGACATGAGTAAAAATACTGTCTTCCCATTAGGAACTATTATAAGATCATATACACTTCAAGCAAGGACGATGTGAGGAAGTGTGAAAAGAAATGACACTAAAGTATGAGGAAGGTCATTGCAGTAAAGAGTGGAACAAAATGCTTTCATTACTATTTGTTTATAGAAAACTTTATAGTACGTAATCGAACCAAGTTTAAGAAAATTAAACGCTTGGGCTTATGATGGAGAATGTGTAGAAACTGGAAAATGTATTTTTCAAACACTCCTGCCCTTTAACAAACCACAGAGTACTAAACTCATTTAAGTTTAAATTTCAACGGTCTTCCTTTTCTGGTGTCACTTCACCACTGGCTACCACTAAAGATATCTGAGGTTCTTGCATTACACTTCAATAGCTAATTATCCTAAATGTCACAGCCATCTTTATACGTCTGATTCAGCAACGAGTTAAGTCTCGGGGGGGAACAAAAAGAAACAGGAGAGGAGGATGAAAAATGTTTAAATTACAAATACTGAGAGGGTTTACAATAAACTACTGAAAGAAAACTTTATACCTGAGAAAAACTGGACGATCTCCTCCTTGCTGCAGCCAAAGGGAAGGCCTCGGAGCCGCACAAGCCCATCTCCTGTTGTCTCTGGGCAGTTTGGGCCAGTGTGCTTCATGACCCAGTCCATTTCAACATTGTTGGATTTAAACACTAAATTAGCAGAAACAAAATCACTTAATTATAGCGTCACGCAGAAACAAGAGCCTTAACAGCTGTCTGCTGTCGTACGCACCTTCTACATATCTGTGGCCCATAGTTTCTCTGTCCTTCTTCACTGCCATCTTCAAGTCGTCTTCTGCCTCTAGTTCCACAAAAGCTTCACCGCTGGGACGCCCCTCTCTTGTGTAGGTGAAGTGAATTCCACCTCCATTGTTAAGAATTTTGCATCCTGAAAAATGTTTCATATCTTGACCAACTTATCCACATATTACTATAAAAACAATGTACAGACCCTCTCCAAAAAATTTGAATATCATGGAAAAGTTGTTTAAATTCCATTCAAAAAGTTAATATTTAAAAGATGATAGATTCAGGGCCCACAATTTAAATTATTTCAAGTATTTATTTGTTTATTTTTACATAATTTGGGCTTCCAGTTCATGAAAACCACGAAAACAGGATTAAAAAAAAAAAAAAAAAAACAATAAAAAATAGAACACTGTGAAGACATCAGCCCACACTTCTGTTTTTACAGAAAAGAAAGAAAGAAAGAAAGAAAGGATCACAACAAATCAATCAAAATATGGTACTTTCAAAACGATCTGTCAATCTTCAATACTTGGTTGGGAATCCCTTTGCCTTAATCTCTACCTTGATGGGACGTGGCATTGAAGCAATCAGTCTGTGGCATTGACTGGGAGTTATGGAAGCCCAGATTTCCTTGATGCTGTCAGCTCTTCTTTGTTGTTGGGTCTGGTGCCCCTCATTTTTCTCTTGAGAACACCCCATAGATTCTCAATGGGGTTTAGGTCCAGTGAGTTGGCTGACCAGTCAAGCACTGTGGCACGGGCATCAAACCAGGTTTTGGTGTTTCTGGTGGCATGGGCAGGGGTGAGGTCCTGCTGGAAAATGAAATCTGCATCTCCATACAGATCCTCAGCAGAAGGAATCATTAAGTCCTCTAAAACATGCTGGTAGACTGTTGCGGTGACCTTCGTCCAAACCCTTGGACCTTGATTTCAGAATGAAAGACACACTTTACTTTCATCGGAAAAGAGGACCGAGGAACCCGACAGTTGTAGCCCATCTCCCAGATGTGTCTGAATGTGGTGGTTTTTAAAGCTGTGACTCCCGCCTCATTCCACTCTTTCTGGATCTCTGCCAGATTCTGGAATCTTCTCTGGTTGATAATCTGCGGAAGCCCATGGTCATCTCTTTCGCTGGTGCATCTTCTCCTGCCACATTTTGCCCTTCCACTAGACTTTCCATTGATATGCTTGGACACAGCACTCTGTGAACAGCCAGCCTTCTTAGCTATGAACTTTTGTGGCTTGCTCATCCTATGGAGGGTATCAATGATGGTCTTCTGGCCAGTTGTTATGTCTGCAGTCTTTCACATATTGAACCGAACTGAGACAATTGAATCTAAGTGAAAAAAATTAATGACACCCGGGGAAACCTGTGCAGGTGCTTTGAGTTTAGTAGATGATTAGTGTGTCACACCAAGTTTAAAACATTCATGCCCTGCAACATTTGGCCTGATTTCTCCACAGTATTCTAATTTTTGAAATCCTGTTTTTGTGGGTTTCATGAGCTGGAAGCCCAAATTATGTAAAAATAAACAAATAAATACTTGAAATCTTTTAAATTGTGGGCCCTGAATCTATAATTTATTAATGATTAACTTTTTGAATGGAATTATGGAAAGTGTGTATGTATGCATGTATGTATTTATATATGTATATGTATGTATGCATGTATGTATGTATATATGTATGCATGTATGTATGCATGTATGCATGTATGTATGTATGCATGTATATATGTATGTATGTATGCATGTATATATGTATGTATGTATGTATGTATGTATGTATGTATGTATGTATGTAGGGCTGCAACAACAAATCGATAAAAATCGATGATTAAAAGCGTTGGCAACGAATGTCATTATCGATTCGTTGTGTCGCGCGATTATGCGTCTTTCACGGCACTGCAGAGCCGTTTTGTTCACCTGGAGTTCATTGTCAATGCTGACTGACTGAATAAAGTTTGAAAAAAAAAAATCTCTGCAGCGCGACTTGAACAGAGCGAGGGGCGAGGCAGAGCAGAGTCTGTTTTCAAAGGAAATTAAGTAAATTTTACAAATGACCGACGCAGCGAAAACTGTTTGACCCAAGTCCTCTAAAGTGTGGGAGAACTTCACAAAGACAAAAAATGAGAAGCATGCAGCTTTGAAAATCGCCGACACGACACGAGAGAACCACGGAGATGAAACGTAAACATGTCGGAGTCACGAGGAAGAGGAAGGAGCAGCAGCAGATACAACTCGCCTCACTCCCAACTCATGTTGGAGGTGAGTCTCTACAATTTAACACATTGTTCTGTTTCCAAGTGAGAAAACGTGTCTCTGGTAGATGAAGCTGATTGTTTGTTAATCCGATTAATAACGGTGATAGAGAACGCATGTTACTTTTTATTTAATTTAATTGGTACAAGCAGTGTTTAAATGTGATTTATAAATAAATCTAACACAAAGATAATAATTTAATGATTAAGCTTCAACTTTTAATTTGCTGGCAAAGTCTGAAGACACTGCAGGTACGGCAGGATGAATTGCATTTAAACAGGAATTAAAGTAATTTATTACATCTACTCAAATGTGTGTAATTAAGTATTTTATATATGTGTGTGTGTTTAATTGCTCTTGTAGCTACTTTTGCCTGAACCTAACACTGTAAGTGAAACAAGGCATTTCTTGAGTTGCTGTAAATTATGCTATAATACATATTTACTGTCTCATTCCAGAAAACAACAACAAACAACAACAATTCATCATGGACAGACATCATGGAAACCACAGCAGCAGCTGTCTTCACTGAAACATCCTGAACATGATCATCACTGACATGAGGCCTCTGTCGATGGTTGAAGACGAAGGCTTCACTACAATGATCCACACTTTTAATCCAGGTTACAATATTCCACACTTTTAATCCAGGTTACACTCTTCCCTCAAGGACACATTTTACAAAGTAGCTACCTATTGTGCAGGTATAAAGACACATTTGTATATATTTTTGTGTACATTTATTTTTTCAAGCCATTTGACTAACTTATTTTTTATTATTCAATATTTTACTAACAGAATAGTCAAATAGCAACCTGTTTTTTGTGTGAATTTCTGTCAGTCAAATGTTCAATTTTGGAATAAAGAGGTGGAAATTAAAACGTTTTTTTTTTTTTTTGCAGATTCATCGATTAATCGAAAAAATAATCGGCCGATGAATCGATTATTGAATAATCGTTAGTTGCAGCCCTATATGTATGTGTGTGTGTATATATATATATATAGGTGTAACCCCGTGGTTTTTGTTCATGTCGGTTGTAATTATTAGAGAACTCATAAATAAGAACATGGAGTTTAATATATGTTCAGTTTGTGTTTATGGAATATGCAAACCTATTGTGTTTGGAGTTTAATATATGTTCAGTTATTGTTTAAAAAAACAAACAAACAAAAAAACAATGTAACTGTAATATGTGGTTGCTTGGGATTTTATTTTGGTGGTCGGGGAAGGAGGGCTTCCGGTATGAGAGGGGACGTGACGAGAGTGACAGGAAAGATGGAGGACATCACTGTTGCTGCGAACTGTCACTGTTGCCGTGGACTATCGCGGTGGGGGAACACCCCACTGAACTGCTGTTCTTGCCAGTGAGGGGGTAGAAAAGGACTCCCATCGACCTGTGGAGGTTGAAGCTGCGTGGGTGACTAACCCCGTGGAGAACAATCCCGTTAGGTCGCTAGCTCTGTGGCTATCGCTAGCGGGCTTCGGCGAACGGTTGGTGGCTAGCCAGCCGTGAGAGACGCGTGGACCTCGGAGAACGGTTGGCGGATAGCCAGCTGTGTGTAACGCGAGGACCTCGGCGTGGATTCTTCAACCTTGGGGAGAACATTGGACGGAAGCAGACGGATTACGGCACGTACGACCTCCTGGAGAGGGACGTATTCAGGTGATGGGGGACATGGTTGTTGGGGACGTTAATGGGAAGAGTGGGAAGCGCGCGAGTGCACCACCATCAGGCCTGCAACGACCGAGACTAATTTTTAGCTGCCGGCTTTAAGTTTCCTTTCTGTTTTAACGAGATTAATCATACAATTTCTATTTCATTACTGACTGAAGAAACTGTGCTATTGTTCATTAAACTGTTTATTTGTTTAAAACGTATGCTTATTCTACTGTGTTATACTTCATGGTATAAGGGGTAAACATTTAGAATATTCAGGTAGAGATACCAACCGATTTAAAGAACTCGGGTTAGCCACCCCCATAACGCCAAGGACGTTAGGGGGCGCTACATATATATGTGTGAGTGTATGTTTTTGTTTAACATACATGGTTGCATTTTGTTATTTGCAAGTTTTCAGAAGGCAAATTAAAATTAAGTGGTAAAAGTTGGCTATTAATTAACCTGCAGTATACAAACCTGCAAAAAACCTCTGTACTTCATCCACTGAACAGGACCACGGTAGACCCCTGATTCGTACAACGTATCCCTCATCAGCCATGACTGGTCACAATTTCTGACAGGGAGAAAAAACAACGAAGATCATTCTTTGCTTCAGCATGAGATATATTAACATATTGCTGCATTTGAGACATAGTAATAACACATATAGCAAATCTTCTGATTACTGTGAAACTCCAACAGCTTTCAAAAACTTATTTATCTATATTATTTAGAGAGCAGAGTGTCAAATCTTACATTAATTTATAGCGTATATAATCTATGAGATTATGTAATAACCCCCACCCCCATGAATACAGCACATTTACAATAGCTTGTGAGTTACCTGTAGTTACTCTTACATAGATCTCTCTTCAAATTATTGATATTATTAATTTCCAGACAGTTTTCTGGAGTTCTTGAAACAAAATGTGGATATCCTGATGCATGCTCAATAATCCAGGTAGAAAAATCTAAAAAAGTTAAATCTGGTCCTCTGGACATTCAAAAAACAAAACAACAACAAAAAAATGTAGAAACGTTTCGTCTCTCATCCGAGAGACTCCCTCAGTCTGAGGAGCTGTATTCAGCTCAGTCTCTTAAATAGCACCTTCTCAGAGTGGATCAACCAGTTTGCTGCTGACAACCAAAACCAGCTGCTCACATGGTCAAGAAGGACCATCAGCCTAACAATGGATCATTAGCACACTGATGGCTGTTTACTATTCACAGAGGGCTGAGTGATACTAGCAATCACAGCATTGTAAGAGGGGGACAGTTGAACACGTAGGCCTCCACCCCTGTTTAATGATGGACGATTTCTTTTCACAAAGATGGCCTCCTTTACTCCTCTCTCAAACCATCGTTCCTCTCTGTCCAGGATGTGAACATCTTCATCCCTGAAAGAGTGACCGATGGCCTGGAGATGAGTGTAGACTGCAGAGTCCTGGCCTGATGATGTTGATCTTCTGTGCTGGGCCATCCTTTTGGCCAGTGGCTGTTTAGTTTCCCCGATGTAAGACTGATCACAGCCCTCCTGACACTGAACAGCATACACAACATTACTCTGTTTGTGCCGGGGGACTGGATCTTTGGGATGAACCAGTCTTTGCCGTAATGTATTTTGGGGTTTAAAAGCCACTGGGACGTTATGTTTAGAAAATAAACGTCTCAGTTTTTCTGATACTCCCTCAACATATGGAATGACCACTGGTCTGGGTTCCTCCTTTTCACCTGTTGGCTGACTGGAGTCCTGTTTGGGTTTCTTCTCTGCTTTCAGGAAGGCCTAGTTAGGATATCCACATTGCTCTAGAGCCTGCCTTGTGTAGGATTTCTCCTTCTGCCTGGCTCCTGAGTTAGTGGGGATGCTGTCTGCTCTGTGATACAGAGTCCTGATGACTCCTAACTTGTGCTCCAAAGGGTGATGAGAGTCAAACTGCAAAATGTGGATACAGTTTGTGTATTTTTAAGCAATAACATGATGCTCAAGGAGAAATGTTTACTGTTAATTTACAACAAAATGAAGCAGTCAAGCTTTTCTTATCTGCGTGCCTAATAATCACATTAAAAAGAACAAGCGCGTAAACTGAAAATGACAGTTTCTTATTCTGAAATAACTTCCATGCAAAATTGCTTTGTTGACAGTGACGAGGTTTCACAGGCACTCTGCTTAATTGAGCAATTTGTATTTAGAAATTATTATACTCTTTATAAAATATTAGTAGCACTTTCTATTTTAATGTTGGATTTTATTGTAATCTTAACTCGTTACCTATTTTTTCTGCTGTATGTTTCTTTTAGCTGTTAGTGTCCTAAGAAGTTTTTTTAAATAAAATGCAGAATGGGAAAAACTAAAACAGTATTAAATTAATTTTACAATTATAAACGCAGAAAAATTAAACACTAGAATTAAGTTAATACTTTAAAGACGACATATAACCCTTGTTCTTACTCCACTGTGACTGTTTTAAAATCGGGTTAAAGTTAAGAGTTTGGGGTAGCGCCATCTCGAGTCCATGTAGCACCACCCAGTGTGTTTCAAATCATAAACCTTCTTTTGGCTTTTTAGTGGAGCAAACCCTAATCTATGACACATAATGTGCAATCAAACCTTAAACACAAGGCTTTTAATTGTCCATGTGGGTAAAAAGATCAGGGTTATAGGGTTAAAAGCACGAAACCGGAATCTGTTCTCTCCTCCTTGCTAGCGAAGCCGACTTTGTAGCCGACACACAACCCACCAACTAAACATTTATGAGGGCTCATTTCGAACAAACTCATGTTATTACATTAGTATCCTTTATAAAAACCTAGACTTTATTCATTTGATTTTGAACAACGCGCCTGTCCTTCACGCGCACTACCGCACCCGGATACCAACAAGAACAAAAGCGGCCCTCAGCCTGCGCCATGTTCCAGCTATAACGGTTAGCTTTTTGCTAATGTTACAGCATAAACGCAAAGAGTAACACAGACTAGCGTTTACGCTTAGCTATTATGTCAAAGATTGTGTGTGAATGTTAAATAATGTTAAACAAGGCCAGATAAATTCGAGTTTACCTACATAAATGTGGATGCAACACGCCGGAGTTTCTATGACAGACCTACGTGATGCAGCTGAAACCTCGCGGTGGGTTGCCAGAATTCTCCAGCTGTCCGCCTTTCAGGATCACCAAAACGGAGCTGCTTGGTAATACATTTTGCATCCAAGTGCAACGAACTGGCCAAGTTTCAACACAGTGATTACAATTATAACATAACGGTAAAGTATTCGTTTTTATCACAAAAAAAAATACATGAATAAAAATAATAAAGTAATATTTAAAAATAGCACCAAGTGTGGGTTTTTACATCAACTGGCAATTCCGGCTGAGTAACCACGCCTAAACGTAATGACGTCGCTGCCCCAGGCCCAGTCTGGCCTGGTCATGCAGCATCTCCTGGCCTACAAATCAGAATAACCATAATTACGTACAATGACCAGTTAATTGTAAGGCTTTTGGTCTTAAAGGTGGATTACATGTAGTTAAACTTAAGGCTGTTGTAAGGCTGTGTATATTTGTAAAAAAGTAGGGAAAAGCAGCACTCACATTGTTGTCATTCTCAGTTCAAGGTGTTATTGTGTCAGCCAAAGGTTATCTCTAGGGTTTGGTCACAGGAAAACTGAATACACATTGTCCAGATGCATGTTCAATAATCTATAGAAAAATCTAACAAGGTTAAATCAGGTCCTCTGAACGGATTCTTCTTTGTTGAAACGTTTTGTCTTTTATCCAAAAGACTTCTTCAGTCTTATAAATGGCACCTTCTCATAGTGGCTGAACCAGTTTTCTGGTGGCATGTAAAAGGTGGACCATCAGCCTAACAATAGATCATTAGTGCCCTAACAATTGGTCGTTAGTACCCTGAAGGCCACTTGCTATTCACAGAGGGCTGAGTGATACTTGCAATAACAGTATTGAATATACGGTATATTTTTTTTAAAGTTAGTAAACCAGCTGTAAAAATGTAGCAACTTCATTCATGATACTTTATTCCATCCTTGCATTATGAAATAAATAAGTTATCATGGAAAACACAATTATGAAATAAACAAGCCGTCATGAAAAACACGATTATGAAATAAAATAATAAAAATGAAAAATGTTCTTATTTCATATTGTTTTATCTATTTATATAATTTTGAGCATTTTGGTATTCCATATTTATTAGCCTGTGGAAGAACAATGTGATATGGACAAAATGTCGGAAGTAACAAATCAGAGTCAGAGTCAGAGTCAGAGTCAGAGTTTCTTTATTGTCATTCGCACCTCATGTGGTACATGTAGTGGAGCGAAATTATGTACACAAGGTCCCAGTTACATCCAACAATAAAATGTATAAGAAAAACAGTAATAACATCTAAGATATGAACTAAGAAAAACATCAACTAAATATACACTAAGCACTCATAACATAAAAACATTGAACATCAGCACAAACATGAACATGAGTCTGTGAGCAGATGTGCATGCATGAACACATCAACACTGAAACAGATCAGCAGCAACATGAAACAGATCAGCAGCAACATGATATGGTTTTTCACAATGATTATTCTAGTTAGAGATTCATGAGTCTAACAGCCTCAGGGTAGAAGCTGTTCCTCATCTAGTGGTTCTATACTTAATGCTCCTTAACCTCCTTCCTGAGGGGAGTGGGGCAAAAAGTGTGTGTGCTGGGTGAGTGGGGTCCTTCATGATGCAGGTGGCCCTCTTCCTGCATCTGGAGGTGTAGATGTCTGTGATGGTGGGGAGGCTGACTCCGACAGACTTCTGTGCAGCCTTCACCACTCTCTGCAAAGCTTTTCTTTCTGCAGCTGTGCAGCCTCCATGCCACACGTTGATGCTGGAGCACAGGATGCTCTCCACTGCACACCTTCCAGTATCTGCACAGGTATAAAGAAACAAAATATTGAAGCATAAAAATTTTTGAGCCAGCACATTTCCAAGTACTTCATCCTTACTTGGACTTGATTGTTTTTGATGGTTACAGAAATAAATACACTTTAAATAAATTTCCATATTTTAGATAATGAATATTTACGTTTTATTTTTACAAAATCTTGGATTAGTTTCGGGGGGTACTACACCTGTTTTATCTCAGGTAATTTTTCTTTACTGATTAAATACATATTAGTAAAAAAAATATATATATTTTTTTTTTGCTTAGACAAAGCAATGTGATAATTTTTATTCCAGAAAAAAATAGGTTTCCTGAAATCAGGGACTATTCAACAACATTCCAAGTATTTACAATAATCTTTGGCACAAGATGCCAAGGCAATTAATAAAGTACTGCTGAAGCATAAAAAGTTGACAAACTTGGAATTTGTCCACACACAAGCTTAGCTTTCTTATCTGCAGAAAAATGTGTTGTACATATGAGAGCAGGACTCTTAAAAACAAGCACTAAGGTAATTTGAGCATTCAAATACATTAAAGCAAAACATTGCATCATATCCAATAATTCTCAGTCAGGTCATCTGGACAGTTTGTGCACCTAGTACACCTAAGGACAATAAAGGTTATTCTATTCTATTCTATTCTATTCTATTCTATTCTATTCTATTCTATTATACCACGAAAGCCTTTGCCATATAAAATCACACTTATCAAGTCAATTATCTTTACAGAAGCTACTAAGAAACTTCAACCTTAGTGGTTAAATGTGTTAGATTCCCTTGTTAGAATAAAAAAAACCTAAAACTAGTAACTAGTGAAGTCGGCCTACCATATCGTGTCTTGACGTTCGTTCTACAGCCTCGTGATATTGGTAAACCTAACATGACGTTGCGGTCTCATCTTTGACGGGCGTGAATTTTGTCCAATAGAAAAGGGAGTTATTTCCTGCTGAACCAATGGGATTGACGGGATTCCAACAGAGGCGGTCTTTCTGAGAAACAGCGCGTTAGGTTGTTAGAAAGTTAATGGCTGGGGGAAAGAGAAGCTCCTCAACCCTCGCTTCGGGAGAGTTTCAGGATTCCCTGAAGTAAAATTCACGCAAATATCTTCCAAGAAAGCGCCTGGACGGACGTTTAAATCAACAACAAGCTCGTTAACACACGTACCGTGAGCACAAGTATGCAGGATGCAGTAGCCGGGACGGCAATGCTTACGGACGGCTTCGAGGACGAGATTGACTCGGTGACTCCTCGCTCCCCAGTGGCAGGGATGGGGGTAGGAGCGACACCAGGAGGAGTCGGACTGGGAAGCATTGGGATTGGTGTTGGTGGAAAGAAAGTGCGTTTGTACGGTGAACCTGGCGGACCAGCCGCAGAAAGACTGGATTTCAAACTAGCGGCCGCGGCCGTCCTCTCCTCGGGTCCGGGATCCGGCAGCGAAGAAGACGAGGTTTCAGAGGTAGCGATGCTAAAAGCTAGTTAGCTAAGCCTAACCAGAGAGAGGCCGCTGAAATTACGTACAATTACCCAACATTGTGATGAAATAGTACCTCTCCTGTGTTCAGACACTTACGAACAGCTCGATGGCGGTAGTGTTTGGTGAGACATGGGTGTTTATTCACGCCAACTGGCTAAAATGTTTTATTTATGCTGTGGCTAAGGCCTAGTTCGGGTGGAAGCGACGACGGCCTCGTTTGGTGCTGTCGTCTCCGCAACACCCATCACAAGTTTGCAGCCTTCCAGTCGACAGCTTTTCCTGCCACGGCTTATGTAAGATGTCCAGAAACCCCCGGACGGTAAAAGGCCAGCTAAAACACCAGCCATTTCATAGTTTTGGTGCAATTACGTCACTTTTCAAAATCATGTTAATGAACTGAATCCTCCCCACAACGAACTTTTCAGTACGTTCAGATCAGGGGTCAGCTATCTTTATTATCACCTAAAACCAAATATATTCTCTCTATAGCTGAAAAACCTCCAGGAGACTTAAATAGAGGAAGTAAACAACTTGTAAAGTTCTTTATATTCGTAAAAAAACGACTAGTTTATGTTGTGTCGTTAAATTAAAAGTGAAAACATCTAAACTATCAAAAAATTGAGATAAAATACACTTTCTTGTGTAGAACTAGGCAGGTTTGTTATTATTTTTTCCATATTTATAGTAAATAATGTGCAGCCCATTTGGAAATAAAGCATATAGATGCAACCTTATGACTTAAGAGTCAAAAACTGAGCCTTGGTGACATTTAATTGTGTAAATTTTGTGCACCTGCTACATAAATATGTTTTTATTGCCATTATAAATACAAGCATTGCTCATTTCCATTTAATTTTGGGTTGCAGTCACATGTTGCTTTAGAGCTGAGTTGCAGACACCCTGTTTAGATTACTTTTTAGCAACCAGTTCCAAATTTTCTCATTTAATTCTAATAAATAAGCTTTTTTTTTCTTATTCTTAGGCTTGGCGGACCTTTGGCTTCCACCAGTATCAACTTGATTTGTCTCCTTACATTAGGGAGCAGTTTTTATTTACGTTGTGAGGTGTCCCAACTTTTTAACGTCACACCAGGGGACAAGCGTGATGGCATATCCTCAACGCAGTGTTGGACATGTTTATCACTTCAGCTGCTCATTTTATGTGAGGAAAGGATGTTTTATATGCAACTCCACCTACCAGGAGATTTAGTAAAATAAGTCAACAAGTGCAGCCTAATGTTTTATTCCTACACAACTTGTTGAACGTGAGCATTGTGATTCAGAATATTAAACTGCATTGTCGTGTCATTTTGTCCATTTTATCGCATGAAGTGACAAAAGTTCAAACAGGAGTGGAGCGCTTTGGTAAATGTCAACTATTTGAGCTGAACAAAACTATCATAGATCTTTGTTTGTATTTGCATATACTGTCAAAGGCGATGCAGAATGAACACACTCATCGAATTATGGAAGTGAGGAAAAGCTCGGCCTTGCTCACAATTGGCTACCTGTTGAGCAGTCGCTGCTATACTTGACTAACATTTGACCCGTGGATTGTCTGTCTGAAAACCTAAAGTCATGACAGTCGAGGATGTCAGCTGACACCACTTGTCAATATGATCTGGCTGTTTTTGTGAGGACATCAGCTTTGTTAAAGCAGCAGCAGAAGAAAATATCATGTTTGTCAATTACACCTCAGACAGGCGGACCGGTCTGTGATGCAAAAATGGAGCGTTTGTTGTTGTGTTTGACTCTGGTGAAGAACTTGCTGCTCTGGGCAGTAGCTAAAATCTGAGCCCCAGGATTAAGCAGATGCCATTCTAGGCCTTTCCAGCTCTCTGGATACCAACACTCTGGGAACTGTAGTTCATTAATAGTGAAGACTGATAGCCATTGTTTATTATGAAGGCCGCCTTTGAACTACAGCTCCCATGTACCGTTGTGCTCTGTACTATAACTGAATTCCTCCAGATTGCTTAATGTTTACTCTCAGTCCGCATGCTAGGTTTCTGGGACAGACTCTGTAGGCCTGCTTCAGTTTATGTGGGCACACAGAGATTGTTTTTACCATTTCGAGTGTTTGGAACAACAATTTTTAAACTGTTCATATATATAATGTTTGATCAAATTACTATCTGTGCTGTCATACAAAAAATAGAAGCTTTTTTGGTTTTTCACAAGACCAAATAATGTTTTTGTGTGTATCGTTAAGAAAATGGGTCAGTAGACTCGGGTGCCATCAGCGGCATATTTCTTTAGATATAAACCAACAAAGCGTTTTGTTTAACAGTTCACACATAAAACTATAAGATTAAATGATCTGAAATAATTGCTAGTTTACGTTTATTTGTAGGACTTTATATACATATTTCTGCACATAGATTTAAGCTTTGTGCATGTTTGTCATCCACAAAATATATTGTATCTTAAATCTGCAAAGTTAATCCAAAGATAATGTTTATTGAAATGTCAAACTACTCTTCTGAAGGGGACGGAATATAAATAAGCTGCCTTCCCTTTTTCTTCATAACGTTTTCAAGCTACAATTTGTTCTTATTGCACAAAATTACAAAGTGTTTACCAATAGAAGGGCAGCTACCATGCAGCAAATCTTGCTCATATTTCTGATTTTAGGATATTTGTCACATTTGCTAAAACACACATTTCTGTTGGAGCTAAACTCTGATACAAATTATTTTTTTATGTTTATGGTAAACGTATGCATCATTTGGGTTCTTTTTTTTGTCGCTGATTTATTTTTAATTTTTATGCATATGACAAGCGTTCAAAAGCTCAGGTGTGACACTGTGATGCTTGGGCAGCTGACTCTCAGCTGAATCTCACTGTAGTGTGTTATAATTCTTCACAATATTTCAGTGGTTTTTGTATTCGTCCTTAAATTCTGCCTAAACAAACCATAAATAAACATGAGCTACATGCTGTTTTTTTATTTATACACGGTGGACTACTAGGGGTATAGGACTACTTTATATTGAATAATGTAAATAATAATTACATTTTTTTTTTTAACAATTGACTTTATTTTACTTGATGATTACCAGTAGTTCTATTTTACAATCAGTAACAATCAGTAAGCCAGATGTTTGTGGCTATTTCATTTTTCAGGATATCTTTCATTTTACATTGTTTGCTTATCAAATTCATGGTTAATTTAAAAGCCAAATAGGAAATCTATATGAACAAAATGCCTCTGACCTTTTACTCTCCTAGGTGGAGTCCTTCATTCTGGACCAGGAGGACTTGGATAACCCCATTATGAAGACAGCCTCAGAGTTGCTATTGTCCAGCGCCACAGATGGAGTTGATCTGAGGACAGTAGATCCAGAGACACAGGCCCGACTTGAAGCTTTACTGGAAGCTGCAGGTACGACTGAACTCATCTTAGTAAACACATCTTAATATCACGTTAAACAATGCATTTCTGGCCAGTCTTAAAAAAAAATCTTTATATATAACGCGTCTTAGGCTGTGCATTAACATTCACTAACTTTTAATAAGTAAATCCATGCCTTTTAAGTGTCCTTTAAACTACTAGTTGACACAAATTTATTTTTTTATGTGATGTCCTTTAATCAATACACTACGAGACCAAAGAGCAATCACTTTGGACATATAAAGACAGCAAATTTCAGGATGTAGTGACCCACTCTACTTCACCTCCCCTTTTCCTGAGTCTGCTTTTTTTTCCCCCAGATCAATAGTGTTTATTAATCCTTAGAGCATGTTGCTAGCACATGTGAGAACCTACAGGGAGCAGCCTAGGAGCTCAGACATAAACGCACAAATCAAGCTCAGACAACCACACCAAACTGATAGACAAATACTTGACAGGCAGGTTAATGCCTACATATATTCCCTTTATTTGAAGTTTGATCACAGCAGCTAGTACTGATTCTTTAAAGAGACAAACTTATTTCTAGTTATTTAAAAACAATATTACAAACTATTGTTGTTTTCAGTATTGCATATCAGTGTTTCTTCTAGTTGACTTTCCTTGGCAGGGCGCTCATATCCTCCGTGGTGGTGGGGAAGACACGTCTGTGTTGCCCGCTGTTTGTACCATCAGTTTTTGAGCGGGGGTGTGGGGAGGAGACGGCTCAGCGTGAGAGTGACAGAGCGCTACTTCCATAGTCATAGATTTTTAGCTAGCGCAACTGTATTGCGCGCCGCTAGCTTAGCGCTATGTCAGTGCCGGCAACTGTCGACGGGGGGTGGTTTGGTAGGCAGGGCGCTTGGTTCTGTTGACGGGGTGGGGCGCCCTGCTTGTATATTTGTAGGGGAAATGCTTCATATTTATTTTTTGATGGCAAAAAAAAAAACCAGACCTTGAGTTTGGGGAATTGAAGTCGTTCAACTGAGGATATATATTTTTTAATGTCAAATTTTCTTGGTTGGATGTAAAACATTAAACAAATACTGGCAAATCATTATTAGCTTTTTATCTTAAGTGAAACATAACTTTAGATAAGAATAAATGAGTTTAGACTTCCTTCTTTTGAGACTTGAGGTTGTTTGGGGAGAAAGGTGGAAATATTTACAATCCAGAACAAGTCAAATGGCAAAAAAAAAATTTTTTTACTTCACGTCTCCTTTAGGGATTAAAGGTGGGATTCATGAAAAATAAAGATCACCCTTTGATTCTGTAGCATATCAGAAAGTAGTTTTGCAGCGATTTGGATAATTTTGTTTAATTAGAGTTTATAATCTCCCTTTAAGAAGGCCTGTTTACATTAATCCAGTAGGGCCGGGTGTCCTGGCCTCATTTGGACCTGTGAACATTACCACGCAGATTAACGTTGTAACACACCGTGTGCATGGGGCTTGTGTTCAACAGCTAATGGCTAATCTCACCCTAGTCCCCTTTCACCTGGGCTATTCCTGCCAAGGGGGGTAACTTATATAATCGGTTTTTATTTCTTAAGATCTCTTCTCTTCTTATTTGTTCAATAGTGATTAAGATAACGTGCTGATATGCTGGTTCAATAGTTAATGATAGCAAAGACGGGAGGATGTAGTAGTTGTGGCCCAAAGATTTACATAGCTTATTTTCATTTTCAGCCTCAACAAAGTATTAAAATAAAAAGTCTGTTTTATACCATCACCAGGAATAATGCAGTGTCTGCTGCCTGTGAGTCTTTGATTTAAAATGTCCTTTTTATTGTAGAACAATAGCCACAAAATGTGTTTGTATGATGACTTTTTGGTTATTTGCCTGTCAGGACATTATGCACCTAAAAATGGGAGACTGTATGTAAAGAGCAAATGTTTCCACAGTGTTTATTTAATATGGGCAAAAAATACTTTTAATTTAGGGCAGACCCATAGATCCTAAAACTGTAGTTGTGGGTGTGTCATTTAGATTTTATTTTTAACTACAGTCAAATAGAAAAAACAAAAACCTTTTCAGTTACTTTTGGTTGTTTAACATTTTCATCATTTGAAGGATGTAGTGAGGTTTTGTAAATCTTAGGAAAATTTTAAAAGTTTGTTTCAATATGGGGTGGGCGATATGGCTCAAATATAATATTGTGATATTTCAGAGCATTCTGACGATAACGATAAATTTTATGATATAACTAAGAAAAAAAAACAGAAATCATAGTTATTCATTTGACAAAATTAATTTACCATGTTGCTTTGCAGTATTATTTATAAAAAAACGAGGGTTAATTTTACTGCAATTACTTTATTTATTAGTAAAGTATTCAAAAAGTATAAAAATAAAAAATATCCTTCTTTTATTTAGATTGAAAAAGTCTGTACAAAATATAGATCAACAAAATCCACAACAAAACTAAAGTGCAGGTGCAGTTCCCAAAGAAACTAAATAAAATGAAAGCTTAAGATCTGTAAATGTAACGTACAACAAAATATATGTTGCCTTTAAATGAGCTATAATTTTCAGAACTTGTAACAAGGTGATCAGCTGACCCTGAAGCTTGTGGTGTTTCAGCTTCCTCTGTTCCTGCAGGAATGATTCCATTTCTCTGATGCTCTGTCTTTGATCATCTGCCTCTGTTCTTGGTCCATGGACTGTGGGACTCGAGAGACACAGCTGAGCTGTGCACTGTTTGTACCCACAGTTTAGAGCTGGGGTGGAGGTGGGTGGCTCAGCGTGAGCGATGCCTTTACTTTTTAGCTAGCTAGTATTGCGCACGGTTAGCTTAGCGTTACGCCAGTTCCAGTGGGGAGTGCGCACTTCGGTTTGATAGTTTGGTGCGCTCGGTTCTGTTAACAAGACAGGGCGCCCCGCTTGTATAAAGGTAGGGAAAACACTGATGTAGTTGCGTCATGAAACTAGCATATCATATAATTTATTTTCCTGGGCAAGTTTTTTTTAACAGATATTATCATGAACAATATGATAAGGCCTAGCCCTAATTCAATGTTTTTGTCAGTTTAGAAAATATTGAGAGACTATGGTTCATACTTTGTGATGATCTTTTGAATATAGTAGTCCCTCGTTTATTGCAGGGATTGCGTTCCACACCCGCCGCAATAAGTGAAAATCCGCCAAGTAGCAACTTTATATTTATTCTAGTAGTTATGTTGGCCGGCACAGGACCAGTGGTCTGATTGAGTGGTCCAAGAGAAAAAAAAGTCCCGGTGGGCTCAAAATGGAGCACCAGACTTTTTTGGAGGCGAGTGTCCCGCTCGGAAGTCCTTGTGGGCCGGCTACTAGCTCTCAAGATTCACCGATGGGTCTGTAGGTTCGGTTCTGGTCCGGTTCAGTGGGTTCCGTGTGACTGCATTCGCTGGGTGCCGAAGTCACTGTAATAAGCGCCAGACTTTATCGGATCGGATCAAAACTTTCCTCCATTTTAGCAGAAAGCAACGGCTGAAAATAACGTGGGAAATTCTGGGTAGTGCACTGTTGGCTTCTGGGAAATATAGTCCTTTTGAGTGGCAATACATTGCAGGCTTATTGAGAGAAAACTACAAAATGGCAGCGCCTGTCCGAAGTATTTTGTCTTTTTTCTTTTCTAGTGTTCAATCTTACTTTGAAAAACCTCGGTAGAGCGAGTCCATGAAAGTCAAACCGCGAAGTAGCGAGGGACTACTATAAATTAAACTAGTTGACCTTGTGGCTGTGGAGTAATCTTTCAGTAACGTGTGCCACCTGTCAGCCATGGCCAGTATAACTGGACATCATAGTGTGAGTGTGATGGTCAGCACTAAAGCTAAACAAACTAAAGTTTCTTGTCTATTGGGTAATATGCCCATTATTGGTCAGTTACATTGAGCTTTAGCCATTGATGGGCTATCTAAAAGTTTTTTGTTCTTCTCAAAATGGTTCAATGATGCAGCTAACAAAACAAGCCGTTTTTTAAAACTGTTCACAAAAGCACTAATCATGCCGACCACTTCCTTCTAGAAGAAGTAATTACACAATGAAGTACATCACTGAACCAGTAAGTGACAGCAGCACCGTTGTTTTAAGAAGCGTGCTGCTCTTGCTACCCACCACTTCTTCCTGCTAACTCAGCTCTGTGACTACTTCTCTCGATGGCTCAGTCATAACAGAAGCAAGTTGACTTTAGTTCTCCTCACAATGCCTAGGTTGTTTTAAATGTCTTGGGCAGTTAAAAGGTATTTCAGACCTGGCTTAGAAGTGTTGTGTGAAATATGTTAATGTTTTCAGACTGTAGGAACCTTTTTTTATGTGCTCTGATAACCATTAAATCCAGCTAACATTCCAGTTTGTTTTTCCACTGAAGGATATGTGGTTGTTCACACATATTACATTATGCTTTTACACAGATCTAGAGTATAATGTTCATTTTTCTGTCTATTTTTTCTTTTATTTTTTTTCAATTCTAAAGAAAACTATGCACAAAATTAGAAATTACTTGCACGTTTGCTTAGTCAGCTACGTGCTTACCATATTTCTTAGCCTTTATGGCATAAAGTACAGTCCGTCAAAGTTAAACAAAATGCCAAGAGGCCAAACATTTTGCCATTTCAAGCTCATGTTATAAAACAGGCACAATATTACATAATTTGCTATAATCATGACAGCCTCAACACAGCAGATATTTCTCTTGACGTGCTGTTTTTGATGAACGTAGTGTTCGTATGTGACGTGGCAGCACTGACCATCATCCAACTGTTAGACAATCTATTTTCTTCTATCGCTTCAAATAAAAATAAAAAAAGATCTTATAATTGCTCTAAACATTTCTTAAAACCTTGGGATAACCTTTAAAAAGGTTGTTTGATCTGAAAACAGCTAGTGCTGCATGCTTTAGTACCTTGTTCCTCAAATTTTTTTTGGAAAAAATTGCGACCACTCGGGCTCTCATTTCCCCTTCAACTCATGACCCATCCATCCCACCTCAATCTGTAGCTCTATTTGACCATTTTGAACCCATCACTCTATCTTCTCTAGAGCAGGTCATGTGCAGCTTGAAACCGTCTGGTTCCCCCTTTGATGTGGTCCCCCTCGACTACTAAAGGAGGTTTTTCCTACTCTGGGTCCGTCCATTCTTGCCATAGTAAACAGTAGTTTATCCACTGGCCTGGTGCCAAAACCTTTAAACATGCTGCCGTCCAGCCTCCTGAAAAAACCAAACCTTGACCCCTCAGTTGTATCCAACTTCCAGCCTGTCTCCAAACTCCCATTTGTTTCTAAACTACTGGAGAAAATAGTCGAGTCCCAGTTGGAAGTGTTTCCTGGAGGGTCACGCCATGTTAGAGCTATTCCAATCTGGCTTTAAACCTCTCCATAACACTGAAACTGCCCTGCTGAAGGTCTTTAACGACATTTTCAGATCCACAGATACTGGTGATTCTGTGCAGCTTGTCCTGTTGGACCTCACAGCTGCCTTTGACACCTTGCCATATCGCACATTGCTAGTATGGTATGGTAAGATAAATAAGGTGATTATAGAATCAAAAGTTCAATGGAAGAAGAATGCACTTTTTGGGGAAAGACTTACTTTTTGTGTCTCATTGAACTGTCCCAATGCCACAATAACTTATCCCATGATGGTAAAATTTTTACTCACTGGTACTTGTTGCAGCTTGTTGGGTTTAAGTTTCTAAATTTAGCAGACGTTTAAGCAAGACTACATTGAATATTAATAGTTTTCACATGATGTTGTAGCTGTTGCTTCACTTCAGCTCATTACATATATATTTTTTACTTTAAAATTGTTTAAACATATTTTTTCAATAAAGCACACATTTTCCAGAGAAGTTGTGATGTATCTTAAATAATATAATAGACTTGAGATTATCTGTCAGACTAGGGATGTGCGATATGGCATAAAATTCATATCACGATATTTATTGTGATGGGTGGCGGTAACAATATACAAACCATATTCCAAAAAAGTTGGGACACTAAACAAATTGTGAATAAAAACTGAATGCAATGATGTGGAGATGGCAAATGTCAATATTTTATTCGTAATATAACATAGATGACAGATTAAAGTTTAATCTGAGTAAATGTAACATTTTAAAGGAAAAATATGTTGATTCAAAATTTCACTGTGTCAACAAATCCCAAAAAAGTTGGGACATGTAGCAATAAGTGGCTGGAAAAAGGAAAATGAGCATATAACGAACAGCTGGAAGACCAATTAACACTAATTAGGTCAATTGACAACATGATTAGGTATAAAAAGAGCTTCTCAGAGTGTCAGTGTCTCTCAGAAGCCAAGATGGTAAGAGGATCACCAATTCCACCATTGTTGTGCAGAAAGATAGTGCAGCAATACCAGAATGGTGTTACCCAGCGTAAAATAGCAAAGACTTTCAAGTTCTCATCATCAACCGTGCATAACATCATCAAAAGATTCAGAGAATCTGAAACAATCGCTGTGAGTAAGGGTCAAGGCCTTAAAACTCTACTGGATGCTCGTGATCTCCGGGCCCTTAAACGTCACTGCACCTCAAACAGGAACGCCACTGTCAAGGAAATAACAGAATGGGCTCAGGAATACTTCCAGAAAGCATTGTCAGTGAACACAATCCACCGTGCCATCCGCCGTTGCCAGCTGAAACTCTACAGTGCAAAGAGGAAGCCATTTCTAAGCAAGCTCCACAAGCTCAGACGTTTGCACTGGGCCAGGGGTAATTTAAAATGGAGTGTGGCAAAATGGAAGACTGTTCTGTGGTCAGATGAGTCACGATTTGAAGTTCTTTATGGAACACTGGGACGCCATGTCATCCGGACCAGAGAGGACAAGGATAGCCCAAGTTGTTATCAACGCTCCGTTCAGAAGCCTGCATCACTGATGGTATGGGGTTGCATGAGCGCTTGTGGCATGGACAGCTTGCATGTCTGGAAAGGCACCATTAATGCAGAGAACTATGTTCAGGTTCTAGAACAACATATGTTCCCATCTAGACGTCCTCTCTTTCAGGGAAGACCCTGCATTTTTCAACACGATAATGCCAGACCACATTCTGCAGCAATCACAACATCATGGCTACGTAGGAGAAGAATCCGGGTATTGAAATGGCCAGCCTGCAGTCCAGATCTTTCACCTATAGAGAACATTTGGCGCATCATAAAGAGGAAGGTGCGACAAAGAAGACCCAAAACGATTGAACAGTTAGAGGCCTGTATTAGATATGAATGGGAGAGCATTCCTATTTCTAAACTTGAGAAACTGGTCTCCTCTGTCCCCAGACGTCTGTTGAGTGTTGTAAGAAGAAGGGGGGATGCCACACAGTGGTAAAAATGGACTTGTCCCAACTTTTTTGGGATTTGTTGACGCCATGAAATTTGGAAAAAGCAGATTTTTCCCTTAAAATGATACATTCTCTCAGTTTAAACTTTTGATCTGTGATTTGTGTTCTATTCTGAATAAAATATTAGATGTTGGCACCTCCACATCATTGCATTCAGTTTTTATTCACAATTTGTTTAGTGTCCCAACTTTTTTGGAATCCGGTTTGTATATCATGACTAGGAATGTGCGATATGGCATAAAATTCATATCTTGATATGTATTGTGAAGGGTGGCAATAATGATATATATTGCAATATGTTTTTGGTATAAAACTTGCAGTAGGAATTTTAAAAAAGCATAGGGTGTCCTTTTGCCATAATTTATTTTGAATTAAGAAAATTCCACTACTAGGTCCAGCGTTTTTAAATAATAAACAAATCATGTATTAGGCTTTTTTCTTGTAGTGCAAAACAGTGCAAAAGATATCAAATGTCATTTTAGCCATATGTTTTAAACAAAATATGTTATTAACTCAACAGTTTCCAGTCATCTCACTTAAGAAATGAACAGCAACAGAGCAGCATGTTACATATAAAAAAGTGCACACTGAAAACACTTAACAAAACTCAAATTCAAAATCTCGCTGTCATGAGTCTAACGATTGTTGGCCAACAACACCAGCTTGTCCACAGTCTCTGGCTTTAACAGAGACCGGTGGCATGAAACAATGTTGCCACCAATGCTAAATACCCTTTCTGAAGGAGCACTCATGGTTGGAATGCAAAGGTATTTCTTGGCCAGTATTACCATTCTTGGAAAATTAGCCTGGTGCAGTTTCCACCAGTCCAATGGGTCAGTTTCTGACAGATTAAGGTTTAGCTTCCAAAGCAAAGGAGGGGTTCCTTCATTGGGCACTTCCTTCTGCTTTAAGGAGAGCTGACACAAAATGGTGACCAGTTTCCTCTGTGGCTTTGACCAGAGAAGGTCCCTCAGTAAAATCACACAACACAGCATTCTTTTCAAAGATCTGACAGACTTTTTGTTTAGCACAAATGCACTCTAAAGCTGACCAACACTTACTTTAACTTTCAACGGAACACAGCGTTTTGCTCATGCGTCTGAACTCGGCAACAGTATGGCAAGCCGGCCGTAGTTAGCGTGTAGCTTCTCTACTTAGCTCTAGAAGAAAACAAACTTTAACATCTTTTACGCAGTTTTCAACAAAAAAAAAAACGTAACAATTAAATCTGACAACTGATTTTATATCATAGACGGCGGTTAGCCGGTAAAATACAGTTCTCTATCATAGGCTAAGTGTGTTGTTTCTACCATGCACCGTATATATTGCACATTCCTATGTCAGACATATTTCTTCTAATTTTACTTGGCATGAATTGATTGTCAAATGTAAATATTAATTCGGTGTTGGTGATTAGGTAAAGATTCTTGATGATGACCCACATTTTTGGAGTGGGATGGGTTAACAAATAAAACAATCTAGTGTGTATTTACATAAATTCCCATGATGGATTCATCACGCATTTTTCTGAATGATTAACAATGCCCTGCAGACTTAATTACAACAAATGCAAGCTGTAAGTCACGTCACGCGTGAATTATAAATGAGGGCTTCTGTTACCACTGGTCACACTGGGGTGACCTTGACTGTTATCTTCTGTTTTTTGTACTAGTTAATGTAGATGTAATCATAAGCAAGAAACCTTAAAAACAGAGGTTGTTGAACAGGACGTTGACAACGGTAGTATACAGGAAGATCTATTTAAAACTGAAAAGAGAAAAATACCAAAGATGGTTGAATTTAACAAAATGATAAACACAAGTGGTGTAAATACCAACAAATATGAGTGGTTTAGCATATTTCTTTTACCATACATGAGGTGGGATGGGACAATAGAAACTGCTCAAAATATTATGACTGGACACACATTAATAAAAGCTTTAATTCAACTAAATCTTTTTTTAAGCTTCTAACTTTATTACTACAGCTTTGATAACATTATGACAGACTCCAGGTTTAATTGTTTTTGAGAAGTGGATAAACTTCCACTCCACCATTGCCTTAACTACTAACTTCTTATTAATCATACACTAACATCAGATGCATGTTTCTGTCTCTTGTTGAAAAATATATATGTAGGTTCATCTGTAAGTTTAGTTCACAATGTTCTTTTGTCTTTGTCAGCCTTTACTATTTTACATTTCAAGGCTTCTTGTAACCTGTAAACAACATTTCATTGGCCAGACAGCCTAACACAGACTTGGTTAATGTTCATTCCAATAAAATAATGTTGTGCATTCCTAAATTTTAAATTTTGCCTAAATCTTCAAAATGAATAGTAGACCAAAGTGAAACAAACTGTGGTGTTATGGTTTTCCATAATTGTCTCCAATTCATACAGTGAGGAAAATAAGTATTTGATACACTGCTGATTTGGCAAGTTTTCCCAATTACAAAGAATGGAGAGGTCTGTAATTTTTATTGTAGGGACACTTCAACCGTGAGACACAGAATCTAATAAAAAGATCTAAAAAAAAAAAATCACATTGTATGATTTTTAAATAATTAATTAGCATTTTATTGCATGAAATAAGTATTTAATACCATAGAAAAACTGAACTTAATATTTGGTACAGAAAACTTTGTTAGCAACTACAGAGGTCGGATGTTTCCTGTAGGTCTTAACCAGGTTTGGAGATGCTGCAGCAGGGATTTTGGCCCAGTCCTCCACATACAGATCTTGTCCAGATCTTTCAGGTTTCGGGGTTGTCACTGGGTAACATTGAGTTTCAGCTCCATCCATAGATTTTCTATTGGGTTCAGCTCTTGAGACTGGCTAGGCCACTCCAGAATCTTGAAATGCTTTTTATGGAGCCACTCCTTAGTTACCCTTGCTGTGTGTTTTGGGCCATTGTCATGCTGGAAGACCCAGCCATGACCCATCTTCAGTGTCTTACTGAGGGAAGGAGGTTGTTGGCCATAATCTTGTGATACATGACCCCATCCATTCTCCAATATGATGCTGTCATCCTGTCCCCTTTGCAGAAAAGTACCCACAACGTATGATGTTTCCACCCCCATGATTCACAGTTGGGACAGTGTTCTTGGGGTTGTACTCATCCTTCCTTCAAACACGTTGAGTGGAGTTGATACCAAAAAGCTCTTATTTTGGTCTCATTTGTCCCCATGTCCTTCTCCCATGCCTCTTCTGGACCATCCAAATGGTCAGTGACGAACGTCAAACAGGCCTGGACATTTTGTAGGATCTTAAACTATGACGGCGTACTGTACTAATGGTCCTCTTTGAGATTGTGGTCCCAGCTCTCTTCAGGGCGTTGACCAGGTCCTCCTGATTTTTTTTCTTAGATTCTGTCTCTCATAGTTGAAGTGTACCTACAATACGGTGTTTCCCCTACCATTATACAAGGAGGGCACCCCGCCCTATCAACAGAAACAAGCGCCTTACCTACCGAACTGTAACTTGGTACCTACTTATTTTCCCCACTGTATAGCTACAAGAGGACAGCAAGAAAACAAAAACAGCAACTCTATTGTAAGAAAAGTAAAAATTTTAGACAGCTGAATATAAAACTGATTAAATTTAGTGGTATTTTAAAAGACTGGGTTCTGATTATCCAGTTTATTTAATTTAAACACACTAGACTATTCCTAAACGTACAATGTTATACTGGTGATGAACTAATTAGCCAAGGTTTACAGCTGTAACACTAAATTCTAAATGGATGACCCCCAGTTTGATCAAGTTGTGTACTTTATTACCTGTGTGTTAGATCTGCGTTTAGGTATGTTCACATGACCTGACATATTTTATCTTGGCACTGCTAGAATAAAAATTGTGTTATTTGTGTAAACATGGCAGTTCTGGGTGGAGGAGAGCAGGAGCAGCTGCTTATGGGTAAACACACGATGAAAAGGGCATTTCTACTGAAACATCTGTCCTCGTTCTTTGTCATGAGTTACACTTAGGTAATTTCTTTTCTTCATGAGGTATTAAACCCTAATTGATGTACTGAACCAATCCAAGATGCAAACTTATTGCAGTTTCTGAGTTGATACAATATTACACTTATCAAATCCCTCAACTGTTTTACTGGAAAAATTGTGAAATTTTGGTTTCAAGCTCTTAAGTTTAGCCTAAAGACGCAGTCCAAGTGGTGAAAACATTGGATCTCAAAAAGTGAAGTCTTGCTGCTAGTTTTGCCAGACAAATGAACACGTTAAAACTAAAACGAACAAAAAATTAAACAACTTTATTTCTTTTTATGAATATATGCACATCCTAGAAAAAAATGCTAACGCATGTACATGAAAGCCTTTAAAGCTTGTTGGTTTGAAAAATGTTCTGATGTTATTATGGTCATATTGAACATTCTTGCCTTCTATCCTCCTTTTTGGACTTTTCTTCTTTTTGAAACAAACACAACCACAAACACATAATTCTCTTTGGCATTTTGCTTTCTTTGTAGTTGTGTTTTTCCACTTCTGACCAGGGTCTCCAGGATTTTTTTTCCTTCACAGTTCCACTTAGCCTGCTTCACTTATCCATCTATAATTCATACAGGTTGAGATATTTTTCTCTTGTATTATTAACAGCCTTTAACCTTTGTTGACTAGTTTGCAAATTGCATTCTTCCTTCACTGCATTCCTTGTGGTTTGAGAGATTCTTTTAGCTTACGTTTACAAACCCAACTGCTGCCCAGTGAACATTGTTTATATCTTGTTTTGAAAACAATAGGAATCAAATATGCTGCATTGAAAGTAGTGACAGGATATATCACGCCAAATTAACAAATGCTTGTGTGTTTTGTGTCTGTCTGTGTGGGATTATTTTCCCCCCTCTATGCTGCTACTAACCTTGGATTGGATTGGCTTGGCTGGACTGGACTTGCTTCTACATCTGGTCTGGTGTGGTTCTGCTCCCCCCTGTGGTTTGCACTGCCCTATGCACCTCTGCCCTCTCGGTGTTCGGCAGGCATCGGTAAACTGTCCACTGCCGATGGTAAAGCTTTTGCAGACCCTGAAGTGCTACGCCGGCTAACATCATCAGTGAGTTGTGCCCTGGACGAGGCAGCAGCCGCCCTGACACGTATGAGGGCTGAAAACACACTTAACGCCGGCCAAGCTGACAAGTATGTATCCCCCTCCCGCCCCCGTTATTTTATAATTCTTTTCATGTTCTGTTTTTGCCTGAAGGTGAGGCGTATGTGTGTTCACCTGTCACAGTAGCAGTAATTGCAGCAGTTTGGTTATTTTCAGCCGTAGTTTAGCAGAAGCGTGTTCAGATGGGGATGTCAACGCTGTGCGCAAATTACTGGATGAAGGACGAAGCGTCAATGAACATACAGAAGAGGGGGAGAGCCTGTTGTGCCTCGCTTGCTCGGCCGGCTACTATGAACTTGCACAGGTATGGAAGCATTGTGGTGGTTTGTGTAAGTTGTTTTGTTTTTGAGAACTAGTTCAATGTGTGTTTTCTAACATTACAATTTCACCTTCCATTCATAGGTTTTATTGGCTATGCATGCCAATGTAGAAGACCGGGGTATCAAGGGGGACATAACGCCCCTCATGGCTGCTGCCAGTGGAGGCTATGTGGACATTGTCAAACTGCTTCTTGTCCATGGGGCAGATGTCAATGCACAATCCTCCACAGGTAAAACTATTTTAATTTCTGTAGTTATTGATGTATTTTCCATTTCCTGTCTTATTAACCTTCCGTTGTCTTCAGGTAACACAGCTTTGACGTACGCATGTGCCGGTGGCTTTGTGGACGTGGTAAAGGTGCTGCTAAAAGAGGGTGCAAACATTGAGGACCACAATGAGAACGGACACACACCTCTTATGGAGGCGGCCAGTGCTGGCCATGTAGAGGTGGCCAGGGTACTCTTGGAGTACGGCGCTGGCATCAACACACACTCCAATGAGTTCAAGGAGAGCGCTCTCACACTTGCCTGCTATAAAGGTCAGAACTCAAATATGACCTTTCTGTTTTGTGTTTTAATGCATTCCAGCCTGCAGACATTTTCATACATCTTGCAAATATTGGTAGTCAACCCCACACCTCACCCCAACACGTAACTGTAGAGCATATAGGGTACAATTTCGGTCATGTTTTCTCTTATTCACTCAAAGTACAATCAGATCTTTTAGCCTTTTAGCACTCCTCCTACTTGCTTTGTCAAGCCCCTGTTAAAAAACATAAAAAAAAAATATTGTAAAATCAGCAACAAACATTAAACAGTTATGGCTGTTGGAGAATGTTGCACTCATGAGTATATTTGACTGATATTGACAACTGTCATAGGCCATGTTTATCTATACTTATCAATTACTAAGTAGAAAAATAATAGTCAGCAGCTACAACTAGTATACTGGAGCTCACAAATTATAATTTTTTTTGGGGTGGGGGGGGGGATGAATGTTCTATACATTATTTTTTACAACTTTATTGAAAAACAAAATGTTTAGACTGGGCTCAGTAAACGCATATCAAAACCAAAAAATAGACACATGCATAATCAAGTAACATCTAGAGACTAGTCAAATAAAATAAGACAGTCGTGACCATCTTTGCAGGAAAATATCCATTTTCATTTGTAATTGGGCAGTCAGACAGTCCATCACAGACACGTTTCAATTTTTGCATCCATTGAATAATATTTGGTGAGCAGGGCTTAATCCAGTTTAGGGTAATAGTCTTTCTTGCTACTAGCAACAGAATGTGCAAAATGTAACATTGATTTTTAGTGAGTAAATTCTTGGGATATATGTCCAACAGAAATAGAAGTGGATCCATGGGAAGTTCTGTCCTTAGCTATATATTATTTTTAAGTGTACAAGTTTATATATGGATTATTAAATATCATTATATGTTTATAGAAGTTGCTTTAATAAATTAAAAACATACTGGCCAAAACTATAAAATTGGTGTTGTATATCGGCCATCGACTGACCTGATATCTAAGGAAGGATTGGCATTTACTATAGAAAAACTAATCTTGGTCAACCTCTTGAGTGATGCAGCCAATTTAACCATTGGTTGTAATCTCATTATAATGGAAAATGTAAATATTAAAAAAGCAGTTTTTATGGCCGTTAACAGGAGAACAACCTCTGGAGATATTAGTGTTTTTTGGGGGAGATCACCAAAAGAAGAGGGGTTTCTTTGAAAACACTAGTTTACATTCCCTGTAGGTGTTGCCAGAAAAATAAAAAATTATAAACTATCGTACTGTTAAAAAAAAAAAACATTTTTAATTTTTCTGGCAACCCTTATGCCGACCTCAGCTGCCACTGTCCCTACATTCATTGGTTCTGCACCACACAGCACTAGTTAAGGGTCTGCCCCCTGCCAGTACCCACACCCACTCAGCCCAGTTTATGGAACCACCTTGTTCGTAGTTCCAAGCGAACTGCTCCAAGGTGACGATTTTGACGTAAGCAGACAGCAGCCGTTGATTGACCAGCGTCACTGGATGACCCTCCCAGCAAAACTGCAAACTACATCTGAACCTCCACTTCCTCTCTGATCGTGTAGTGTGGTTTTTGCTAGTTTCTGGTATGGGAGCTCCAAAAATAGTGCCATGGACCAGTGGTGAGGTATGGGCCTGGGGATGAATGTTCTATATATTATTTTTCTTAGCGTGAGCTGGATGACCCCACAAGAAATTAGCACAATTACAGAGAGATATCGGAGATGATGGCTACACCCTGACATGAGCAATGCCAGGACATGCTAAAGAAATTAAGGGCCACAACAGGCGGACTGGCTTGATCACAACGACCTGTTACGATACCACCCACTTTGCATTGACGATCCTGCCCACAGAGCAGGGAAACGAGTCACAGTGGAAAATCACCTACACCTGAGAAGATCCGATAAGACGAGAACCGAGGGGAGTCGCACTTATCAGTGGCATAGCTGCTTTATTGTAACTGTCGTTAGTAGAAAAGCTTTTGCAACCTGTAAATGAACGGCCGAACCGTAGCAGAAAAGCTGCGGGTTCACTCAAAGTCCCTCCTCAGGCCCAATTTATATGAGAACAAACTGGAAACATTATAGATATTTTAATATTAATTTTAAATATATTTGTTCACATGGTAATGTTGTGATTCCAAATACACCTTTTCTGTCCTGTTGGTTACCTTTTGTGTATGTGATGTTATGTAGCATCTTCTTGGCTAATTCTTTCTTTCACATGATCTGTTTTCTGCAGGTCACCTGGATATGGTTCGCTTTCTGTTGGAAGCTGGAGCAGACCAGGAGCATAAAACTGATGAGATGCACACAGCACTGATGGAGGCCTGCATGGTGAGCATATGACCCAAACCTCAGTTTAACAACAAGACTTGGTTTAAGAAACCAGATTTGGTGTTGTTTGACTGCATTTTTCGATTTCAAAAGTAATTTTTTCTTTGTTACTTATCACAAGTTTTATTTTATGTATAACTTGCTGGGTTTGCAAGGTCAAGGTTGGACTCTAAAAGATTTTTAAAAAGTGTGGTTTGTCAGGTTTTTTTTAAACTGCATTTTTATCTTTAAAAAATGCAATTAAAGTATAAAGATTTAATCATTAAACTGAAATTGAATTTTGAGTTGTACTGTATGAAGATCTGTAGTGAACCCTCAGATTTGAATCATCCTTAGTTTTAGCCCGAGTAGATGGTGTTTATTTATTCAGGTGCTTATCTCTACATTCTCTGTGTCTCGCTGTCCCAGGACGGCCATGTGGAGGTGGCACGGCTGCTGTTGGACAGCGGTGCTCAGGTCAACATGCCAGCTGACTCCTTTGAGTCACCCCTCACCCTTGCAGCCTGTGGAGGACACGTGGACCTGGCCTCCCTGCTCATAGAGAGAGGTGCCAATTTGGAGGAGGTAAAGAAAACATTTACCATTATATAACAGAAATGTATTTAAAAAAGACACAACACTATGCAATTCTTAGATTGAATTATACCACTGTGTAAGTGTTTCATAGTTGGGATCAAATGTCCCTACTACCACTAAGATCTAATACATTGAACACTGGACTTGTTTTTTGTTTTTGTTTTTCTCCTCATTGCAAGTGGACAAGTCTCTTTGGTAACAGGTTTTCGGGAAATGAGCCACACTCGCTTTTTTTTTTTTTTTTAGATTTCTTATGTTACTGTCTCTGTTTGTGTCCAGGTTAATGATGAAGGTTATACTCCTCTGATGGAAGCAGCAAGAGAAGGACATGAGGAGATGGTAGCACTGCTGCTAGCTCAAGGTATGAAAGCTTTCTTTTCTCATTTGAAGAATGAAAAGTTGAGGTGCCAATCTGAGTAGATTTATTGGCCTTCTTTTAATTCTCGTTTTTTGGAAGAAAGGAAATGTTTGAAACAAACTCAGACCCCATGTGTTGTAGGTAGCTTCGTGAAGCCATGCTGTCATCAGTTCCTGACTTATTATCTGCTCTCCAGGTGGTAACATCAATGCCCAGACAGAGGAGACCCAGGAGACTGCTCTGACTCTGGCATGTTGCGGAGGCTTCTTGGAAGTGGCTGACTTCCTCATTAAGACGGGTGCTGACATCGAGTTGGGCTGCTCTACTCCTTTAATGGAGGCTGCACAAGAGGGCCATCTGGACTTGGTCAAATACCTGCTGGCTGCAGGTGAGCAAGAGAAGCAAATAATAAATAAAGCAACAACTACAAGCTTCATGGCTGTTTTAAAAACACTCCGTCTGTACTTGTGTGCTTACAGTCTTAATCTCTGTCTGCCATTCAGGAGCAAACGTTCATGCCACAACAGCAACGGGCGACACAGCGTTGACGTACGCGTGTGAGAACGGACACACAGATGTGGCAGATGTGCTGCTTCAGGCTGGAGCCAACTTGGTACGTTTTATAAATGCCATTCGTTTCTCATTTTACTCCAGTCTTTATGTTAATATCACATAGTTGTGCAAAACTTTACACTATTTTAAGCCCAAACTTCTGTTTTGTGTAAACACTGTAAAACATTTTTTTTGTTTTAGGAGCACGAGTCTGAAGGGGGACGGACACCCCTGATGAAGGCAGCACGGGCAGGACATCTCTGTACAGTCCAGTTTCTTATCAGCAAAGGTGTGTTACCGTGTAACGGTTCAGTTTTACCTTTTTACATGAACTCTTTAGATTTTCTGCTCCTAAACTGTCTTAAAACGTAAAGTTGTAGATTGTATACTCTTAACAATGTTATTGGTTGTGCATTATTGACTTCAGTGTAGTGTTTAAACTTTGCTTGTTCTCTTTCATGCTCATTTTACTTAATTACATTTATTACTTTTGCATTTACCATACCATACCAATTTATTTTTATTTATTTATTTAAACTCCATATACGCTGTCAATTTAGTTACTGGTTTATTTTATTTGGAGTTTAAAAAGTTCTGTATTGTATCTTCACGGTAGGTTGTTTTTCTACTCTTTGGTCTTACTCTGCAGTTCCACTTTTTGCATTGTACAAAGTTTAAACCTCTTTTATCTTTTAAGCATTGCCTTGTTCTTACTAAATGTTTGAATGCACACAACATTTGTAATGAATTTTGTGTGCTTTTGTCCCATTCAGGTGCTAATGTGAACAGAGCTACTGCCAATAATGATCATACCGTGGTGTCTCTGGCCTGTGCTGGAGGACATCTGGCTGTGGTGGAGTTGCTCTTGGCACATGGAGCAGATCCTACACACAGACTCAAAGTAATGCCCTTATTCTCCTTTTACATCATTTTTATTTATTAGACATAAATAAGCATCTACCTTTGGGTTTAAAATTGATGAAAACTAAATCATGTTTTTTGTGGTAGGATGGTTCAACCATGTTGATAGAAGCTGCTAAGGGTGGCCACACTAACGTAGTGTCCTACCTGTTGGACTACCCCAACAACATCCTGTCTGTCCAAGCCCCAGATCTTTCCCAACTCACACCCCCATCGCAAGATGCATCTCAGGTACATCCTGCAAAAATTGCAGATGCCTTAAACACAAATCCCCATTTTGTACTCGCACAATACTGACGTATCTCTTGTCGTAACAGGTCCCTCGTGTTCCATTCCAAGCTCTCGCTATGGTTGTTCCCCCTCAGGAGCCCGACAGAGCCCCATCAAACATCGCAACGCCCCCACCCGTCTCTAGCAAAGGTAAATAATGCAATGAGTTACAACTGTTAATGGGCGTCTTTGTAATTTCAGCTCTTGTTATAAGATTCACTTATTGTAACTCTTTATTTTGTTTAAAATTCAGGCGTGCCCAAACAGAGACAGGCTGCCCTTCAACCCGGTGTCCCCAGCACAGTCTGTCGGGGGCCCGAAGCAGAACCTCTGCCACCCTTCCACTTGTGCCCGCCTTTAGAGTGCATCGTGGAGGAAACGGAGGGGAAGCTGAACGAACTGGGCCAGAGAATAAGCGCTATTGAGAAAGCTCAGCTAGAGTCGCTAGAGCTGATTCAGGGGGAGCCACTCACCAAAGACAAGATTGAGGAACTGAAGAAGAGCCGAGAGGAGCAGGTAGAGACAATCATTCATTTAGGATCTGAGCTACGAATTACATTCAAATTTACACTCCAAATGCTGTTTTGAATACATTGAGTTCTATCAAAAATACTCAAAGGTGCTGTTTTTCTATTTAGGTGCAAAAGAAGAAGAAAATCTTGAAGGAGCTGCAGAAGGTGGAGCGCCAGCTTCAGCTAAAAACACAGCAACAGTTCACCAAAGAGTACATGGAGGCAAAGGGCTTAAAAGAAGATCAGGAGGCAGGACAGAGCCAGGGTCCAGGTCCGGGGCCTGGGAGTATGACTACTGCCCCAGGACCCCTGCCCACCCCACTGGGTAGTCAAGTACACACTGGCTCTGACACCGATGAAGAGGCCACTAAGGACAGGGAACAAGAAGAGCAGCCCGTGGATGAAGGGGAAGAGGTGAAGCTAGTTTTGACAATATTAATACCAGTCTGCATTCTTATGAATTGTAGAAACTTACGGTGCCTTGTGTTTGTTTTCAGGATGAGGATGACGAAGAAGAGGAGGAGGAAGAAGATGAAGACGAAGAGGAAGAAGAAGAAGAAGAGGAGGAGGAGGAGGAGGAAGAGGAAGAAGAGGAGGAGGATGGTTCAGAGGACAATGCAGATGAAGAAGAGGTTCATTGCCCCACGCTTCCTCGGGTGGGCACAATCCTCTACAGGGATGGGCCACAGCAGCCTCCTCTTCCTCCTTCTCCACAGCCTCAGCCTCCTCCCCAGTCTCTCCAGGCCACCTTTGTCCCTATCCAGCCTCTGCCAGACTACAACTCTGCAGACTACCTGGGAAGCACCAACCCAGAGCTGCAGAGGGTGTTTGTGGAACAGCAGATGTTGGGGCAGCAGCAGCAAGGTCAGGGTCAACAGATAGCTGGGTTTGGCCCCGGAATGATACCTCAGTCGGCTCCAGATGGGCTCATGGTAGCGACACCTGCACAGACGCTCACAGACACACTGGATAATATCATGGCAGGTAGGTTTGTCTGTCAGCAAACATTTCTAGATATGTTTCCAACTTGCATATTCTTAATCTTATGTATTTATTGATTCTGTATTGCAGATGTGAGCAGTCGCATGCCCATGCTGAACACTACAACTTCACCCACACCCCCGTCCCAGCCGCCCACACAGATGTCTGCGAGCATTGCCTCCCCCCCTTCAGTCTTGCCCCTCTACCCCTCCGTTGACATAGACGCACACGTAAGAAGCAAACCGGTTTCATTAGACCTGAACTTTGTAACGTTCGGGACTACGTGTGAAAAGTGTCACTTCTTGTTTCCTCCCAGACGGAGAGCAACCATGACACGGCACTGACGCTTGCTTGTGCAGGAGGGCACGAGGAGCTTGTGTCGGTCCTGATTGCACGGGGAGCCAACATTGAACACCGGGATAAAAAAGGTATAAAGAAAGGAGAATTTGTTCACTTAGGAAAAGGGCTTAAACAGTTTAGATTTGTTGTAGGAAGTCTGAATTTAACGCAGAACATTAATCTCTGCTTTCCGCAGGTTTTACCCCGTTGATTCTGGCTGCCACTGCTGGTCATGTAGGAGTAGTTGAGGTGCTCCTTGACAAAGGGGGGGACATTGAGGCTCAGTCAGAGAGAACCAAAGACACGCCCCTTTCCCTAGCCTGCTCTGGGGGGCGACAGGAGGTAAGTCATTTTTCCCTGGACTTCATATTGACATTTCATTTTAATGTTTTCCTGGCTTCAGCAATGTTGCATAACTTCTTCTTTTTTTAAATATAACATTTTTGAACAGGTTGTGGAGTTGCTGCTGCTGCGGGGAGCCAACAAGGAACACCGCAACGTTTCAGACTACACACCTCTCAGTTTGGCTGCTTCTGGAGGTTATGTCAACATCATCAAGATACTTCTCAATGCTGGAGCTGAGATCAACTCCAGGTGAGCGGCAAGAGTCCTCTTCCATGTGTGGACTCTTTTTTTTTTTTTAATCAGGCGCTGGAGTTACAGATGAACCTTTTTTTGAATGTTTAAATAGGGCTGGACGATGTGGCCAAAACATGTTTCATGATATGTTTCTTAATTTTGGTCGATAACGATATAATTCGACATCGATATAAACAATATAAAAGCCTCAGAAAAACTACAAACTGTACAAGTAAATTAATGTTCACCTTTTATTTGTATTTAGCCTTCAAAGAAATTGGAAATCACAGTCAAATAAACACAAACCTCTAAATTTTGTCAATATTAATAGTTTTAACTTTAAACAACAACAGCAACGTTTGCTGCATGCGTTTCTCTTTTGATGCAGCTGGGGGGCTTGTTTCAGGGACACGTTGGCTCAAACTTTATTGTGTTTCATCTTCTGACTCAGCATATTCTGTCGAGTGGAACAAGTTAATGTTCTCACCGCTAGTTGTAACGACTCTCTGTCACATTTTGCAGCACACTTAGATATCCGAATCACTTCCACACTGCCAAATTAGTCTTTCCTCTTATCAGTTATGTCATCTGCTTTCTCTTCACTTGTGAAAGCTTGTTCAGTCACATTGTGACGGTCATGGGCACTCATTTTGAAGCAAAACCTTACTGCATATTGGAGCTTAGCCTAGCTTAGCCTAGCCTAGCCTGCTACCGCTGACTCCTTCAAGCTGTGGTGTACGTCACCACGCACTTACGTAGTTGTGTCACGGCTTTTTCTGTTCGGGTTGAAACTGAAGCGGCCGTTTCAACCCGAGTAATGTATATCAAAATATCGAAAATGTGCTTAAAACTCATATCACCATTATTGAATAAAATTATATCGTGATATATATCGATATTGAATTATTGTCCAGCCCTATGTTCAAACATTTGCTCTGATTTGTAAAATTTATTTCACTGGGAGAGTTTGAGGCATGTAAAGCACAAAATATCACACAAGTTTAATGGGAAAAAAGTTTTATTTAGGTTTATTTTTTTAACAGATGGCATCTTGACAACTGATATGTAATTTCTATATTACCTTTTATAATAAATAATAAAGAGCTATGTGTTGTCATCATTGTATGGGAACATACAATGATGAAATTGGTTCTCTGCATTTAACCTATCGCACCTGGGATACACCCAGGTGGAGCAGTGGGCAGCTATGTAAGCACCCGGTGAGCAATTAGGGATAAGGTGTCTTGCTCAAGAGACATCACGACATGTGGGAATGGCTGGAGATTTAACCTGGGACTTTCGGGTCCCGAGTTGGCTGCCCTACCTCTACCCCATCTCGGCCTCTAAATTGTTACACTGCTTCTTATCATCGTTACATCAGAAAAGCAGGAATTGTTGTGATATGTAATAGTTTTTTTTATATATCAAGACACATTCTCAGTGATTTACTGTTAAAAAAAAAAAAGGTGATCAGTTTGTGTATCTTTCTTCTTGGTCCCATTAGTGTTTTTGGTTTACAGTAGTTTATATTGTATCTTTTTTTTTGTTTGCTCCTGAATGTTTACTTTTTCATCAGGACTGGCAGTAAGCTGGGGATTTCTCCTCTCATGCTGGCGGCTATGAATGGTCATGTGCCAGCAGTGAAGCTGTTGTTGGATATGGGCTCCGACATCAACGCTCAGATCGAGACCAACAGAAACACAGCTCTGACCCTCGCCTGCTTTCAAGGCCGAGCTGAGGTCGTCAGCTTGCTGCTCGATCGCAAGGCCAATGTAGAGCATCGGGCTAAGGTGACCAGTCTAAATCACAAATATTAAAGCAGATCAAGCTGCACTTTATTCAGTACTTTTTATTGGGTAGTGTACTCAATTTTTTGTTGTTGTTGCATGTCCTGCTCATGTTGCTCACCGAGTCTTTAATCTTGCAGACTGGTCTTACTCCTTTAATGGAGGCGGCCTCCGGAGGTTACGCAGAAGTAGGCAGAGTCCTGCTGGACAAAGGTGCCGATGTCAACGCTCCTCCCGTCCCTTCATCACGAGACACTGCCCTCACCATTGCTGCTGACAAGGGCCACTACAAGTTCTGTGAGCTGCTTATTAACAGGTGAGGACTGTTGGGCTTTCACTTTTGCAAACGTTTCCCAATTTTATTGTATTTTTTTTAAGAGCTGCCAGTTAAATTTTGAGGTCTGTCTTGCTTTGAAAATGCTGCTTTTGCCCAAATGTTGCTCTTGATTTCTTAAAGTGACACTTCTGTTTTTTTATTTTAAGGGGTGCTCATATTGATGTGCGTAACAAGAAGGGAAACACTCCCCTTTGGCTGGCAGCAAACGGCGGTCACTTTGATGTGGTTCAGCTCCTCGTGCATGCCAGCGCTGATGTAGATGCTGCAGACAACCGCAAAATCACCCCACTCATGGCTGCTTTTCGGAAGGTGCGTGGACCATTAAACCTGAGACTGTGCGTTGTGCTGCACTTCAAGCTTCTCATGACTAAAACATATACTGAATGTTTTAGGGTCATGTAAAAGTGGTCCAGTATCTTGTGAAGGAGGTCAACCAGTTTCCTTCAGATATTGAGTGCATGAGATATATTGCCACCATCGCTGACAAGGTAAATATTGATTTATATTTTCAGTCATTTTTTTAATGCAGTTATTGACCTCAGTGAGGTGATCAGAAGTCAGAGCTATAACCTCTTGTTTCCTGAAGGAGCTCTTGAAGAAGTGTCACCAGTGCATGGAGACCATCGTCAAGGCAAAAGACCAGCAGGCAGCTGAGGCCAACAAGAACGCTAGCATCCTTCTCAAGGAGTTGGACTTGGAGAAGGTAATGTCACTGGACTAGAGCGGGAAAATTTAAATAAAAATGAGTCACTATAAGGAATTTTCCAATACTGAGTTAGTTTCAAATTCTCCATCTCAAAAGTTTAATAACAACTAGTTTGTTGAAATTTGGCAGTTTGTCATCAGACTAGTTGTGTGAATGTTTTTGAAGCATTCACACTATTGTGATCCATTTTTTCTTCTTTACGTTTTTCAACATCTTTCTCGTTCCACAGTTTTTGTGCTATTTAAACAAGTCAAGTATCAAAACGTTCAGGTCGTTCAGGAGAAGGGTGCTATGACTTGTTATTGGTGAAACTTTAGCTTTTGGATATATTTAGCTTTTTCTGCTACTTTTTTCTTCTAGAAAATGAATTGAGCTCATTTTACATCCTTCAAATCTTTAGATGTGTTTACAACCTTTTACTGCTCCTTTCACATTTTGTTCTGGTTCAGCTTCTTTCAGCTTCCTGTGCAAATTTAAAGTTTTTCAGTTAATTTCGGCTGTTTTGTGATCGTTTTAGATCCTCTCTGCTAACAACAACATTTTTGCGCTTCTTCTAGCTTCTTTCTGCTAATTTCAGCTTGTTATGCTCCTTTCAGCTTATTTATGCAAGTTTTAGCTTTTTCTGCTATTTTAGCTACTATTAGCTGTTTTTGTGCTAAATTTATCCTTTTCAGTTAATTCCACATTTTGGAGCTCATTTCAGCTCCTTCCACTTCTTTCTGATAGTTTAAACTTCTTTCAGCCTTTTCAGCTACTTCATCTATTTTTGTTAAATTCAGCCTTTTTTAAGCTGATTTCCTCATTTTTGCACTCATTTCTGTTTATTTCAACCTAATTCAACAAATGTGTGTTCAATATGTGTTCTTTGTTCTCTTCTGCTAACTTAGGTTTGTTCTTACATTTCAGCTACATTTCAGAATGTCTTTAGCTATAATTTCAGCAGTTTTTCAGCAAGGTCTTCTGCAATAAGCATTCACACTGCATTTTTGCAGGAAATGCAGTTTCTCTAGTTTTGTTTGCAAGCCTGTAGATTTGAAAACTCCATTTTTATTGGTCTAGAACGGGTGTCAAACTCACTTACAAAAGGGGGTGCAAAATTAAAACCTTTTTCCAACTAAGGGTCAATTTCAGAATCTACATTAACTCAAATCAGATGCCCAGCATATTTTCTTGGTCACAGGTTCCTCAACAAGTGTTTGATTGGTCTCATTAGATGTTCTGTGTTGTGCTTTTGACATCATAATCAAAGATTACTGAAAAAATTCAAGAGATATAAGTATTTTACGTTTCACGTATCATTTTGGGGGCCACATAAGATGTCAATGAGGGCCACATTTGGCCCTCGGGCCTTGAGTTTGACACATATGCTCTAGAATATCATCATGGGATTTTCAACCCTGTATTTAAAAAGAGGAATTCCCAAGCTTCACAATGACAGAAAACATATGAAGGGATTTCCCAGTGCTGTGACAGCTGGCAGAGAAATTGGCCAATTTCAAAGTAAATCCTTTTAGGATTAGAAATAAAATGATTATTTCTGAAGATATGCCTGATGGAAAAACTAAATTTAAAGGTAGATTAGTAAGATTAAACGCTGCTTTATTTACTGTGATCACTTAGATTGTGTCTTTATGGGATTATTTATTTCACAGATCTTAATTATTGCAAAAATTTGAGTGTTTAAAGTTTGATAAATGCTTGGATTTTGAGTAAAGTAATAATAATAATTTTATTTTAAAAGTGCCTTTCAGGACACCCAAGGACACTTTACAGCAAGAAACATATCAGATAAGAGTGTGTAAAAACAAACAAGCACAGTGCAAAGACCAACTGGAATAAATTGAAATATAAAATACATAAAACAAAGTTAAGAAGTATAAGCTGATCTAAAGAGATGTGTTTTCAGAGTAGTCTTGAAAGAAAGAGAGATGGTGTTTCATTAGTCTGGCGGTAGAGAGTTCCAGAGATGAGGGGCAGAGCAGGTGAAGGCCCTGTTCCCCATGGTGGAGAGGCGGGCAGAGGGTACATGGAGGTGTTGCGAAGAGGAGGATCTGAGAGAGCGAGAGGGGATGGAGATGTGTAGGAGGTCGGATAGGTAAGGAGCGGCAAGGTTGTGGATAGCTTTGAAAGTGAGAAGAAGGATTTTGAAGACGATGCGTGATTCAACTGGGAGCCAGTGGAGTTGCTGCAGGACTGGTTTGATGTGATTATAGGAGGAGGTTTGAGTGATGACACGGGCAGCTGAGTTCTGGACCATTTGTCGCTTCTGAAGAGATTTGTTGGTGAGGCCATAAAGAAGGGAGTTGTGTAGTAAATCTGGGAAGTCACAAGACTGTGAACAAGGATGACAATGGAGCGGGGTGTGAGAGAAGGATGGAGACGATTGATATTTCGGAGATGGACTAGGCAGATCGAGTAACGTTGTTGATGTGTGAAGTGAAGGAGAGTGTGATGTCGAAGATGACACCAGGACTCTTAACCTGTGGCGAGGGGGATAGCAGAGAGTTGTTCGGGGGGATGAGAAGATGTTCTGATTTTGAAATAGAGCTTTTGGTACTGACGAGGATGATTTCTATTTTGTTACTCTTTAGTTGAAGGAAATTGTTAGAAAACCAGTGATTGAGCTCACTGAGACAGTCGGTGAGGATGGAGGGTGGGCGAGTGGAGTTTGGTTTGGTTGACAAGTAGAGCTGTGTGTCATCAGCATAACAGTGGAAATAGACACCAAATTTATGGAAGATGTGACCTAGAGAAAGAAGGTAAATGATGAAGAGGAGGGGTCTGAAAGCAGAGCCTTGGGGCACACCCACGGAGATGGGAGAAGACTGAGAATGGAAGGATTTAAGCTGAATGAATTGAGTGCGGTCACAGAGATAAAATTTGAGCCAGTCTAACAGAGTACCTGAGATGCCAATGGAGGTTAGTCTGTTGAGGAGGATAGAATGACAGATTGTGTCGAAGGCAGAACTTAGATCAAGTAGAATGAGGATAGACAGAAGACCAGTGTCAGAAACGAGAAGAAGGTCATTGGTAATTTTTATTAGAGCTGTTTCGGTGCTATGGTGGGGACAAAAACCAGATTGAAACTCTTCATAAATGTTGTTGGATAGGTGAGAGTGAAGCTGACTAGCAACGACTTTTTCAAGAACCTTGGAAATAAAGGGCAGATTAGAGATCAGACAAAGAGTACTTAAATTGGTAGAGTCAAGAGCTGGTTTCTTGATGATGGGGGTAATGGCAGCAGATTTAAAAGCTGTGGGAACAATGCCAGAGGTTAGTTAGAGAGGAGTGGGTGATGATAGGGAGCAGAGACGGGAGACAGGATTTAACAAGAACTGTGGAAAATGGATCAAGCTGGCAGGAGGACTGAATGTCAGATGTCATCAGCAAAGAGGAGGGAGGGAGGGAGGGAGGGGGGAGTTTAACATATATGCTGAGGGTGGTATTTGGGCCAAGGTGTTTAAAAGCTTGAAAGTGTAAATTGTAACCTGGTTAAATAGTTTGCTTTTATCTGAAAGATGTTTTCAGTGTTTTTGTCTTAAAAATGCGACAATTCAAGGTTTAGTGACCTCTGCAATCTGCATGTTTGGTTTTATTGTTATCTTTACATGAGATTTAAAAACCATATGAAGTTAAAAAAGACTTATTCACAAAAATCTTATTTGAAAATTATTTTTATAATGCAGCATATTCTAAAACAAGTGACCGATTTTCAAACTTTTTTTTACAAACCGGATTCCAAAAAAGTTGACACTAAACAAATTGTGAATAAAAACCGAATGCAATGATGTGGAGATGGCAAATGTCAATATTTTATTCGTAAT